>NW_027554289.1:0-365712 GCF_964340395.1 Glandiceps talaboti | reverse complement strand
GATTTGTTAATTTCATCTGTGAGACCCCCCCCCCTCCCTCTCCCTCCTCCTCCCACCACGGACCAAGATAGTTAAACGTGTGACTACTTACATATAGTTTCAGCTACTGTTCCACACGTAAATTTAGTCCCGTAAACAGCCTCAATAGCGTCAACGCTGGCTTTATTGGTCCTGTTCTATATAGGAACGGAATAGAAAGATGGGTGTCATCGTCAATCATGTGATACTTCCATGCATGGAACAAGTACATTCAATTAACAAAATAAAATAAAATAATATCATTATGTACTATATCAAATGCACAATGTAAATTAAATGAAATATGGTAGTAGTATATAGTGACCAATTCAGGACATGAGAATATGATCCATCAAAAGCAGCTGTCGCCAATGTACGTGATCGGGGTCTCGAGTGGTTTGTCCCATCGTTTAAATTTTGTCAAAAAAAACCCCAAACCTGTCAAAAGTCGTGTGACCGAAACGATAAAGAGCCTCCACCCAAGATTGTACGCCCAAACAATCAGGAACGACCCATTTTGTTCATTTTTTTTCTGTTTCACAACTTGTATATTCGTATGACTTGGAAGAAAATTCTCGCTTACCAGGAGTGAAAAAACGAGAAATAAAGCAATTATAAAGTAGCATATATCTCTTACCTGTATTTCTAAATCTTCAGGGTAGTCATATGTGTGACCCCATGGACTCATCCACATTAGAGAATAGGAATGGAAGTCAATGTACCAATCAGGTTTGTTTTCCAGTATCCAATCTGAAGCTGCTCTCGTTTCCGGCTCAGAAAAGGGAGAAGATCCACGGTAAGTACTTGCACAAGGATCACCACTTGAACCAGCTGAAATCGGCAAATTGAAGACTGTCATATCAAACTCAGATGTGATACGAAGTCATAAATACATTTATCATCAGAACATGGGGAGACATCAACTCCACGCCACCGCCAGGAAGGTAGGCAGGCATGCAAGCATCCACCCACCCATCCATCCATCCATCCATCCATCCATCCATGTTTTTACATACATACATACATACATACATACATACATACATACTGTTTTAAAGTTGTGAGGTTTGTTACTCGAGTGTCTATATACGTATGTAATATGAATATATAACTGCATCCTTACGTGTTTCACCCCATCCAAATTCAAAGTTCCTGTTCGGATCAGTGCCAATGCAAGTTGAGTTTATGTTTGGCGACCTGGTCTTGCGCCACATGCGATCCTTCAAGGTGACAAAATAGTGACGTTGGTGAGTTCATAATACAATCGAGGTAAGGTAAAAGTTGAGATATTATTTGGTATGTTACTAATAGGGTAATGCTACATCTAGTCTGGCACGATTTTGTGTAGTATTTGTATTTTTATATGTACACATTATCGAAAGCTGTATATATTCTCTTAGGCAAAGTAATAGCGTTTTGAATTCTGACACTAGTACATGAATTAAGTGATAGTTTTTTTCTCGATGACGTAAACTGAGACTCATATTTTCTTCGAAAACATTCAAGACAACTGTACAATGACACAAGATTGTCTTACGTCTGTCCATGTATACTCATAGCCATCCACATTCAGTGCTGGTATAACATAGTAGTCGATTCGGTCTACGTATTTCGTAACATCCGGGTCAGTACCATACTCTTCGAGGAGCTAGGGATATAAAACGTGTTCTTGACAATCTATTTCTATCAATATCACCATACACATGAGCATGTACCATTTCTCACAGGCGAGAGTACAAAAAATGAATGAATGAAGGAATATATAAATACAGACTTAGATATATAATGGCTCTCCCCCCCCCTCTCTCTCTCTCTCTCTCTCTCTCTCTCTCTCTCTCTCTCTCTCTCTCTCTCTCTCTCTCTCTCTCTCTCTCTCTCTCTCTCTCTCTCTCTCTCTCTCTCTCTCTCTCTCTCTCTCTCTCTCTCTCTCTCTCTCTCTCTCTCTCTCTCTCGTTGTGGACAATATTTGGCGAATGTTTAATAAGTGTGTTTGCCTACATGTTACACGGTTCAAACTTAGAATCCGTCCATCCATAAATGTGTCCACGGATATGAAGGAAGCGTTACTTTTTGTTGGTGACACTTTTGTCGTACTTTCTGTTTGGAATTGGTGTTCATGAATTAATTGGTTACAGTTACTAGTGACAATTACTCACCGTTTTGACAGCCCATAACATTGTTGACCCCGTTACCCACTCACGGCTATGGATCAAACCATGGAAAAATGCAGACTTTTTCATCGGTAAGGGGGTGCCAACCTAGAGAAACAAAACACCTTAGAAGACACCAAATTGTATGACGATGTGTGGAAAGTGTAATTTGTTTTCTTTGAATTTTGTCGTCCCAAACCTTCCCGGCTTCTAGCCCATAACGACTTCTAAATCTATTGTGTGGGTTTCTGACAGTAAGCTTATGGAAGTTTTTTCTTTTGATAAATTAAAGTTCAAAGTTGTAGATTTTCAATAACGCTTAATGGCAACTTTTCCACTCCAAGCTCACTCCTGTAAATTTGACTATAAACAAACCTTTATTCCACGGATAATACGACCTTCGTAACTTGTACCAATGTCAAACGCTTCAGTTTTATCTGGATAAGCGGCTACCATATCATCTATCCATTGGTTAATCTGTTAATACAAAAAATAGCTAAAGGTATAGTGAATGTTGCAAAGTATACTGATATATGAACTTCACCCTCGGGAAACAGCCTATGTTGGGGGGGGGGGGTGACCCACAGTCCATCGAGGAAAACAGACGATGCTGCACGCACTCGTGATCAGTCGACATAATTATGTATAAGGCATTTCCAATGTATAATAATTGCTAGGATATTTTACGTTTCATGCACCGAACACCTGAGTTTGATGCTTGCAGACAAGAAAGTTTACCAGACGAACAAAAACGTGTTTGAATTTTAAGTGTGCCGCTCGAACTTCTCAAAGAGTAAATTCCATTATGTTCTTGGCATAGTCCCGGCTCCAAGATCTATGTTCAGGGTTTTTGTTTTCACTAACCTCATCCAGGGTATGGTACATGGTATAGTTAAACTCAGATGCAGCTAGGTGCTGTAGACGACTTTCTTGGTTTGCAGCAATTTGTTGATCAATGACGGCCTGTACGTCCTCCATGTTGACGGTCACATCAAAGCCAACAGTTTTCAGAGTTGAAGTAAAACTATCAACCATTGTTGGGGGTACCATGATGTCAACAGTAGCTCCTACACTACGTGGCTCGGTCCAGAAATCAAGCTATGGCGTATTTAATGGAAACAATATCAATGTATAGGGAACGAGCAGAATTTATGTCATGGAAGTGGGGTGGGGGTGGGGGTGGGGTGGTGAGACTGATGAGGAAATAGTTTGGTCAATTTGTTTTTCGAAACCTGGGGTTTCATTTGGTTCAAAGAGTACTCACATGTCAACAGCAACATATTTCAAAGCCCCCCCCCCTCCTTCCTTCAGACCATCAGCATCTTCAACCCTCTATTCATGGTACATCTATTGTTTTCGTAGCCCCTGTATTTCTCCTCAGCCTGTTCAAATATGTAAAAAGCAGTTTTTAACACTCCCTCCCTGTGGCATAGTGGTTAGAGCTCACGATTCGCAGCCAGAAAGTCCTGGGTTCGAATACCAATAGAGACATAGAATTATTCCTTAACCAACCCAAACTCATACTATGTGTTCTACAGACTCGTTGTGTAGCCCCGTGACGTAGTCCCTAACCTAAATGGATTTATGTAGAAAGTGTAGTAGTGTTTATGTGTGTATTCCATCTGCATAAAATAAAATCCAACTACTAGATGAGCGCATTCCTGTCATAATCAAGCCCGAAGTCAACATTTCCATTTCACCACATTGTCCTCAATATCTTATACAATATACTGGCCCCTTTATTGATGTGAGACGAGCTCCACCATAACCAGATTCTATTCATTGATGGCAGCAGTGGTTATGTATTGCAGTGGCAGTGGTGGGATGTATTAGCAGTGGGCTTTTGGCACCCATGGCAGTAGTAGGATGCCAAAATAACAAAATAATGCAGTTAGATAATGGAATGAGTCAAAGCAAAGTGTGACTTCACTAATTCTATTTTCTAAAATATGACCCTCCCACGAGAACCGATTTGTAAGAAGTGACGCCGCCCCCCCCCCTCCATTCACAGGCCCTCCCCCTTGTAATTACTGAAGATTCCTTAGCCGGACACTTGAATACATCATAACTAATGATATATTATATGTACAGCTTTGGGAGAGACAAACCATTCCTCTCGATGCAACTGATTTCTAGTGACAATCACAATACCGCAAGTTACGACTTACCTCTAGATTGTTATCAGCCAATATTCTCAGGTAATGAACTTGACCGTCATCGTTCGGTTTGACTCGCAGAATTTTATATCTGAAACATTGAAACAAACCCGGTCCGACATTCTCATCTATCTGTTTTGCACTTTACAGTCAATTGTTTAAAAACAGCTTTCTTGAATTGAATTGGGCAATCGGCTAATGTGTATTTTAAATTGGGTTGTAGGTAAAATGAGAAAAGCCAGGTGTGAAGTGAGCCACACCCTTTAAATGTATAGATACAGCGTTGTACACGTGTCATCTTATCATCAATATGTCCACTCAGATGAAATATTACACAAACATTAGATTAAACCTCAGACTACAGTAATAGAATATTTCAAAGCAAAATAATCAATATACCGTCGAATATTGTAAAATTTGATAGCATCGTGACATCAGTTATTCTTTTTTTGTTGTTTGCAGGAAAACACGGCCTAGAAATTTCATTACGTCTTTATCTTACACTTGAGGAAAGAAAATCGGCACGTGTAGGAGACGAAGACACGTTCTACACCTATTCTCCATCGGTTCACACCGAGCTAATTTGTCAACTGATAGATTTTGTAATGGTACGTGAGAAGCCAACTCATAAACCTTTAATCACATTGATAAACAGGTTCCTTACCAACGTGTCGCCAATTTAAGGAATCTTGGTCATGGTACAATTGCGTTTCTAAAACAATTTACTTTAATTTAATTTAAATTAAATCATCGAACGAAACTCGCCCAGATATAAAATAAAATGAAATTCATGATACGGAAAAAGTCACACCTAAGGTCTCTACTCATCGCATACACTATTCAACTTGAATAGTGTATGCGATGAGTAGAGACCTTAGATACAACCGTAGAATTTTGCCAAACACTTTTTGGCTTTTACAAAGTGTTTTGGTCATAGTGGAAACGATCTGATAAAAGACACAGTAGCATGAGGAAAATACTTTGCAATATACAAACTCCTTACCCGTCGAAACGAGTCACGGATTCCACAGGACAGACAAGGGATAGACTCAGTGCCAAAAGAAGAACTATCCACATAATTAATGTTGCAGGTCTAACGTTTTTTCACTGTCGAAATTCGGTCTTCGTAAGTCACTGATAGTATGTTAACGCTGCCACCACTGTAGTTTAAATAGGTTCTATCACGGGGGTGTCTCAACTAGTATCAACAAAGAAAATGACTAAAAAGATAATTTTCTAGGTTATCTAGGGTACCAAGGTTATAAAGATTTTTTTTTTTTTAAATTTTGACCTGATATAATTGACACTTGGAACAAATAATATACTACAATCGTAAAACCATCACTTGATATTCCTGATAACATCGTTACAGTATCTATTCTCTGTTCAAGTTTGCAGGAAAAAGTAGTCTAATTTATCTCATGTATATCTGTACATTTATCTAGAACTCTGATAGGTCAAAGTGACATGTGAGACTAGTCCCTCGGACAAAATAAAATTGTATTCAACATCACTTAGCATTTACCAGTGAAGTTATATCATTTTCATTTTGTATATTTATTTTGTCACAAACAGTATTTTGGCTGATACGTTCAGAGCCAAAATACATATACGTTCACAATACAAATGTGTAGCATATTATTGTAACGAACCGCGAACTATGATTTATGCAGCAAAACTCTCCATGGCACAGTTTCTGAGGGGGGGGGGAAAGGCAAATACCATATATGACAATGCAGCGAGGGTCCCAGCGAGAGCTCGATGATCCGTTTCAAGTTTTACCACCCTCGGGGTTTAGCAAGGATACACTAACGGGGCTTTATTTTTGGATAGTTACTAAGATCAAATCTCAATTCTCCTCCATGATTGTAAGTAATTGTACTCATATTTATTTTTCGTGTTAGACAAGGTTCCCACTAATGTAACAACAGGTTCATTACAGAAAATACCAGACGGTAGACTTTGGTATATAGCAGGCTATTTCTCTTTAGTAAAATGTGGCATGGCAACACTCTTGGTTTGGAGGTCTACTTGGAGCCCCTCCGTACAAACGTAGTTGCTCCCCCCCAATTTATTTTTGAACAGATTTTACCTACGCAAGTGTATTTGTATATATTAGGCACTTCTATTTTCGATTCTCGTACAGTTAACAATTAACATCTCATCTATTTTGGGGTTTTATTTTCTCACACTTTTTTGATATTTTTTATTATAAAATAGCGACATTATAAAAATCTTGAATGATAACAATGATTGTTTTCACTCGTAAAAGTGTAAGTCTTGAAAGCGATAACCAAAACTTAGAAGATAATGATACGGTAAGATTTATAACATGGGCGAAGACAATAAAACGCCAAAAATAGATCAGAGGGGTGATTGATTGAAGTATTGCATCGCAGATAAGTTGACACTGAAAATGACCAGTGTTGGTTTAATGTTCAATATGACACGTTCATTTTGTAGCGATAGTTTTTATTTCATAATATGAGTATTCAGTTTTATATAAAAATTGTTACGATGCTGTACATATGTCGTTTCTATGGAAACATAACATCTCCACTGATAAACAATCATTTATTCTTTTTGCCAATATACATTGCACTGCAATGCCTACTAATCGTTTTTTTTTCAGGGGCTTTATCATTTGGTTTCAGAATTTGGATATATTCGAAGATCCCAATACTAAATATTATTCACCAATATGAACCCTGACCTATTGGTAAAGAGAACACATGTTTCAGGAATTTTCAGAATAAAATGATAAAACTCCTGAAAAAGTGATTAGTAGAAGAAGAAAACCATATAATGTCGGTCAACTACCTGGCAACAAACCTTCGTGAGGGTAAATGGCAGTCCATCGATTCATGCCCTGGTATTGCGCCATCAACGGCAGGTTATTTGTTAAAATATCACAGTTCTTAGTCGTGGGTCTATTTTGGGTTTAAAGTCGCCAAGCATGGTTTCTGTTAGGTGAAAACACATATCATTGCTTGACAGGTATTTTAGTATTGGCACCACGTACACCTCCTCTGAATACCTCAGTATCGTCCATCCAAATGAGGACGCATTGCCCTCAGTTCACCCCAAGCTGATCCAATATCAATGCGTACAGGGTTAGCTATAACTATCACAAACAAGGAAGTCTGTGCCCATATGGAATTACTAGATAGATAATGATAAAATTCATCAACCCAAAATAATATAGCGATTACAACATACTAATTGATTGTTCACCACTAATTCCATACTGTTGGTTGTAAGTTACTTCCATATATCTAGTCAGATAAGGTAATACTCATGATAACACACTGTAATGTTTACCAGTGCCAGTGGCACTTGAAGACAGCATACAGTTACATAGCAGCACTCCGATTCGAATATACGATGACATTTCGTGATATATTAACGGTGACATTATATTTTTTCAGTAACTATGTTTTAACAAGACTGTATTTTAGCCGCAGTCAAGCTAAATCGCCACCATATGGAGCAAGGGATTGATATTGTCCTGAAACGAAGTATCAACCATCCATCCATTCACCCACCCAGTGGTCATTTTCCTCTATCTATATTTCTTTGCATATACTCGACGTCTTGTTTACTGCCCTTCTTTCTATCACTTTGGATGTTTGTGAGGTAGTCACGGTTCGTTATTGTTTGATTTTCAGCAACCACATATTCGAATATATTTATAGAAAATAGACGTTGACTACAACAATTTTCGATTCATATAATTATTTTAATGTTCTATGGAACAAATTGAATATAGAATAGATTTTGATATTACGTGACATTCATCGATTAAAATTTATGAATTTCAAAAAAAACCCACTTCAAATCTGTATTGTTTCTTATTTCCATTCGTAGTATACAGCTTACAGACCATCTCTTTGAAGTGTCACACATCCAGTCTGTCACGGTAACATTTATGGCATTGCCCAATATCGCCCAGACAAGTATACAATTAGGGAGCCTTTAGTAATTACAAGGGGTGGATAATGGGGGGGGGGGGGTGACGTTTTACAAATCTGTCCCGGGGAGGGTCATACTTTATGAGGGATGGTCACTTTTTAGTACAACGAACGAGGGGGGGGTGTCATGATTTTATGCCACAGACAGGGCTTGATTTCCCCTGGCCCCCTTCCCTTGTAATTACTGAAGGCTCCCTGAAGACATTAAGAGATTAGTTAGTGGTGTGAAATGTACATTTTGTTTTTCTCTTGATTAGTAACAATAAAAAAATCCAACAACAACAACAAAAATTACTGAGGGCTCCCGTAGTATGTACGGTACCCATGACGAGGGCGCGCTCTCACATCAGTCAACCCCTGTCACAAACAGGCCGGTGAGGGCGGAGCGACACGATGTAGCTTACAGTCTAGTAGTATGACGTTACATGTACACCCATACACTTATAAATACCTTCGTTCATAATCCGTTAAAGCATATGGATACAATATCATTATAAAGTAGTTCTATAAATCATATCACCATCAACGTGATGAGGTATTTGATTCGTATTTTGAAGCATCTGTATAATATTTAATATTGTATATAAGCCATTTTAGTCCGATGGGGTGGGGCGGGGTGCAAATGACCCCTGGCAGTATATATTCACTTTGTGCTTGGTTTACTGTGCCGTCTTAATTCTTACACACCGTGTTCGAGGAGGTGGAAAACACCTGCTTTGACCGCCTCCCACGCCTCTAGTGCCGTCGGAATAATCTGTTTTTCTGGCAGAAAGAATCCATAAAATGGCGACTTAAATGGTGTGTCACGGAGTTCAACACCATAAGAATGTTTAACTCCAAGTACACCGTGCACCCAATCTGCGCTTGTACCTGTCGCTACATCTAGAAATAGAAGCAAAGAAAGAGTTCGTAATTATGTGAACTTCACTTCATGTACTAATTTCAGTAAATGGTGTGCATAATAAACGTGTACGCCTCTGTTAGATCTTTGAAGTATGATGGAAAGACTATGATAGGATTCACACATAAAGTGTTGGGCTATTTTAACATATATCTTTACACATGAAGTATTTTCACATATATACATTTACACATGAAGTGTTGGCCTATAGATTCACACATGAAGTGTTAGCCTATAGATTTACACATGAAGTGTTAGTCTATTTTCACATATATACATTTACACATGAAGTGTTAGCCTATTGATTCACGCATGAAGTGTTAGCCTATAGATTCACACATGAAGTGTTAATCTATTTTCACATATATACATTTACACATGAAGTGATAGCCTATTGATTCACACATGAAGTGTTGGCCTATAGATTCACACATGAAGTGTTAGCCTATTGATTCACATATGAAGTGTTAGCCTATAGATTCACACATGAAGTGTTAGCCTATAGATTCACACATGAAGTGTTAGTCTATTTTCACATATATAGATTCACACATGAAGTGTTAGCCTGTTTTCACATATATACATTTACACGTGAAGTGTTAGTCTATAGATTCACACGTGAAGTGCTAGCCTTTTTCCTTGAAATTACACTTCAACTACTAAAATAAATATCACCTAAATACTGCCATATCATGAAAGCTTGTCACTGGTTCTTTTGAAATAATAAAGGAATTAGATAGTTCATCTTGTCTTCAATAAAACAAGTTGTGTTTACCTAACAGAGTTAACACAGAATTTGAATTCAAACATCATTTTGTCCTCTATTAGACTATTTCAAACATTTTGCTCTGGGACCCTTGATTTTTCTTCTCCTTGATTTTAACAATGGGTTTAAAGTTTCTTGAGCAAAGTAACAACAAAGTTTGAGATTTGTATTAATGAGATGACCGTGTATATTGTGTCAAACAACCCACTAGACTCGATCACCGTAACAAATATGAACGGCCAGGTTCGTATAGTATGTGCCCCGGGCTATATGCCCATACTATACTGGTTCTATACTTACAAATAACATTAGCGATTGGACCATACACATACTGCGTTCCATAAACTGATGTCAATTTGCTAGTAACGACTTGCATAAATACATCCTGAAATGAACATGAAATGTGTCAGCTTTAGAATTGACATGTCATTGAGGTTAATAGAGTTTAGGCCAATTGATTCAGGTTACACCTAGTTTTTCACTGCCGACCCTAAACCTTATTTTTTTATTTTTTTATACATATTTCGAGAAAACAATGATAAAAATATATAAAAATATATGTGAAGTCTCGCCAGACATAGTGGATGCTGAAACTGATATCAACTTAAAAAGACAACATAAAACTTTTCTTCCAATCTGTAATGGCTGTACATCTGAAGGGAAGAAACCAATAACACGGAGACCATTTGGGAAACAACGGAAAACATAACTATCTGAACTAGACACTCACACATGAAAACAAAATATATAATATAATAAAATAAAAAAAAATAATACCTACCCCACCTATTCCAAAATTGAGCGTTATCGGAACCACGCATAGATCATGAGACGCTTTTAAATTTTACACACATAATTTATGAATTACTGTGACAGTAAACTTGTGTGTTTGAGCTTCACACATTAATTAGTTTATGACAACTCAGTATCTGCTACTTTTAATTTTTGCAATACTTTTGAAGTCTGTTCATTTTTTACACGTCGCTTGAACAAATTACATTTTATGGCGTCTATTGTCATGGACCAATTTCTAAATGAGATTCCTACATAATGTGCTGTACTCACGTGATCATGGTAATCTGCTGGATACTCGTGTGTGTAACCCCAAGGAGACAACCATAGTTGGTAATAAGAATGCCAGTCAATATATAAAGCGATTCCCTGAGACTCGGCGATGTTTGAGAGTACCGTTTGGATGCCCGTGATTTCTGACGAAGAGTTCGGACTTGAACCAAAATACCCAAGTGAACAGGGGTCTGCTGAACCTCCGTTTACATCTAGATGGAATGAAAGGAAGGATAATAAAACATGAACAACTCTTATAATATGGAGTGTATGCCTTTAACGGTATGCACATGTGAGGCATGAGACAACACTGCTGGTGTCTATAACAATATTGAAAGAATGAAGACAACATCAAAAAGTTCCGTCAATTTCTTGTTTACAATTATTTCAGTATCTTGAATGGATATCTAATTATAATACAGAGAGAAATACATATATTGAACTCGATCGAATCGCGCTGGAATATAAATAGAATACACGGCCGTGTACGGGACGCTTCTGTGGATTACTAGTTTATGCATGATCGAATGTTTGTCCAGTGTGATAATCTCCCAGCAGGTGAGAGATAAAGCAAACTGTTAATTAGTCTTGCTGCTAGACGTTCGGGCTTTCTTTCGATGCTATAACTATAAACGAACGAAGTTCGCATGTGAGGGCTTGCCTCGGATGTTCCATCCTCCATAGCGTTGTTCGGCTGTGTGTCGTATTTTATCGGAAGAACATCCGAGGGCTAGCTGATAGACTAACTGTTAATGTAAGTGACCTCTCGCCAATTTAGATAACTTAGATAAGAGGAGAAGAATGGACAAGGCGTCTATTTAGTCAAGAAAAGAGAGAACAACCTCAGACTTTTAGTGGTAAATAGGGAAAGAAAAAGAAATAGTTTTAAAACTCAAAGAGTGAATTGATCAATATCACACACAAAATAAGTTATATTGCACCACAAAAACTGACCATTCAATCGATCAATCATTCAGCCAAATAATAAATAAATCAATAAATCAACCGATCGATTGATTGATTGATCGATCGATCGATTTATCGATCGGTCAATCAGTTACATGCTCGCTGCCCCCTTTGAAAAAGACCAGAAAGTGTACGTCAAGTACATACATACATACATACATACATACATACATACATACATACATACATACA
The DNA here is from genome assembly GCF_964340395.1 of Glandiceps talaboti. NCBI lineage: Eukaryota > Metazoa > Hemichordata > Enteropneusta > Spengelidae > Glandiceps > Glandiceps talaboti. Next base: position 353,527 of record NW_027554289.1, on the reverse strand, counting down.
TACATACATACATACATACATACATACATACATACATACATACATATAATATCAATTTTTAATCCTCCCATTTCTGGTCTTATAACCAAAATAACAAATATGTGTAGACATGTGTAATGAGTTTATTAAAATATACTATAAATAAATTTAAGAAGTAAGAATGTAAATATGACTCATAGATAACTTGGGCCTTATTACCTGTATATCATTATCATTTTCGGATTTTGTTGCCTCATGCCCCTGGTCTGAGTTGATACGTAACGTTTTCTACGAAACCAAAACGGCCTATACAATAAAACTTCATAAGTTCGGATATATGTACCTGATTCAGAAAACGCTGATTTAGATTATAAATGTGACGTCTTTGTGAGATCTGGTGGTGATTCTAAACATAAGTATCCGGGGAGAAAAATCGAGCATAATTAGACAAAAGTAACCTTGATAATTAGCAATTGTTTACGGATTCTGATTTATCAAATTGGGGAAATTGGCGATATTCGCCGTCTATGGTTCACCTAAAACTTACAAGTTTAATTGACTTACCTCCCCAATGAAATGCCCAGTTTCTGTTCAGATCAGTGCCTATACAAACCGAGCCTTCGTTTGGTTCTCTTGATTTCCGCCACAGTCGATCCTATCGGGGGAAAAAATAGATTGTAGTTGACAAAAAGAAAACCTAGACGTTCTCTTTTATATATATTCTACACTGTAGTAGTGAGAAATTTGCGTTCGAGCCTCTTTTCAAAGTGTAGTGAACTATGACAACCCTTTCTCGTGACAGCTTATAACCAACAACGCTACACAATTTCACGTGACAAATGCATATGATTAAAGCAGTCATTTTTGTATCAGACGTCGATTCGACGATGCACATACAATTCAAAGGCGATTAAAAAACTCATTTTGAGAACTCAGTTTTCTCCGAGTTTCAGAGTAAAAAGGACAATAAAGTCCCTTCTACCTTCTAGGCAGTTCGTAACGGGAAAAAAATCGCAAAATGAATGTGTTTTCTAAAAAAAAAAAAAGTCAAAATGTATATGGCACGGTATATGTAGACAATCTTGTTATGAATAGTTAAAAGACGGTAATTTGGAGGAGGTTGTAGACCGGTTATAAGCCCCCCCCCCCCCCAAGTCTTTCAGCCTAAGTGCCAAATTATAATAATCTTTTTTTTAAATTTATACTGGATAGTTCTTTAAGCATTTAAACACTTGTCTCCCAAGAAGTCCAGTGAGGGCCATCCTTCATGGGTTCAGTGTTAATGCAGGAGGAAACCGGAGTACCCGGGGAAAACCTGCGTTGTTCGGTAGAGTCAAACTGAACGACACTCTTCTTACTTACAGCGTGGTAAATTTAATCGAACCCTGAATGGGTTCAAACCCTGACCGCAGTGGTAAGAGGCAAGTGGTTTAACCACTTGGCCACCGACAACCCTATACAAGGTAACGCCCACATATGAAAATAAAACAGGGAATATATATGCTGTTTTACCATTTCCCATGAATAAATAAAACCATCTGGATTTAGAACCGGTACGATATACCAGTCTAACGAGTTAACCATTTTAGTCACTGTCCGGTCCTTGTCGTAGTTTTCCACCAGCTGCAAGTTAAACAAGATATTTCTGTTTATTACAACACCAAGATGGAGGAAAAAAATATTGATTAAACTTTCTCGTAATCGGTATATTGCACCCTCTAAACTACCAGGTTCACAAATATAAGGTTGGATTGACTGTCACGATACCGTGGTCAAAACCTTGCCCATGTGCACGCAAGCTATTCAGGAACCAAACGGCAGTGACGAGGTTAGGCTCGAACAAACAACATGCTTGCAGATTCCAGGCCGACCACTATAACCATTCATCATTTGACAACCATGATGACTGGACGATGTTTGTTTTACACTGCTTTGTTTCTTAATGTTTAGAATATAAGCAATCGATCGATGAATGTGTGGTCATGAATTTTTAATAAAACGACTTCAAAATAAAATTATATATCCGAACATACATAGATAAGAAGTAAGAAATATATTAATGCATAATTTATTTTACATTGCAGTATCTGATAAAATAATTACTTGAGATATGGCATTTTCCAAAAATAAACAGGATATGCATTAATGGAAAGATTAAAACTGCCATAAAATTATATATTTGGCTGATTCTAGAAGTGAATTTTATTTGGCTCCAAAACGGGTTCATTAATAAATCCCTAAAATTATACTCCTTGCCTCTTTAATGAAAAATATCATTGATGCTGGAGATATCCACTCTCTGCTGTGAATTCCACCTGTGAAAAATACGGCTTTCTTCGTTATAGACGAAGGTTTCCGGATCTAAAACAAAAAAGTCAGAATTTGATATCACCATGTCATTTTGTCGAAGTTAGCCCAAGGCAGAAGAGATAATCCTCTAATATCATGGATAAAAAATGACGATCGCAAAAAATCACCTCGGGTATATGCTACTGATAAAAGCAATAGCGGTGACAGCATTCTTTGTGATAAGACGATGCAAGCACATTTCTTTTGAATATTTCATCATGATAATGATCGCATCGTCGTAAACCACAGCCTCTTTTACGGCACCGTCCAAATGTGCTTGCGGGAATGGATGATCGATGTCTCTGTCAAATGAATATACTATGAAATTTACTGAATTTAGTACGTCTCTTCCTACGATGTTGCTTTGGTCGCCGTCTCTTTGCTGAAATATTTATTTTCAGTGAGGTACATACAGGGATAATGTCAAACACTAACCTTGATACCCCTTGCTATTCTACCCTCATAACTGACCGTCACTGTAAAGATTTCTGATATTTTCGGATATTTGGCTACAATAGAATCCATCCAGCTATTAATCTATAAAAAGAAAAAAGAATGGAAATAAATTATCAGGCAACATCTATCACGGCTGGCATCCATGCTCGTACTACTGTTAAGCCACGCTACACAGAATATTCATTTTATGTACAGCTATTAAATGGCATTACATGCCATTTTTGAGTATCACGTATTTTGGCAGCTTTTGGCAGTAGTGTAGTCTCCCAGTGAGTCACCATTGATATTGCACAGGTCTAAAACAATTTGAATTCTTTATTTCATAATGAAAAATAAGTTAACGCATTCGATTGTTACTTACCTCTTCCCAAGTATGATAGACACTGTAGTCGAACCTTGAGGGCGTCGCAGTAGACTCTCTATCGCTTGCCTGTGATGAGTGTCCTTCTTTCATCTGGGCATCGATGGTCTTTTGGACATTCGTCTGTAGAGTTCTGACACTAATGCCGTGTTTCCTGAGATACATGTTGACTTCATTCTGAAGATTTGGTGGAACCATGACGTCAATCGGTGAATTAAGTCGAGTCGGCTCTATCCAAAAGTCAATTTGATACTGTGAATGAAAGAAATAAAATAACCATGTCAAATATCGTGCGTATCCCTCAGGCTAGTCTAGATGCCAACGTGGTATCGAATAATTTCTAAAGAGAGATGTCGATGAAGGGCAGCACTAGACTACCCTCAGGCTGTCCTTATACAGTTTATTTATACCCCCTTGTGCCGAGGGTCACAATAGATTGGGGAGAGTTGATGAAGCAGGACAGGTGGACAATGAGTAGTTTTTTTTAAACGGAGTCTATTCACATTATGATATGAAGCAAACGCGACATTCACGCCTGCATTAAAGCGACCTCAGGGAGCTTTCAGTAATTACAAAGGGGGGGGGGTCCTAATTCCTGGGAATTAGGGGTGGGTCACTTTTTACAAATCGGTCCTCGCGGGAGGGCCATATTTGAGAAAATGGAAATTAGGGGAGCGTCACATTTTACTTTGACTCATTTTTTTTATCTAACTTTACATTATTTTGTGATTGTGGCATGATCCCACTACTGCCACCAGTTTCAAATCCTACCGCTACCACATCCCACAACTGCCACCATGCATTGTGCAGTAGTATCATAACATATCAGTGAAATGCAGTGAATTAACTATAGTTGTGGTGTGAGGAGAGGAGCTGGTCTCACAGTAGTAGAGGAAGAACAGTGTGGCAAGGTATTGGGGGAAAATGTGGTGGCGTGGAGATGTTGACCTTGGTCCTGTGCTTGTCACTGACTTGTGCACTCATCTAGTCATTGGGAGTTCTGGCCTACACCTCAGCCAATTAGATCAAAATGCAGGTATTGATTTACAAACACAAACTCACTGTGGTGGTGGTAATAGTGGGAAACAACAAATGCCTTTAAAAACTATCAATGTGGTGGGATCTTACTACAGAAAAAGGTGGTCAGTTTTGCGCCCAACTAGTCTTTTGGAGTTCTGGCCTTCAACTCAGCCGCCAATAGATCTAAACACGGGTACTGGTGGAATACAAACACAAACTCACTGTGGTGACATGGTAATAGTAGGAAACAACAAATGCCTTTAAAAACTATCAATGTGGTGAGATCTTTAACTAGTCTACGGGATAATTCCTTGTCTCTGGTGGGATTCGAACCCAGGACCTCTTGACTACTGAATCTTGAGCTCTACCAACTACGCCACAGGAAGGCGGTGTTAAAAATGTTTGTTTTGTTTTTTTAAATTGAAATATTTGAACAGGGGAGGGGCATATTTTAGGGAAAGGAAATTGAAGGGGTCACTCTTTGAACAGCACAGTAAACTAGGGGGAGGGTCACATTTTATGCCTCAGACCGGGCTAGATTTCCCCCGGCCTTCCCCCACCCTCGTAATTACTGAAGGCTCCCTTAAAGCGAGTTATCACCCATAATTACTAAGTAAACCACTGTATAACATATCAGTCTCCATGTTAATTACTCTGAGAACAATGTTAAACTAACTCAAATTTGATTTCACGTCATTATGTCAGCGAAGAGCTCAATATTGGTGACGTCATTCCACTACTGTCACACAAAATATTGCGTTCACGTCACTGGTGGTACCCTAGCCACTGAGTCTTTGGGTATTTTGTAACGCGGTTAGCTACAATGGTAATCTACGATGTGGTGCGGGTAAACGACAAAAAAAACACTGAGTTTGTCGAACATGCATAGATCGCACAATGGCGATGCATACTTGAATCATTAGTCTGGATCATCATGGTATAAACCACGTCTGGTCAAAGTCCCTCAATCAGCACAAAAAGTTGTTTCTCCAATCAGTGAACCCCAATTGCTATAGTGACGTCAACAGTGTATAAGTAGCATCCTGAGCTGATAAATATACCCTATTTTGACATTACATAACTGCCCCAATAAATACTAACTTTATGCGGGACTGTGTTATTGGTTAGAATTTTGTGATTGATAAACAAAGACATTGTGTTAATGACTGTGTGGGTGGCTGTGGATGAATTGTAAATTTCATCTCATGCATCTCAGGACTTCTAGAGTAACGCCTTTGACTATACTGGGAGTAGAGGTGTAAATCGTAATGATACCGTATAGGGACAAGACTATTATTGTAATCCAAATCTGACTGTCTGTTAGTATTGTTGAATAACATGTATGCGCAAATACTGACCGACTGTCATTCTTTGACCTGAAAAGTACAGAAAACGCTACTGGGACAAAGGGAAAACTTGGAGGGAGATTACTCTGATCAACATTTGGTTAATCTTCAATCCAGGCATCGAAGATATTTGATGAATTATGTATGAAATGTACTCTTTTTTTCATTAGTTTTTTTGTATATGTTTGCGTTACACAATACCCAATAATCAAACTGGTTGGTTTTGTTGAATAGCACTATAATGTATGCGCAAATATTGACCAATTAAACATGGCTTCTGGGGCAAAGGGAAAACTTAGAGCCGGGTACATCAACATGGTGTCCGTCTTGGGGTCACGTTGTTTCGGTGTATGCACATAATGAATAGTTTTGTCTGGGTGGCGTAAAGGTGATACTTTTGAACAGTTTATCAAATATATCTTTTAACTTTATTGTGCTGTGGCGTCTCCGTTCCATGTGTTTACTCTCAGACCACTTTTTAGCAAGTGGTCTGAGGTTTACTATATGACAATAACAATGTTTGCAAATACCCCGTGTCCTGTCACTTGTGTCTCAGATAAGTCAAATAAAAGCATATATTAAAAAACGACATAGCCGTTGAAAACATCGCAGCCGGTGATACAATGTAAAAGTCAAATGACTTTCAACCGTAACTTTATTTATTGCCCGTTAGTCTAGTTTCCTATACGTGTTACGATTGCCACAATCACCCGCGACTTTGCACATTTTAACTATATGTGTTATGCTTTCTATCTATGACTAAGGATATTTTGTAAATCTTATATAGTCTTGTATCGAATATACACGAGCTGGACAGAGTGGTCTAGGTTCAATACTAGACGGTAAATAAATATCCGATATCATAAAATGTTCGATGTCGCGCCTTCATGGGATAGTGATCATAGAGAACGTCGACAGGTATATAGTCTAGTCCATATACAGTATCATTACGATTTACACCTCCGCTCACGTTTAGTCAAAGTCGTTACTCTAGAGCTGCAATTTAAAATTCATCCATAGCCACCCATGTCAATCACAAAATTCTAACCAATAACACAGTCCCTCTAAAGTTAGTTTTTATTGGGGCAGTATTACTTAATGTCCACATATGGTATTATTTGTGGTTCAGTTAGAGACCACATTGGCATTCAGACTAACAGGTATACGATCTAGACTACTATATTGTCTGTATATACACCTCCGATGGTTGACATTATACTAGTAATTGCGAATAATACAGCAAATGGAATGTTACCAACTTACATATCAACATGGTTACCATCACACGGAGGATGCCGCAACAGGTTATGCAGTTTGTACAGTTTTAACAAGCAAAGTATTTTTCTAACTTTTTTTTCACCAAGTGTACTTTGAAATCTTTCCTCCGAATCCACTGGTACTCGTGTACGTGTAGTTGCAGATCGATCGTCAGTTAATAGCTTATTATGTATACCAGAGTAGCTTGTTTGTTAGAGATTCGCTTGCTAATTCAATATACAACTCGATACGTTGTCTTCAAGTTCTCGGAGATTCCAAGAATTTAAGTCCTAGTACAACCCATAACACCAAAATAAAGCATTTTCTGTATTTACCACAATCGTTTTTAGCATCTATATCAAGTGTAAAAGTATACTGTTTTATTTGCTAATAGACCACATTAGAAAGGCAACATCCTCGGCTTGTAAATAAACCAATTGAAACAGTATACTTTTACACTTGATATAAATGCTATAAATGAGTGTAGCACGTAGAGAAAGTGCTTTACTTCAGTGTTACTGGTTGTATAACACGACTAGGGAAGTGTGCACGTAGCTGTAACATGTTTTATGTACACTAGTCCCCACTTCATATGGATGCATGTTACAATTACATGTGGTAGGAGATATTGAAATACCAATACTGTACTACTTCCAGATACTAGAATTTTGAAGTAATATGTTCTTTTAGTCATTCTTCCTTCTCTTAAAAACACGATTGTTCCAATATGTGCTTTAGTATTACACTTATCGGAATAACAAACTAAGAAATCGTGTCATCGTTATTTTTTTTAATTTTAACGTGCACGGCGTAGAGGTATCCTTGTTTTCCATTGCAACCCCAATGGTGTCGAGGACGAGGTTTTACAAAACCATTGTTTAGTGACTTGAAGGAGTTCGTAATAAATCAAAATGATACATAATAGACCCAGTGTCATCCCGGCCCCAGGTAGCACTTTCATTTGACCTTGGAGTAATTATACTGTCAGCATCATTACTCCAAGATTTGACAAAAGATTATCAATCAATAATGCTGAAATCACAGTATGATGAATCATTCATCGCTCAAGATTTACCTCTCCATTTGAAATATGGAAATTAGCACAGAGGGAAGTATAGTCTTGTAGTAAGACCTCGTATCTGCGCTCGGAAGGTTGTTACCAAAAGCCGAGGATGACATTACTTCTAGTACGCTTGGCACTGTTCAACCCATGGTCACTTTTAAAGTTAGCAAAATTACCGGAAGGTATAGCAGCTAGGATAAAGAAAGACTGACAAGAGATAATCCCGAAATGTCATCCTAAAAACTATTAAAATATTTAGACTGTGGTCGCATTCTACCTCTACGATGAAAGTATGCGCTACTTATAAAGCTGTATAAGACCACAACTTGATTGATCGAACTCTAAGCCGTATGTGGAAACACCCGCGATCTTTGTTCAACCATAGACCATTGCCTATGGTTCAACGGACTACATTGAGTCGAGCAGATTAAACCCCTTGGGTCATAATTGACTTAGCAATGGATAATCCTTCTGTGTTGAAGATATTTAAATCAAGGATGAAGTTGTCGATACAGTTGGAACATATACATATTTAGGGATGACTCTCGATGATAAGCTTTCATGGAAACAGAACACACATTCCATTGTCAAAAAACTTCACAGTCGATTGTACTGCCTGAGGAAACTGAGATATTTTAATGTTAGCATAGATCTACTACAAATGTTTTATACTTCAACTCTGAGCACTGTTTTCACTTTTGGAGTATGTTGGGCTGGAAATATTACTAAACAAGACAAAGACAGACTTGACAAAATCATCAGAAAAGCGACTGGGGTGGTTGGTAAAAAACAGACTAACATTGACAGACAGCCTGGGAACAATATTAGCTGACGACACACATCCACTCAGGCAAGAACTTGACAGTCGACGTATAGATAGAAGCGGCAGACTCAGACTCACAAGCACGAGAACAACACGCTATAAGCAATCATTCAATCCAGCAGCAATTAAATTACACAACCAACAGACAGACAGACCTCGACTCTAGCCCTACATGTGTAACAAATTTGGTGGGGGCCTCTTCTGTTTAGGTAACCCCCTTCAATGTTACTCTCTCTCCCTCCACTCTCCACTCTGTACACGGGATCGACTTGGACTTTTAGGGAATTAGCTCAGACTACACACAATGTTCATGGTTAACCTGGATCATTTGGAAGTGGCCACGGAGCAGATCGAAGCTCCTGACCTCAGACCGTCTCTTCCAAAGACTGAATCCATCATTTTATTATTCCATCAAATTCTTATAAACATAAAATATACAATACTCAAATGATTGGGTGATAAGTAATCAGCACCATAAATGACTAAAACGGAAGTATTGCCGTCGCCTTAATTCAATGCAAATGATATTGGCAAATATGAAAACTAGCTAAACAATGTGATCACGTCATTGTTCTTCCAACTGTCTGTAATCAGTCATTATTTGACACTGTTGATCTTTTAATAACTTAATGTTGTCATCTTAGAAGAATACTATTCGCGAAATGCAAACATTTGTTCTAAGTGTTAATTCATGACAGCTGAGAGTTCACGGTGACCTCGCAAAACATCAAATCTTAGCGAATATCAAAAAGTTGTATTCTGTCATCCGTAACACTATCACCTTTTCCCAAAGTGTGGCGTCCCCGCCACACATTAAAGTATTCAAAATAATTGCCTTTCATAAATGAAACACTTTTTATGATTTTGTAAATCGATAGAAAAGGAGAAAAGTACAAGCAATTAAAGAAGTTAAACTTGGAATAGTATGGACGTCTGCTCATTTCTTGAAAAACGGTCTGGTTTCGAGACAGGCAGTTTACTTTCAAAGATTGGAATTGCAGCGATTATCTTTTTCAACATTGACGATAATGCGAGTGGTTATTCAAGAAGTACCTTTAGAGTCATACAGCTCCTCTAACATACAGCGTCTGATCAGACTATACAATCACTCACACAGCCGTGCCTATCTTTTACCCAGATAAAAAAAATGAAACCCTTTTGAATTTTGACTTGTAAAATCTATCATACAGGTACTCTTCATTGACAACTCAAAAATCGAGAAATAGATGATAATTTCATCAAACAAATGATGCCTTTCTTTTTTGTGAAAAACAACAACTTTACGTCGTTTACGATTGAAAAAAGTTGGACTAGCAGTTATCATACCGACATACGGGTTTTTAGCATCTGAGAAATTTCAGAAATTCTTGCGGTATTTGAAAGGAATTTTTGCATAGACAATAATACAGCTCATTTCGGTCGGATCTCTGTTTTACACTCAAATTTGAAAATCAAATATTTATCTTGTACTGCAGATTCAATAAAATACTTTATCAACATGGTTCCTTTCTTTACTGTAGGAACTTAACATCACAAACTCAGACTCAACGTGTGAGCAACGCATTTATCTGTAGCGTTTCGGCTCACTACAACTCAGAGTCAATAAAACTTCGAGGAGTTTCCAATACTCCATACTTCAATAAATATTCTCATTAAAACTAAAATTTTCTCCATAGATGAATCGTCAATAATATTCTTTCTGCTTGTACGCGACCGTTGAGATGTAAAACAGCATCACTGAAATGGTTATGATAAGAAAATAGATTTCAAGAATTGTTCGTCGGCAAAGTAAATCGAGCATACAATTACTAATTCTTACACATTTCTCTGGACACACAGTAAAAAAAAATTGCTGATCATGGATAGAAATGAATTCGAGGAATAAAAATAATGTCAATCTTTAGCAAATCTCTACTACCGTATGATTAATGAGTTGTTTGTCCTTCAAAAGTCTTAAACATGTATTTCACATGCGAACTGCTTCTGTCTGCATCAGCGTCCGATACGCGATATCTCCAATCGCATGGCAGCTGTTCGGTCTCCGTTGAAGGTTTCACTGCTGCAACGTTTGTCAAAGTCTCTATAGCTGTCTGTTTATTCACAATTCCACGTTTTGAAACACAATCCCTCCTTCTGCGTTGTCTTAGTCCGTCTCTGCAATATTTTACAAGTTCTAGTTCGAGTTGACTTCCCACCATTGTAACATAATCATTTAAAAGTTTCCTTTCGAAAAGTTCTCGAGTCATCGATTTGTCACTCACCCAGCGGCGTTTTTTTTCTTCTTCTCAAAGGTTGTCAATTATTCTTCATAAGGTTAAATTTGTCTCATTACGCACACAATGGTCCTAGTCCAAGGCCGGTTTTTCCACCAATGTAACAAATAGGGTGGGGGCCTCTTCTGTTTAGGTAACCCCCTTCAATGTTACTCTCTCTCCCTCCACTCTCCACTCTGTACACGGGATCGACTTGGACTTTTAGGGAATTAGCTCAGACTACACACAATGTTCATGGTTAACCTGGATCATTTGGAAGTGGCCACGGAGCAGATCGAAGCTCCTGACCTCAGACCGTCTCTTCCAAAGACTGAATCCATCATTTTATTATTCCATCAAATTCTTATAAACATAAAATATACAATACTCAAATGATTGGGTGATAAGTAATCAGCACCATAAATGACTAAAACGGAAGTATTGCCGTCGCCTTAATTCAATGCAAATGATATTGGCAAATATGAAAACTAGCTAAACAATGTGATCACGTCATTGTTCTTCCAACTGTCTGTAATCAGTCATTATTTGACACTGTTGATCTTTTAATAACTTAATGTTGTCATCTTAGAAGAATACTATTCGCGAAATGCAAACATTTGTTCTAAGTGTTAATTCATGACAGCTGAGAGTTCACGGTGACCTCGCAAAACATCAAATCTTAGCGAATATCAAAAAGTTGTATTCTGTCATCCGTAACACATGCTCACATGTCTAGCTGTGGCCACTCTTTTTTTAACGCCTACTCTTTTCGAGTTATCGTCGTTCTTTTATCCTGGTTATGTACGTGTTTTGATAAGTGAAAGTCTTGTTTTTACGTACTCGTTTTATTGTTATCTACTCGTTTAAATTGTTGTTTTTTTGTTATGGCAGACACTATAATTTCCTGACAAGGATGAATAAAGTTTTATTGTATTGTATTGTATTGTATTGTATTGTATTGTATTGTATTGTATTGTATTGTATTGTATTGTATTGTATTGTATTGTATTGTATTGTATTGTATTGTATTGTATTGTAAACTTGAGGCATGTAAATAGTGATCGATAGTCCTACGAGACAATTTTTTGTTTGGTGACAAAAATAGGTCCCAGTCCTTCCGTGTGTGTAAAGCGTTATCATCATCGTTTACAGGGTGAGAAAATGGGATTTATGGCAAAAGAATCCCCCCCCCCATTGAATAAGTATAAGGACTACAATTTGTTCAAAATCGGCACATCAACAAAATTATTTTAAATACAAAGCGTTGAAAAATCTGAAACCATTAGTTAGGTAAAACAAAATGCAATGTGTATCTGAACTGTATCAGTATGATGTATTAAACTAGGCCTTACCTCATACGGAAATCTCTCCTGTAACTGCTTCATGGCTTCTAATTCATTGTCTGTCTCCGGTACAACTCGTATCACCTGATAACTGAAGAAGACAAAACGGGCCACGTTACTCTTCAAACTTTTTACTGGACTCGAGTATTTTTGGAAAAAAAAAATAATCGAGAAAATCAACATATCTTACAAATTTCAGTCTCGTCTTTCTCTGTTTGATAATCAGAAGCTGGTCATGATTATCGCAGTTTTTAAATTTGCCTGAGTAAATGCATAAAATTGTAAATTGTAAAAATACTGATTACACTCTGATTATGTATGTGTGTTTGGTAAGAAGGAGGCTCTTAACTCTAAAGGTGATTCTGTGCAATGAAATACAGACCGTAACATACTACATGGAATGATCGCTAGTTTGTGATGTACAGACACACATCAGTGTCTATACTAAACTATGTTGTCGTTATTGTCGGTTATAAAAGTCGGTCTGTAACAACTTTTTAGTTAAAATTTGATTCAACGTCATTTTGGAAGTACCTTCTTCTGTTTTGATGAAACTGATTTTTGTGAGATATTTAAAATAATTTTATATCATGATGAAGTCAGTATCGATAAATCGACCACGATAAATAATTTATCCAGAAAAATTGGGTGGTTGGACGATTTGAGATTTAAAAATATTACCACAGTGACTTTTATTTTTTTCCGGGAAAGAGATATCACAAAATGTTTGAAATGTGTGTGATGGTTAATATATTAGGCTGACGAGCCCACCCTTCATTGAGAACTGTAACCACATAGGAATATAATAACATTTGATTCCAAAGGGTTCCGACCCCAGCCCGAAAACCGAAATAGTCTAAAACATTCATCCGTTGACGGTTTTTTTTAAATTTACTTTTGTAATAAGAATGTGCTCCTCAGCAATTTTGCACGTTTACCTGTAATGTGGTCTGCATTGTTTAACTAGGTCGCCAGGAAACTTAATACTGTCCCAACTGTTGACATTGTTGTGGCCTTTCTCACTGGTAAAATGGAACATTTTCTTTTCACTCTGTGACCATTGAGTCCTTTGTTATTCTTGGCTCGCCGTGCTAACACCTCAATGGTCAAATTAAAGCAATTCTGCAGTCAATGACTGCCAGTCACATAGCAGACAGCGCAGTTTTGTACTGTCAAGCTGGAGGGAATATCGTATCGATAACACAGCATTCTTATAACATAAAAAGAATCGCTAACATTATATCTAGATCATCGAGCTTTCCTGTGTTTTCTCCCGGGCTACCAACTATATACGTAAGATATGGCTATACTCATCTGATGAGATATACTGTAGTTCAGTTCAGTCGTTTAAGATTGCGCGAAAGCCGGATGCGAAAGGCAACATCCGCACCGACAGCACCATTATAAATAGTATTGCTGTAACGTAGCGCATATTCTACGGTAGGCCTATAGGGCGTTGCACTTTCTTTAGGTATTTCAGTTTTTGACCCGATAATCAGACCATGGTTAAATTTCTTCGTTGGACCATGTATAGTCATTCACGTGTATACACTGTGAGTGAATCGAAGACTCTATTATCCACCCTTCTTATAGTTAACACGTTTCTTTTATCCGTCTTTAAGGATGTCACAATTTGAGGACATGGCTATTCACACTCCCCTCCTGTGTTGCATCTTGTTTACCTGCCTTTCAAACAGGGAGTAACAAATACATCGTCAGGTAACTGTAAGCGGTTTCAGAATATGTTTGAAGGTCATTTGAGACAGAGTGCGTTGATTTGAAATAGGGAAATATATAAAGATCTCTTGGATGTTACCTAGCTCCGGAAACTTAGTCTATAATCTAATAAATCCGGTAAAGCACTGTCCAGTCTCTTTTTGTTCTGATATGGGTGTAAACACTTATTACAGCGAAAACAGTACTTTAAGCAACTGCAGGCGACTGTTGATTAATTATCCTATTGCCTGGTCATGTATCATTAAATGGAAAATCAACTTGACAAGATTACAAAAAGCTGACGGCCATAGCAGCAACACCGTGACTGCGAACGCCACTTAGACAAATCTCGACAACGGTACTTTGAAGGAAAGAGCTACCTTGGAGACGGTATTTAAATGACATGACACGTATTAGGAAAACAACAAGTCGAAGACAGTAGTTTGGTTCTAAAAAATATGTACATATTGAAATGATTGAAAAGGGCAAACGTAGCAGTATACAGTCTCACTTACTTGTCGTATCTCTTCCTCGCAGCAGTCACTGTCCCCATAATCATTGCAACCGTCGTGCATAGTATGAAAAATCTGCATTTTATGAACATCGACATGCTGGACGTTGTGTGTGTACAAAAACGCTTCGCAATGTTAACATTGGTACACTTGCTGCCTGAGCCTGAGCATAGCAAATGTGAGTTTGTATTCACAGGGGGGAACACGCCTATTGATCACCGGCGCGGTGCACGGCCTTTTAACCTTCGACTATTATATGAGCAGTGTATTGCAATAATCATATGGAAACATTGCGGTGTGCACAAGATACCATGACATGGTGTGGTGTGCGCAAGATCACTTGTTGGCTGCGACGTAATATTATCAAACAGTGACTAGACTGTCTTGAAACCAAATTTTAGTATTTTAATATATAAACTGGATTTACTCTAGTACGTGTAGTATCTCGGACAATCAACGCAAGTCAGTGTTGGTTGTCTGAGCTAGTATGCATACCAATCTCATTGATCGGACGAGATACAGTAAAGATATGAATCACAAACTTTTGACATCATGCATCCATAAGCAGTGTTTTTGGAAAGTTTAAGTGATGTATTTTGGTCTTTATAAAAAAAGTGTTAGAACAACCAGAAATCACAACCCAGTCCACACACACACACACACCCACACACACACACACACTCTCTCTCTCTCTCTATCTATCTATCTATCTATCTATCTATCTATCTATCTATCTATCTATCTATCTATCTCTCTATCTATCTCTCTCTCTCTAGATCTCTCGCTCTCTCTCTCTATCTCGATAGAATAGAATTAGAAGTAATTCGTATTTACAGTTCTATATACTGTATAGGAAAACAAAGACGCCATGATCAGGTTGTTGCATCTCATAGCTAACTGTGAGCATGATCAGAAGTAGATGGAATAGAAAGCCATACAGCATACGTCCATTCTATGTATAATATCTTTACTGTATATATATGCATGTATTCCTTATTATTTTAAAGCATGGCTTTAAATTCATTCCAAACGTAGATGGCGCTGTCACGCGGTTCAACTCGTCGCTATTAAAGGGCCACCCAACATGATAGGTAGGTATTAAAAGTTCCGTTCATTTTTATCATTGAAGATTTCATTAATGAAAACAACATCAACAGCAACAACAACAATAAAGAAGCAAAACAAATTTTAGGATGATTTTTTAAAGAGTCAAGGAGAGAAGTGTAAATATTGTAGCTGTTGCGTAGTCGAGACTTTTTAGCGTTTCTAAAGGGTTGAAATTTACGAAAGCCGTGAAGGGACTTCTGACTTCTGACTTCCGACTTCTGACTTCGTATGAAATAGATAGATAAATATATAAATCAATAAATGAAATAAATAAATAGATAATAGAAAAGAAAGAACACAAATCTTACCTGTGGAAATGTTGATGACAAAAAAGCTTAGTTCTTTGGTAGGACCATTGACCGAGCTGTAAAAAAACTACAAAAGTTGTAGTTTAGACACAGCCACTTGCAACGATGGTAATGATGAAACTACAGTATTATAATGGCAGTCTAAAAAAAATGAAAATAAAACTTTCTTGATCCTCTGCTTTTTGCACCTAGACATACTTCTCAAGGCATCCTCCTTTTTTACATTGATGAAAACAATAACCCCCTTCCCCCTTTCCCACCGTCATTTCATGACATCCCCACTATGTCGTCTGTCTGGAAATACATATGAATATATGACGAACCCCAAGTCTGGCTATTTATAGTGTGGATCTCAACATTGATTAATATCGATTTTGTCCATGCATAAACCACCAAACCATGGACGCTGTAGATATATGTTTTACGTGCAACTACGTGACCAACACACACACACACACACACACACACACACGCACGCACGCACGCACGCGCGGCTCATGAGAATGAAATAGATTTTAAGTTATCACATCTCCAGAGACGCCGGGGCTTCGATACACATCTCTCTCAATGGATAGCAGTGGAAACAGGTAAAGCGCACACCTTCACAAGTTAAGACATACTTGTCATTTGGGAA
This sequence comes from Glandiceps talaboti, assembly GCF_964340395.1. NCBI lineage: Eukaryota > Metazoa > Hemichordata > Enteropneusta > Spengelidae > Glandiceps > Glandiceps talaboti. The sequence continues at coordinate 337,001 of NW_027554289.1, read as the reverse complement.
TGTCCACAAACAATTCAGGGTCACGGTCATTGAACATGATGTCAATGTTATTTAGTAACGTATAAAGTAGCGATTACAGCATTGCAACTTGCAAGTTCGTGAAAATAAAACCTAGATAATAGGGGAAGGGAGAGGGGTGGAGATGGGTGGCAGCATTCATTTTCTTTTTCCCAGTCCTATTGGCGTGAGTTCCACCACACTATCCCCCGGCTTGTAAAGGACCGTCGGTTTAGCAACCAAAACTATATACAAATTTACCCCACCCCCCCACCCCCAAGATTTTCACTGCTTTGGATTATTGAAGACATTGGGATCATATCTCAATAATGATGATAACTTGAAGCATGAAAGTTGTGTAGGCCTGACAGACTAACTAATAACCAAATTGAAATATAGATACATGGGATGTCTCCACCTAGGATAACTGTGTGTCACTGACTTCAAGTTCATTACTTTACTACAATATGTGTATAGGATGTACACATGTGACATGATTGAAACTTGAAAGGAAGACAATAACAAATAAAAATGGGCTTAGTCTAAAGATGTGTAAACATGAATGGCACAGCGATCCCCACTCCCCTCACCTCACACACATATACACACAATACTGTCATACACACATGTTCTCAAGACTAATCTGCACACACACATATACATACATACATACATACATACATACATACATCCATCCATCCATACATCTTGTATACATCCATCCATCCATCCATACATCTTGTATACATACATACATACATACATACATACATACATACATACATACACACATACATACATACATACATCTACATATAAACATATAGCTACATACACTCGCCAATTGAAAATAAGTGATCATAAATAACACAAATAAAGAGCTTCTAAAAAATCTTTTATTGTAAATAAATGCATGTATGTACATTAAGTACAAACACACTGTGATACCTGTACAAACTTGTGTTCTACACTTCAGACAACAACAATGTTGCTAAATATTTGATTGTGCACAATAACAGCAAAATCAAATAATACCAGAATATCAAAAGGCAATACATCAGTTTGTTCACAGGCATTAAGTCTTTGTTCAGCTTGACCAGATATTTCAGATTACCTTGACTTTGTCAATTCCTATGGAACTTTAAAACTTGTGCATGCACAATTAGCACACCACGTCATAACGTCAACAGTTATTATAGCATGCATACTCAAACGTCTACAAGTTTATTTTTTATTTTTTGGCCTTGACTGATTTCTAACGAGAATGAATTCTCTGTGAAATAATCTTCATCTCTATGGCAACTTCTTCCAGCATATTTTAGCTATGCCTATGCAACAGGTGGCATGCCACCAGCCCCTGCCGTTGGTCTGCCATCACCATACATTGGTGAATTCAAAGACCCATTCTGTTGTGTTCCTTGTTGTGAGCTTTGGTTTTTTACATGTGTGGACATAGATGGTAGATTTAAAGTTCCTGAAGACGCATGTGGGGATGTCACAGAGGAGGATGGGGGAGTTGGTACATAGTCTGCAGGAGGGTTTACGGGGTGCAGAATATCCCATACAAAACTACCATGACGCTGAAGAGAAACAGAAGACAATTATGTAAGTATGTAATGGGTACTGTAATGATTTTAAAAAATAGATGTGGGATATGGGGTGGGGGTGGGAGTGGGGTTGGAAGGGGAGGGTTGGGAAAATTTATGAATTGGAATTGGATAAAAAAAATTAATGTGCATATAATCTGTAATGATGATAAGTTAAAGTTGTACATAATGTATAGTATACAATCATGGTTTTCAACAGGTGGTTTTACTCAATCTATGTGTGTGTAAAGGTAAAATCAAAGTTCTTCAAATCTCGCCAAATTTTGCCATATGGAAGCATAGACTATGCTGGAGGCTGAAAAGAAATTTTCAGCTTCACCATCTTGTTTTCAAGGACATCCATAGTCTTTTATTTTCCCCATAGTGTTAACATGGTATTTGGTGGCCATACTGGATTTGGCGGCCATATTGGATTCTAAAATATTGACTCAATTTTGATAACATTTTGTCTTCTATTTTGAAAAAATTTGCATGGGGACCTCATTTTGTTCTTGCTTATGGGTTGGAGTTTTTACATGTATGAAGAAAGTAACAGCAAAAATTTAAAGAGTTTATTTGGCAAGGTGTATATCATGTTAATACAAAACTCTGCTACACACTATACAATCAATGTGATATAGGCTTATCACAATGTACTACTCTTATGATGGGGTTTCTAAGACAGTAACGTCGAATACTTAAATCATTGCGTGATCAAAGTCTGTAGTAGACGGATCGAAATGTCACATTCGTTTCCAAGCTACTGTTCCACAGTAAACTATATTTTACCATTACATACTACTCCCTTACCTTTCCTCTGACTGGATTGTTGGCTGAATTCCTACTGTCATACTGATGTTCATATGAGATGTGTTCAACCAATAGCCTTGGTCCTTTCTTTGGGTAAAGACCATTTATTGGGACTGAAATACAAATGACGAAAATGTCACTTTGATTTGAAATTCTTACACAGACTTGGAGATTGATAATAATGTTCTTGTTTACCCAGACACAGTGATGATTTTGAGCAACAAACAAATAGCACTCGGAATTAGCAGTCTGACTGTCGAGAGGTCATGGGTTTAAATCCCACTGGAAACAGGGGATTTTTTCTGTGACCGACCCAAACCCAGGGTGAGTGTTCTACAGACTTAATGGGTTGGCTGTATCACTCAGCCGTGTCTCACTCACAAGCCAACCGTGACAGTTCCACAGCAATGTGATATGGAGCGTGCAACACTAAGCCCTGCCAAGCAGTCCCAAACCTGAGTGGAATTCTGTAAAATTGTGTGTGATTGTGTGTATGTCATTGTCGGCATAAAAAGAAAACCACTGCTCCCATCACAAAAATAAAAATAAAATAAAATAGATTGAGAAGTTTAACATATGATGCACTTTACAGTTATCAAGGTAGTAATCACAGTTTGTACTAATTGACGACACCATACTAAATTGCGCTAAACATGTCTCATACCATTTATATTTTTTATGTATTTTTTTTTGCATTTGAAACATTGAGTCATGAATGAGGTCCTTAAACCCTAATGTTTGAATCACATGATCTTGTATTAGTACCATCTTATCAGTGGATCTAAAATGATTAAAATTGTCATTCTTTTGTTAAGAACAGATTTTTTTTTACACAGTGTTCTTCACACTTATTAAAACAACAACTGACAAAGTTACACTCACCTATACCATGAGCAGCATCCGTATGAGGATTGCAGCCATGCCTCGTCAGTCCAGCTGATTTGGACTTGTCTGAATATTCATAATCTGATCTCATAGTAGATGCTTTACTATAGGTTGGTTTTTTCATTGGTTCACTAGATGTCCTCGATGGCCACCAATCAGACTGTTCCCGTCTTGTACCCTTGGTATCCACATAACAGATTGGTTCATTTAGCAGAGCCACATTTTGACGAAGAAAGCCAACATCACCAGGATGGGGTCTGTTGTTTCTATCCGGAGATAAAGGTCTCATGTGCCATTGTTTTCGTTGTTTACCATGATGTGTTGAACTGTAGTGAGTTTCTCCCGTTGGACTGGAGCCTTCTGAATCTGTGTTAAAAACTCGACGACTGTCGGGGCTAGAATGGAATTGAAGGGAAACTACAAATTATAGTATTCAGAAGACATGTCTGACATTATGTCATCCCCAAGAAAATAAGACAAAACATGTAACAAATAAAACAACAACAAAACAAACAAACAAACCCAGTAACACTACAAATTTACAATTCCATACATCTAACAAAATTGAAAAACATTGTTTATATATTTGACATAGTATATATATATATATATATATATATATATATATATATATATATATATATATATATATATATATATATATATATATATATATATATATATATATATATATGAATGAGATGGAACATAATATTATGTATATTGTAGAAGATAAAGTGAGTTATCTTTTCATCAAGATATATTTGAATCTAAAAATGAAAGGCAAAAACAATATTTAACACAAATCCCCATCATATCAATTAAAAATAAAATATACCCTGAAACACAGACCCTAACGTTGGTTGAGGCTCTATGCCCTCTTCTTACTTGTCTGTGCTGAAAGTGAGACTATGAAAATCTCATTAAGCTTTTTGAAAGGGTTGATTGTTTTGTACAGGAAGCACATAGTTCACACTTTTTACAAACATAACAAATTAATTGTGAAGTCAAGCACGTGGAAATGTTTAGATTAGAATCGGATTACAACAAATCAACCATCACATTCACATACTCGATGTGTGATTGTAGGATAACGGAGGTAGGATAGTTGAACAAATTCTAGGGCTGAATTCACATTTGCAAATCAATTCCGATTAGCGCAACGCAACAATTGACACAACACAATACACTGGAATTACATATTAAATATGCATTGTACGTGTAAGGCTAGTTACACGTTCGTTCGAAGTTCTGAAAAGAACATGAAGAACAGCGGCCCATCGAACCGTTATACTTACTCGTAATGATCGTCGATTTTCTTCTTCCTTGACATCGGGGGCATGTACAAAGTCATGTTGACATTAATCGTTAAAACCTGTTGTATCAATCAAAGGCATGCATCTACGACGTATGTGTTACTAACTGCTAAGTGCCATCAAGTTCGTGCTACCGCCAGTGTCACGTCCGCCATATTTTGTTGACCTGTGTTGCCATAGCTGCCTCTCTTACTTTCAACTACAGCTGGCGAGCTACTCTTTCGTTTTCTAAGTTCATCGTTAGTTGGCGTCCTTTCCAATCAAAATGGCGGACCTTTTGGCCATGCGGAGAAATGTTGCCTCACTGCTGAAAGGAATTGATAGGTACGAGAGTTTTCAACATATCCATACGTCATTTCGACATAATATACAGTAATTCAAGCTTACATAACGTAGTTTCTAATCACCGTAGGAGCCTTTAGCTTAACTAAAACTATAACATATGACAGATTTGGCCAACGATTGTAATTTGTATTGTAAACACAAGCATGACATGCAGTAGTTCTAGTTCTAGTATACTAGTATTCCTTTCTCACAAAGACACGGGTTCCTTACTACTCTAGATGTGTTGTTGTTCTTTAATGAAAATTGAACCCCATTAGTTTGTATATATCTTCATCCATGATGATGATTCATTGCAATAATAAAAACATTAGAATACAATTAATTAATACAATATTGTGACTCGCCAGACAAGAACGCGTGATACAACCCATTTCAAATTACCGTTCATGGCTCATAGAAATGATAAAAAATAACACGTAAAGGTAACAAGATTGAATGAATACAGTTTCTTGCAACATTTTGTCTAAATGAAATATAATGTGACCATGGAGACATCAAATATAGACATAAAAATATTGGCACCTGTGTGGTCTGTGCTTACATTTATTTAAATTGGAATCAGGAATTTTATTTCACTATGATAATTATAGTAACTGCTGCAAGCATCAATTGTAGTAGCTTATTATCATAAGATATGTTCAAAGTATCTATAAACTTGTTAAATATTATGAAATTCAGTTTTCCATGGATCAAGTTCAATAGAAAACTTGCTAATAAGTTTGTGTCTAAAACATTGATAATCTCACAGTTATCAAATTTCCTCTCATTTTATTTCATCAATTCATTAAAGAAAAAGATTAACGTCTCAAAATTTGATACCCCTCCAAACATTGTGCACAGTACACAGCATACATGTACATTTCACTGTATATTTCATGGGTTTATCTAGTTACATGTGATGAGTTTGTCCAGTGATGTTTGATCACCAGCCCCTTAGATGATCCACGGACCAGAATGGACATAAATCATGTTGATTCCACTCTATATAAAAACAGGTTGAATTGTTGTCATAGTTGATTTTTTCTTCTTAGGTATTCTGTTGTTATACCTTGTAAATTCTGAACTAACACACCCTCAATATTACAATTACTGAAGGTTTTGACAAGGATTAACTTGACAATTCAAACTTGTTAACTTTCTCTTCCAGGTACAACCCAGAAAATTTAGGAACTCTTGAACGATACGTGGAATTACAAACAAAAGAAAATGCCTATGATTTAGAAGCTAATCTGGCAGTTTTAAAATTGTAAGTACTGAAACAAAAAACATCAACAATCAAAATCCATGGCTTGTATTTTATGTAGTACCCTCAATGCAGATATTAGTTGCAAAATTAGTATTAGGGTTGATTTTGAATAAAGCAGCTAAATATGATAGAATCTGTGGATGTGAAAACTGGACATGGAATGAAAAGAATGAGTGGTATGAATATCTTTGCAGTAAGTTTGAAGGTAATGAAAGTTTTTTATTTGTGCCAATAATTTTCTATCAGTTGTTTTGGTTGTCTTAGATGTGTCATCTTCTAGAATTGATAATCTTTTAGTCTTTAAAAAGTGAAGGGTGATACAAGACAAGTTGTATCTCACAGAATAATGATCTAATAAGTTTTATTCAATTTCAACTTGCTTTCTATTTCTACTATTTCAGATACCAGTTCAACCCCATGTACTTTCAGCTCAATGTGACAGCACAGATTTTACTGAAAGCACTAACCAACCTACCACATACAGACTTTGTGCTCTGTAAATGTCTCATCGGTGAAGCACATGTATCCTTTAAATTATACCTAGTGTAGAAATAGCAGCTGTGAGATTTTTCTGTTAGGCCTAACAAAAAAAAATGTTTGGTTCCAGTTACCCGACCCCACCTAGTTTTTCACGCCAACCCTAAACATGATTTACCATCTTCAAGAAAAAAAAATAAAATCGCGAAATTGTGAAGTCTCGCAAGAAATAGTGGATGTGGAAACTGACATCAACTTAAAAAGACAATATGAAACTGTTCTTCCAACCTGTAATGGCTGTACATCTGATGAGAAGAAACCAATAACACTGAGACCATATGGAAAACAATGGAAAACATAACTACCTGAACTAGACACTCACATATGAAAAAAAAAATACTGTATAGAAAAATTTGTGTAGATTATCCCCATCAAATAATTGTATCATTTTTTTAGCATTCCACAATACTCCCCTCTAGTACTTTTAATCATGTACTTGTTTACCTTAACATTGATCACGTAGCAACAAGAAGACCAAATTATGAAAATTCTTCACCTTCATGATTTATTAGAAACATGTCAGTTTAAGAAGTTCTGGGTAAGTTGTTATAAATCGCTATTAATGTTTGTAGTATGACTAAAGGTGCATAGCAGTTTGGAGCATGACAGGTATTATCTGATCTGAATCGCTAACACATCATGTTCATATAGCCTTCAGTGATTGGTTTAGAGTGTATCACATGGCTTTGACTATTGACCCATAGTGACCAATTTATTTAGGGGCACTGTTTTCCCCAGAGGCAATATTCACAGCACGGAAGTCATATCAGGGATTTGCTTTGACTATAGGAAGAATATGTGCCTGAGAATATGATGTGTTATATTAAGCACTTATTGTCTGGCCTTATTCGGGCACTAGTAGACATCATATTACCCCTCATGCTTTCAGCTGCGGGAAATAGTTACAGCAGAACAGCCCTGGTGGTAATACATGTCTTCTAGTGCCCTCATACCCAGGCAATGAATGTATGATATAATTACGAGACTTGCTATTGAACCTTGAATTTTTCCAGCTATATGACATTGCTTTTTATATCCTGATATTGTATTTTTAGACGGAAATTACTGTAAATCCAGAGCTGATAATGGGTATTGTAGGATTGCCAGATTCTATCAGGAAGTGTAAGTATAATGTAATAAGTGATAAATTTGTACCATTTTATTGTTTATAAAGTCAAACTAAGAAAAGATTGTTGTTGCTAAATGTGGTATTAAAATAGTGTCACACTGTGTCTGCTGTAGGTAAGGTTTTAGAGTCATAGGAAATAGACCCTTGGAAATCATGTTGCTGACTACAGATGCAATCAGATCAAACCTCAATGGTCATATGATGTAGTTTAGCTGTAAGGTCCTCTACTGTGTGATCATTTGGAAGGTCAGATGATGAAACCAATGACAGGTTAAAAGGTAAACGGTAACTCCCAGGTGACAACAGCCATCCTGGTGGCCAGCATACCTTGAGCAAATATAACGAGCAAGTCTCAGTAATGGTTTCTCCATAGTCACGTTTACTAGCCCAGAGATTTGACGTTCACTATCTTGTTGTCATTTCCACTCCTAGACTTGAAGTAAAGAATTCTAATGCAAATGAGTGCAGAATAGCCATAGCCTTCTTTCAAATGATAATAGCTAGTGTTAGTGTCCTTAACATATTGACATGTTCTTGTAATTGGCTATTTGGCTATTTACCTCATCAATGTTACCTTGGCCGACCTCTTCGTTGACCTCTCCCTAAGACATGCCTCGTATGTAAATTATGGTCATAACAAAACCACTTTTCAGCTCTTTTTGAACAAATTTTTTCAAATGTAAATACATGTACTGACATGTTTTCCATTCTTTCTGTACTAGATATATGTCATGTGGTTGGTATCACATACCAGATAATTGATAAAGATGTACTTGCTGAGTTGTTAGGTGAACTATCCCATGCAGATTTGAAGCAATGGATGACAAAGTATGGCTGGACAGAAGCAGAGGGACAGAAAGTATTTATTGCCAATCAAGAAGGAAACGTCAAATCTAAAAATATCACAGAGAAAATTGATTTTGAAAGTAAGTGAAATTTCACTCAATGTTATTGAATATATGTACATCAGAGATGAGCTTCAAGATTTTATGATATATGTTTTCAGATGTCCCATAAACTTTACTGAAATTAGCATAATTTAAGAGTGGAAAGTAATAATCTTTGTCTCGATCAAGAAGGTGAGAAATAGAAGATTACTTCCTTTGTATTCATACAGGTGTATCATACTATATATGAATTGATATATGCTGTGATGCCATCATGGTAAAGGAGACTGACAGATTCACTGTTATGGTTACTCCTGTTCATTCAGTCCCTTACAATGAACTGAGTGATAAGTATGCCCACATGAATGAATCTTTTAGTCTAGGTCATGAATGTGGGGAACAAGAGATTTCATCTAATTTGCATACATGGTAATTTGTTTTGTCTCTTATATACATACTAATATGTGTCTACATCCAATCTTATCCACTGTTCTTTTCTACCACACAGGTGTTGCTGGTATTATGGCTGCTGCATCCCACTGAAGACCAGCGTCATCATCATCATCTGTACTATTTCTTTTTACTTTGATTTTCAAAGTGAAACCAGAGCAAAGCCAACCATAAAGAGGAACTTACTTTATAATGTCAACTTGTTCATGAAGTGTTTGCCACTTTTCACATGATATTGTCTTCACCTATGAGTACAGGTTGAATCATGCTGTTAAATTGTCAATTCCAGTTTCAAAGCTTGAATAGTGTATATTCAGATACAAGCTAAGTCCCCTTTCATCCTATGTTAAGTTATACTTTGATCAAAAGTTCCCAACTGTAAGCCAAATGTCAGTCAACTAATCTCAAGTAGCCTTGGAAGAAAGCTCCTTCTTGGACAAAAACATAAACATTTTAAACCTAAGGCTGGAAATGTTTGTAAAACGTTACAATTTCTATCATTTGGTTTTAATATAATGTTGTTACCTGTACATTTATGTTGAAGGTGTGAACATACATGTTGTTACCTGTACATTTATGTTGACAGAATTCTTTCAGAAATAAAGCTACTACACACTCACTTTATGTTTTCTTTATGTTAATCGTTTATTTAGCAAAACAATTGCTTTGTTAAACTATACAAAAAGGTACAAATACGGAAATATTTACATAATAAATATTTTTGGCAACTTTTTTTAACTAGTGATGAACTTGCTTCATCAACCCATTTCACATTGTGGTAATACTGCATAATGAGTGTTAAGAGGTGCTGATGAAAGTAACTTTCCTACTTCCGTAACAATAATTACTATATTTCTCTGGTCTACTCAATATTGGTCTCATTTCATAATCATTCACAAGTGAAAATTAAGAGACAAAAAAGTGCAGTACTTAATCAATTTTATAGAAATTCTAGATTAAAACAGAAAAACACATTCTCTCTTCTATTTATATGAGAAAATTAACTGTTTACAGTTTTCTTATCATCTACACAAAAACTTCTTTACAGCTTTCTTTACATTGATAAAACATAAAACTTTCCGGTTTTACTATGCTAAAGCAGTTAGATGTAATAATTTAGTCTGTTTTTCACTAAAGCTATGAATGTATTTATACATGGACTATTTTCCCAATGTAATTTTCCTCATTCAATTTGAGAAATATCCCCCAAATGTACAACAAATACATGCATATGACCGATTAAAAAAAACAACCCAGCTGTATTGTAAATTATGAAATGTCATGGCAAAATGCCCACCTGAAAATTCAACCCCTACATTCAGAACTGCCGAGTACTAGTAATGTGCATTAAAGATCGTCTACAGAGAGAAATGTCACAGGCATTATAGTCAAAGGTAAGTTGTTTGTAAGCGCTATGGTCAGCTCAAGGAATTGTTTTCAGTCCTTAGGGTTTTAAAATGATAAACTCTTTGTGCTCTAACTCGGTGATAACTCTCTCACTTCTGAATTCAGCACGTGATATACGTGACCTTGGACTACCCTCTTTCCTGAGCCACTGTTTCCTACAGGATGTAAAGAGAGACATCGGTCAATTTCAAACAAACAGTAATAAAAAAACGATGAGAGAGACACGCATGCAGAAAGGTTATGGTCATCTGAAAGCTTGAGGATCGCTACTTGATGTAGGTACTCCCAACATGAAAGATTGGGAGGAAAAGTTGCAATTACACAAGGCCATGCATAACATGCTTTCCAAAAAGTGAGAAAAAAACTTTTTAGTGTGCTTAACATTTTAAAATCCCACTACAGTTACTAAAAATGTAAACAAAATTAAAACAAGAGTGTATAGTTATCAACTGAAAAATACACAAAAAGTTATTGCACAGTGGTGTTCCTAGGATAAAAAAAAACTGAACACTGCAAATTGTGTTACTTGTTTTATGCGTTTCAATAAGCCGTCTGAAAAAAAAAGCATCGTAAATTTTACTAATCTTTATGAAGGATTAATTGCAAATTAGTTTTGTATTTAAAGTGCCATACTTTGTATTATTTTGATGAAGTTCAGTATTTCTAAATTCCACACACAACAATACAGCTAGCTACCTATGCATATACCATCTGCAATCCCCAAACTTTCTAAATGAATGAAGGAAAGAATGGAAAGATGCTTACAGGTATGCCAAGCCTTTACTTTAAATTCTGAGAAATCTACATTTTGTATGGGCTTTTCATTAAAGAACACTGCTTTGTGGATTGAAGACAGTGGACTACCTTTATTTTCCAACCAATGTTTCCTGATGAAAAATACAACAGTGTTAGGGATACACATACATCTGAGATTTAACACCCTGATCAAGTTATGTCACGAGAGTAAAGTAAGTCTTGTGGGGGAAAGTCACCAAGTCAAAACTGCCATGTTTTATTTATTGAAATACATTTTGACCATCACCAGACTGCAAGATTGAAATTATTCGTGGTGTTAGTACATGTATCAAATCCTCCACTGATTCAGTGTCAAATGAGTTTATCATGGTCTCCATGTGTGGCTACACTGTACTGCATGTGTTCACCAACTAACTCTTTATCATTCATTACCGCAACGACCACTAAATGCAATGGTGGACAAATGAGTACCACTACTAATTATCCAATGTATTACTAATTGTGACATACAGCACTGCAATATCAAAACATCCATTGCAGCACTGATGTTTATTCTTTGTAAGTAAAATGGCATGGCCAAGGACACTTTCTTAACCTAGAATTGATAGAGAAGAGTACAGAAATGACAAAGACTGATACTTGTAGAAAAGGTAACGTGCATGAGAAGAAGGTGATGCTTGTTGATGTATTCTCACAGTACAGTCAGTCAACAGAGAGATTTTGTGTTGAGTAGGAAGAAGAGATGTACCAGTTACTTTTGAGAGACGTAGTAAGGAATTCAACAATAGTGAAAATAAAGTGTAACCGACTTCACATGTATGACTCCAATACCTCTTGTACCTTGTGACTTATATCACATGTATTCAGTCCAGAACCAGTTGGTGCGTGGACAAAATTGTCTCCATTATATTAGAAGAAAAGTGATTTGCCTCACTTTTTGTTGCCTTGGTTTCTTTCTCATTGATGACTTGTTTTCAACCACTAGTCACTTTAGCCTTGATTAAGTCTTTCAATGCCAGATTTCAACACATTCAACTTACATGACATTGAACATCTCAAATACACATATACCTGTAAAACTGTTTACAGACATACCATACTTACATAGTTCTTATCTTATCTGCTTGTCCTTGCATCTGACCCAAGACTGTGCCAGTCTGTGTATTCTGTACCCATCCTACAAGACCATGTTTTAGAGCATTCTTTCGTGTATACTGTAAATATGGAGGAATCATATTATGCACATGTATGGTGTTTTGACACTTGTCATGCCAGTAGCTTAGGGATGATCGCACAATGTCACACAAGATCCATAAGCGAACATCATTCATTTAGGGGGAGGGGTCTGGCGTCAATTATGTTATTGCTGAACTACATTTTCACAATTCTAACCATGTTTCGACGGAAAGCTTTCACCCCTTCGAAGATAACAGCTGTTGTATTTACCACTGAGATGTTGATAAGTTGATTAAAATTTACTTGTTCTAATGTGAGATATGGTGCTGGGTTTCTGGTAGTATTTTGATGTGTTTACCATCATGTTTTATATTACATCGATCATAGTGGTGTGACTGCTACAGTTTTCTGCCTAGTTTACATCATATAGAAACATTTGATATCACACTTGTGGAGGGGGTTTTGACCTAAACAAATGTTCACTTGTTGAGCTTGTGCGACATTGTGCGATCGTGCCTTGCTAATAATTTTTAATGTTTTCTTTGAAGATGATAATCATTGTTTAACTTGTGTTGTATGGTGAATTTCACTTCAATGAGTTCCCTCATCCACCTAGTATTACAGTTTACTGAATTTAAAAAGATGTTTTTGTGGCCATCTACATAGAAACTTGACAAATATGCGACATACTTTGGTTTCCACACTCTGTTACATGTGAAAGACCATGGAAAGACTTACAATGTTACAGTGTTGAAATGGTTACCACCCAAGGCTAAGATGCATTGTCAGTTCTGGCAATGTAAATGTCATATTTCAAATACATAATTTATATCAAAACTATCATCACACAAGGCACGTCCATATTAAGTATATGTAAACAAACAAATAAAGATGAACGAAACATACCTTCCTGAAAAATACACCTGGACACAAGGGGGAAAAAAGAAGTAACAAATTAGACAGAAGAAAGTAAACTCCTGTGAAGTTAGAGATAGTATAACTCGTCTCATATTGTAGTCAACGGATTACAATAACGATAATTACACATGTATTATGAATGTGATTTGGACGAAGAATTAAATGAGCAGCGGCGGATAAGAATAATGACACTTGGATTTAGGTTATCATGTTTACAGAGGTACGTACTGTACACAAATTGCAATATATCTAAATTGGTTGTATGACATGTTGTATTTCAACCCAGCTTGAAGTCTTTCATGTAGCCAAGGATGTGCCTTTTCAAAAGTCGCTACAGCCTATAGGTTACCGACTACCGTTATAGATCATCGTGGGGTTTATTTGTATTATATTCACAACAGACAGGTAAACTTTACAATGCAATGGTCAACGGAAACCCGTCCGTTGTTGTCATTGGAAACAAAACGTTTATCGCATGTAAAATTGCATTTTACATTACGATTTTCAATACTATAGAGGCAGTCCTAGATTGCCTACCTTGAACTTTACCATATACCTCAAAATCGACCGACATGAGCGCAGTTCCTGCACCTCTGGCTGCTGTTCTCGACGCATTCGCTGCCATCGTCTCAACGTTGGAGTGCAATCGGCAGCCTATCTCGATGGGAGAACCCCAATATTTTGAATGGGGTGGTTAGTATAGTCGTGTTATTGTCTATGGGCAGATCAAATCTCATAGTGACAATTCACGCTAAAATATCGAGCTTAGAAGTAAACCAAACGGTGGTTATTTGACTAGCAAACAATTTGATAGGAATAGACAAAGTAAAACAGACGTGCACATATTGCAGAAAACGACATTTAGAAACGGTGAGACCTTGACTCCCGTGTAATAATAGAACCTTCTATGGACCTCATTTGACATCTGACCCGAACAGAAGAGAGGCACATACGGCCACGGCAACATGGCTGCCTCGACAGATTGTTAGTGAGTCAGCCGAATCCATAGTGTACTAACGCTCAAATTTAACCCAGCATGGACGATCGTGAAGAACAACTTGGGTTTAAACCCCAGAAAGAAATATCGTACAATAAATTATTACCATATGCTGATAAACTCGACGAAGAATCCAACAGATTTCTCGCGGAACTCAAAGCTAACCTTGGAAGAGCAGTTCAACTTCGGGAGGTGAGGCCTGGTATCATCCATTGGACCAGTAGACTTTCAACGTAAGTATCCAGATTTTAATTTCAAATAGTATTTTTTTGTTACTCTTTGACCATATCTTATAAGTATTATTTCAGGAAATGTGGCAGTCAGTCGATTAATGAACGAAAGCGCATGTACATGATTTTGATAATGATATGGCATTTACATGGAGATGGTATTAAATAAAATGGCATTTTCCAGAATCCTCTGTAAATGTCACAGTATTCTCAAAGTATTTTGTATCATTTAATTGACACTGTCAAACCAAATAAAGCATCTGTGTGAAAGCTGTGCTATTTTTAGTTAGCGATTTATTATTTTTTTTAAAAATCAAAATTTTAGTAAAAGGCAAAGATAGATGACAACTTCTTACAATACAATATGTTCGTTATTTCTTACTATCTATTATCCATGTCTGTTGTGAATTTTATGTAAACAGTTCTAAATCTGATGTTGAATATAAAAACAAGTCATCACAGGGATAACTCTTGCTACATATAGGTTAGTAGTTAGTATGTGGAATCATGGCGGTATAGAAACACATTCCTCATACTACATAGTACAAGTTTTAAAAATTGCTGAAAGTTCTGGCCCATTGCAAGAACAATTAAGAAAGTATTGCAAATTCTCACAACATGTAATACACAGATTTGCTGTAAGTCATTTCATTTTGGTATTGAACCTCCTAAATGTACAGGTGTGCAAAGTAGTGTTGATGTCAAAGTCAAGATTTTGTGGTTGTCACTTTCCAGTGGCATCTCTTTTCCTTGAGTTTTGCAATTGTCTGTCGCTAAGTAAAGGAAAATATACTGTAAAAGTCGGGATATATTCATTTCTGAAGTAAAACTGGTCACGAATTATTAGTAGTAATAGTATTGCGACAAAAGACATTCTGAGTGAAAATGGGACTTCATATTGAAAATGATGTCAGCAAAATTGAAGGAAGTCAGACTACATGCAATTTGCATCATCACTGACATCAGTCACAAGGTCCATCAATGACGACATATAAGTGAGCTAGAGTGTGGGGATCAGGATGAGATGTTTTGATAATCTTCAATCAGCACAACATCAGAGAAAGCCAAGGAATGGCCTTGTTATGTTTATATGATGAAGTTAGATAAGTTTTTTTTTTATGATTCTCATTTAGAAATTGATTTTGTAAATTGTAGATGAACATAAACAACTCTAGTATGATTCAGTAAACAATTTAAGTATGAACCATGTAATTAGGCAACTAAGTTTACAATATCAACTTTCTCTTTTTGAAGCAGTACCCAATGTAAGGGATATATCAGATTATTCTAATCATATTCATTTTGGCCATGTTAATATATGTATACTTGATGTTTTTGGGATGGGGACAAAGCAAGGAAGCAAAGTCTAAAACTTCATGATGTCAGCACATTTGAAGGCAGCCATTATTATAGCAATGCTTTCTATCTGACATCATCAACTGACTTAGCTTAGACGCAATTGTCAACACAGATTGGGGTATCTGATAAGTTGCAATTGCATATTATACACAGCAAAAATTAACACTCAAGGGACTATGTTCCAAGGTTTGGTTTTGCAACTTTTTTTAAATATTTTAAACTTTTTGTGGTTTGTATCAACAAGGGAGAAGGAGGAACATTTTATTAGATAGGGTTTGTAAGTCAAGTTGTTTTGAGTGCAAGGTCATTGCCTTGAAGAAATCAAACATGTACACAATTGTACTTGTACTAGTAATAGGCTACAATCGTATGTACATCAGTTGCTGAAAAAAAACAACGTCTTGGTTTCACAACTCTGTGAACAACATGTCAAGGATTGTGTAAATGTTTGTATGTTTACATTTTGTATTTGTAGCCTAGTTTGGAATCCATACTGTGTTGTTTTTGATTCCCAGTAATGAGTATTTATTCCAGCCCATTTCCAGCTTTCAAAATAACTCTGACTATCTATGATTTGGAAGAAGACGTAAGATTGAAGGAAGTGTTCTCAGTATTTGGGACTATATACCAGATATTCCCTGTTACCCATTACAGTTGATTTATACCAAAGCTAGTCTGAGAGGCATGTCTGTACCATCAGAAGTGTAGATTCTTACAAAAGCTTATGGCAACTTTAATAGAGGGGAACACCAGTTATAGGAAATAGGGCCACTTTCATAAGTTGTAGAGAATGAGTTGTCATTCTATTTATCACATTTCATTGTCTCCAGGTGATGACAGAGAAAAATGTAGTTGAGAGTAAACTTCTCTCTCACATGCATATAAAGTCTCTCCACATTACCATGGCTTTAATTTGTCACCTGAGAGTCATAGTCTGATCTGGCCTTTTCTTGTGTTGTACTTCATAGCCTATGGCTACATAGGTCTAAAAAAAGTCCTTGATTTATGTACAAGACTAAGAGTGTATCATCTGCTGCATACACAATGTCGGACAGTCCTAGTGTCGATACCAACATGGTCTCTAAGTCTGACTGAAAGAGAGATATGAAAGATTTGATGAAGGATAGCACTAGACTAACAATGTCTAAACTCATAGAGTTTACATGTAGTTGTAACTACAACTTACAAGTATGACATGCCAGCAATAGGCCACTCAACTAGGTCAAGAGGTAACATCCAGGTGAATGTACGTCATTGTCCAATGTATCAAAACTTTCACTTATGCTTGTTTGTATAATTTCATGTGGCATAAGTGAAGTAAAATTATGAACTCACTGAATGCAAGACTCACTTATTATCAAGATGGCTGTACTTCATGGACTGGCATTTCCCTTCATAAAGATTGCTTCAATTTCAAATCACTTGGCATAAGTGTATGGCATATGAATGTGATATTTCTATAAAGGTATGGCGTGTGATGAGTTACATATACCTACTCATACATGTATATGTTTTACTTCAGGTACATTCGTCTGTATGGTCGCAAATTTTCCAAGGAAGATCATGTGTTGCTGATCAAGTTGATGTATGAACTGTTCTTAACTCCTGATCTAGAATTCAGAATATTACAAAAGTTTGCTCAGGTCTTGATCACACTTTTGAAGTAAGTAAAACAGTGTGTATGCAAGTATTGTGTAGAATAGTCTGGATGCCAATGTGGTATCAAATCACCTGTAACCCCTAAGAGAGATCTTAAGATTTGATGATGTATAGCACAAAACTATGTGTAGAAATGATTTTGATAGACTAGACAATATACATTGACACCTTTAGCATCATTTAATACATAATAGTATTAGTAACTATTTATTACCGATAGTAAGAGTACATCAAGCATAATCTAATGGTAAGTACAAAGAAGGTAATTAAAATATTATATTAATATATATTAAGCAGTGGCCACTGTAATTTGTGAGAGATAAGAGTTATTATTGAATAACTTGCAATATATTTTCCATTGTATGTACTTGATGCTGGACAGATTGGTTTGGGAAATCAATGTGCAATACTCAAATGATGTCAGCATAATTGAAGGCAACCATTATTAGATGCTTATATGTAATGCTTTGTATCACTAGTATCAGACGTCATTAACTCACTGACTTGACTTGGACGCCATTGTAAACACAGATTGGGGTATCTCATAAGCTGCCATGATTGAATACATGATATCCACAGGAAGGGTGTGATGACAGGCAAGTCAACTATTGGCAAAACCATAGACCCTCCACCCAAAACATTGCAATAGCAAAATGTGAATGAGCTAACCACTCTGTCATGACAACCTGTTGATTATGACAGGTCCTACTATAGTTACAGGTACTTGTCTGAACGCTCTCATTATTATGTTACATGTATTGCAGGAAAAGAGAATTGCTGTCCAGAGAAGACCTCATATTGGAGTGGAGACCATTGTATGAAGTTGTAGAGAGAATCTATTATTCCCGCTATGAGCCTTTAGGATTAGAGTGGCTACCTCAGTAAGTGATTTATATATATGATGGATAATTCTCTGATTTTAACCGTAGCCCCCTTCATTTAAGACAGCTCTACAACATACAACGTCAGGAATTGGAGATGAATAAACAATTAGGTATCTATTATCCAAACATTTGACAGTGTATGTGTTCAGAATACAGTGTTATAGTGGTTCATTTACAGAGTACTTGAGTTATTCTTTTCCAGTTACAGCCATGTACATGTATATGTACAGTTTATTGTCAGTCATAAATGATGGATGATACTCAACACTATGTCATCACAAATGTGGTGTAGGCTGCTTTGAAAATATGTTTTAGATTATGGTTTACATCAAAAACTGTAAGACATATCTGTACACCATATTATATATAGATGTTCATAGAAAATGAAACTTACATATTCATTGGTCCTTTCACATTGGGATTTGCTTCCATTTTCCCATAAGATACTAATTTAAAAACATTAACTTTTTCCATGACAATCATGTAATCATATAGTTAGTCACCCTATTCTTGCTATAAAAGTAGATTATCATCTACTTACTAAATATATTTTTCAACTATTTGTTTTGTTTTTCTCCACAGTACCATAGATAATGTCTTGAAGAACCTGGTGAAATGTGCACGCATGTAAGTCATTTCAAAATTGCCTTTGGAATTTTTTTTGTTGTTTGCACAAAATTCAGTTTTGCTATTTCAACTCTTTTCCACTTTCATGATAAAGTTTCTGTGTAAAGTATTTTCAATCAAATTTTGTATACACAGTCTATAATCTTTGAAAGTAAAACACATGACAGCCGGTTGCAGTGAAAATGAAGACCTTTAGAAATACATGTAAAGTATTTCACAATACTATTGTATGTACTGTGTATAAATTCTGACTGAATGAATCATGGTCTCTGCAATAACACAAACTACAAATGGTATGTTACTATGTAGTTACATTGTTCAGAGCTGAATAAGGTTTTATGCATTGCGGTTTAATGTTGTTAATCCTTACTGTGTTATATATGGATGGCGTTAGTACGTGTAAGTTATATCAACCCTGCTGTGTATTATACATGAAATGATGTAAACAGGAGAAGACTCCCAATAGAGCCATCAGATATCCATAAAAATCATTAGCTCGTCTCGAACGTAAAACTCTTTTTGGTTAGAATCTTTGCAGTCAAAAACCCTTTAGGCCTAGGTTTTGCATAGCTGCCATTATTTTCCTGCAAATTTCATTAGATACTAAAGTTTACTTAGTGAAGATAGCAAAAATGACTAAGCATTTAACAATTTGGTTGTCAGCTGTTGTTGAAACTTACTACAACAAGTAACACTGAAGTAAAGCACTTTCTCTATGTGCTACACTCATTTATAGCATTCATATTACAACAAGTAACACTGAAGTAAAGCACTTTCTCTATGACATAATGTGCTACACTTATTTATAGCATTCATGTCAAGTGTAAAAGTATCTACAAGCCTAGTATGTGACCGTTCTAATGTGGTCAATTAGCAAATGAAACAGTATGCTTTTACACTTGATAAGGATGCTATAAACGATTGTGGTACATACAGAAGATGTTTTACTTTGGTGTTATGGGTTGTAGTAATCACCTTGAGAGTTGCAGACATCTCATGCATGCAGCTAATCAAAGTGTTTTACAGTCTGTTTATAATGGATCCCAATAGACAGGGACACATCCTAACTTCTGATGGACATAGTTCCATTATAGAGAAACAGATGTTTACACCAGTGGGTAAATTGTACATATGGCTTGACTTATCAACTGTATGTGATGATGCCAAGACATTCCTAATCAGTCGTTTTGTCATGATATTGATATCCCATTGTTAGTCCTTCTAGAACAAAACAAATGTCAGCTGAAACATAACCACTGTTGTTGGCACAAGACCAACATAACATCATTGAAAGATATGGCTGCAAAGTGTCACATACTGTATTGTTTTGAAAACATTCTGCAATACATATAGCAGTGTTTTTTGTGGTAGTCAAGTTTGATTGTTTTGCTGTCTGTTCTTCTTTATCCCAGACAACTATTTCTTTAAAGTGGCCATATGGATGAGAATTTGGTATTTATTGTGGATTTTTATTTGATAAAACAAATTCACTATGTTTTTATACTTGAAAAAATAATGTGAAATAACATATACTAAGTCTATGTCCATAACTCAATAAACTGCAAAACATTAAACAATGTATAAAATGTTTGTTATTGTACGTACAATAACAAACTTTTTACACTTTTTCCATCTTTTTGCAATGTATTGAGTTATGAACATGGACTTGGTATATGCTCTTTCGCATTATTTTTTCAAGTATAAACACATAGTGAATTTGTTTCATCAAATAAAAATCCAAAATAAATACCAAATTCTTATCCATATGGCCACTTTAAGAGATTGTGTGCTGTTTCATCTTTACAATGTTTTTCTACATTTTCAAATTGTACATGGTCAATATTAAATGGCATATCAATATCTTTTACATTGTTGACATTACTAGGGGTTATTTGAGGTCATGTATTTCAATCATAAATACTACATGCAGATATGCAAACAGTAATTTTCACAACACTTTAAGACTACGTAAGGTTTTATATTTTGCAACATTTTACCTGTCAGTATAATATCAATACATGAAAACTGAGATGTTTTGACAATGACTAAAAACACTTTTTTATATCTAGACTAGCAGTAGCATTGTCTTTTCCAGTCTTTCCTTTCATCAGTTATTTTGATAGGTCAGAGGCCATTGTATAGGTGGACATGCACCAGTATTTTGTTGAATTGTACAATTTTTATCTGAATTAAGAAGAATCTTTCTATGACTATTGTGACAGCTATTTCCCCGAAGACAGCACTCAGGAAATGTTGGATGAATGGAGACCGTTGCTGTGCCCATTTGATGTCACCATGTCAAAAGGAATTAGTTACATGGAAATGTTTATACCAACAACACTACTCCCAGAACAGCATGACAAAGGATTCAGGTATAGTACCTGTATGATTAATAATGATCTTTGCAGTCTAGTCCCTGTGTAATTAATAGCAGTTTGTGCTGTTTAGTACCTGTATGATTAATAATAATCTTTGCAGTCTAGTCCCTGTGTAACTAACAGTAGTCTGTGCTGTACATATGGGATTTGGAACTGAGCATGCCACTCTATATTTTAGGAGTTTTCTTGGATAGGTATTTTTGCCACTTTCTGTAGAATCCACCCTTTCTTAATAATAATATCATGCAATTTTATTTTTGTATTCAGGTTATGGTTAGACGAATTGTTAGCCCTGTGGGATGCCACACATAGTACTCCACCTTGGGAAGTTGTAAGTATTATTATGTCAAATATTCCAGGAATAGCCAAATTTTTGACAAATAGCTTTGAAATCATATTTTGTATTATATTCGCATCCGTTATGCTGACTTGATTTATAGTTCAGGTATTAGATGTAGCGTATACATGTAATGAGATGTACATAACAAATACTATAGTTGTTGCAGTATGACAATGGAAAGCAAACTTTCAGTATACTAAGATAGACACTATTGTTGTGACATAAAGTTATTGAATAGACATTGGTCTATTAAATTATACTCACAGTAAGGTGGCCTTTCTAATAACTTCCATGATCTTGCAGAATACATCTTTGGTGACTTCCAATGTTTACAGTATCTTGATTACAGAGTGATTATATGTGCACAACCAAGGCACTACTATCACCCACTTGTGTAGTCCACCACCTTGAACAACAATATTTTCAGTTTGTGTATGTATGTCAGAACCTTGGATTGAATCATGGGCTTTTAATGTACAAACTGGCATTTAATGAAAGCACTTCATTATCCTCATTCCTACCTAAACACTACACAAACACAAACATGTCATGCTTTGAACAAAACTTCAGATACACCTAATCACATGTGAACCATTAAGAAGTATTTTACAGTTGTTGCAAAGCAGTGTACTCATTCTTGTAAACAGGATGAGTGTTTTACGTAGCTGAACAATGTACCAACTCTTTGTTTATCATAGATTAACATTTTTGTCTTACATGTAACTCAATTCAAACTGTCATTGTTCATTATTTTCCATTCGTTTCTTTTCCAGACTATTGTAGAACTATTTGGAAGGGTTGCCTATGACAATATTGGATACATAGACTGGACACCATATATTCCCAAGGTAATTGAACAAATAAGTTATTTTTTTCAGTGTTATCCGAACGTACCCACAACTAAAACTGTCGAGTTTGGCAGTAGATATTGAAATTCTTTATCATTGTAAAACAGAAGATAATCAACTTGAGGGTATTTTTAGCTGTTCAAATTTTAATCAGACGTGTTTTCTGTTCCAGATATTCACTCGTGTTTTACGTAGTTTCAATCTACCTGTTGGCACCAAACGAATACAAGTTGGTAGAGCTGGCAATGGTTATGATATATCAGTTGTATGTATGTGGATAGTAGCTATGATGGTAAGAAACGTAGTATTAAACAATCAATCTGTGTTTGAGATCAATTTTTCACAACATTTCAAGTTTTTTCTCTATTTTTTATCAACAAGAAAGAACTCCAACATGCCTCGCTGTAACAATATACATTTCTCCACATTAGAACACCTATTATGAAACCTTCCACTTCACAAATACTTAATACAATGTACCGTACATTAACTTCTGAATACAATGCTTCCAAAAATTTGAAGTACTTCCCAATTTTAACTACTTTTTGCCTGAAAAACTGTCATATGGATTTCCTACTACAGACAATGTATCCATTATACATTGTCTGTAGTAGGAAATCCATCATAAAATTTCAAATGTTTCCCAATTTTGACTATTTTTTGCCTACAAAACTGTCATATGCATTTCTTGAACGTATACATTGTCTGTAGAAGGAAATCTAACATGAAATGTTCAGCATACTTCACACATTCACCTATATTTCACCTAACTTAGCTAAAAAGTATTATAATATCCGTTATGGATAACAGGAAATTGTACCTATTAATTTACAGGGCCCTGATGGACTTTGTCAAGAACATTTATTTAGGTTCTTCAGTGCTTTGGAATCCTATTACCATCCTTCAAATGTAGGCAAATACACTGTAAGTATCACCAAAAAAATCTAGAGTCAAATATTTTTACTTTCATTGTCGAAAATAGCTTCTGGAGTAAATTTGGAGTATGGATTATGAGAATGGGTAGCATATAAAACAATCACAGCAATTAACAGAGTAACATGTATGTCTAGAAGTACTGTTATCTCACAGATATTTGGTTGATGAATAGAGAAAGTTGGCGCAAGGAAGTGTACTTGGATATTTGAAGTCTTGTACATACAAATAGTCTGGGTCACAAATTATGAATAAGACTAGAATGGTGCGTGAGTGGAATTACAGATGACTGATATGATAGTGCATAATTCAAAGTAACTACTATCTCATAATGAATATCACACTTTTCATTTCATTTCATTTCAAGTTGAAACTACAAAGGTTGATACACAGATTGCCAGCTATGTTTGTCAAGCGGATACACAGGTGAGTTCTTAAACTTGTCTCAAAAACTTCACATTACCATAGTACAAAAAAATGACAAACAATGAATTTTATCATAGAAAATTTGCTAGCCAGGAGAAAGCATAAAGAAACCAATGTCAGTAACTAAAAGTAAACAGGTGTCGATAGATTCGTACTTGGTATGAAATCATAATTCATAATAGTTTGTTGATGACGTCTTAATATTTTCAGTGTACATGTAATTATTTATAGGCATCACCTCATTTCTTTTACTCGTTCAACAGAGAGCGACATAAGAAACCCACATGGCTGCATTCTATCAAAGAAGATTACAAACTAACAGAGGAAAACATCACAGCATTCGTTGAAAGTGTCCGACCAGCTGTCTTTCCTGCCATCTTTTGTAAAATTGGTCACATGGAAGCTGCCGCAGCATTACAGAACCTTGCTTTCCTCAGACCAGAACTAGTCATACCAACACTTCTAGAAAAGTAAGGTTTTACTTCTTTTTTAATGTTCTGGGAGCTACCTTAAAGTGCACATTTTGTTGATTGACCCACGCAAGCCTTGGGGTCCCACTCTATGAAAACCTGGTTAGTAACTAGATTGTGTCAAAACATTGAAGTTCAATCTATACTTGTCAACGATCACATCTTGTGTACATGAACAACTGATAATTATGCTTTTATTTTCATAGGACATATGCAGCACTACAGACTCTAACAGAGCCTCATCAGTTGATAGCAACTTTAAGCTGTGTAGTTTCTGTATCTAAAACACTACTCAAAGGTGGGAAGTGGTTGCCAGAAGGTCCAACTCACCTCATGCCATTGTTACAACTAATACTTCCAGGCATTGATCCCAATGATATAGGCAAATGTTTGGTAAGTAGTCCAGTGTTTACGCAATTGCTTTGTAAGTACAATGTAATCTAGTGTTTGGCAAATGTTTTGTAAGTAGTCCAGTGTTTAGGTAATTGCTTTGTAAGTAGTCTAGTGTTTGGCAAGTGTTTGGCAAGTAATCCAGTGATAGGCAAGTGTTTGGGAAGTAATCCAGTGATAGGCAAGTGTTTGGTAAGTGTTCAAGCATTAAGCATATGTTTGGTCAGTAGATTATCAAACAGTAGATGTACCCACACCATGCTAAGGTTGTGTGCTTCCAAACAATGGTACAACTATAAAATTAATGAAGTTGCAAATAACAAATAAATATTAACAGTATTCACCTCTGAGATATATCTGAATATTACATTCAAGGACTATCACATTTCAACGTCTCTTTGTAGTTGAAGGTCATTTTGAATAGTTTTGTATAACATTGTGTATTTTACATTATATCTGCAGGTGACACTTCAAGTGATTTCAACTTTTGTATCACTTGTACCACTGGTAGATTGTTCTGAAGCATTATTTGTACGAGATGATCTCACTGAAATTGAAAGAGAACTTTGTTCAGCAACTGCTGGATTTGAAGACTTTATTTTGAATTTCATGAACAGGTAATCCTTTTGAGAAGAATCTGTAAATTCATAACTTTGTTTCTCTTGAAATCTCACTCCGTATGTCTCCGTTTTTCTGTGTCTGTTTAACTATCATCAACTTCTACAGCTCTCCTTTTCTGTGTCTCCACCTTTCTGACTTGTTCTCAGTTTGCTTCCATGTTCCTTCGCTATCTTTTATCTTTCTCCTCTGCATGTGAGCTTGAACATAGTGCCATCGATTCTTGCTCTCAGACTTACCCGGGTTTTTTTTCTGCATTTCTATGCAAATAAATGTTGTGTTGATGTTTCCCTTAGATTGAATGCAACGTTGTAAACTTGACCTGATTTGACTTACTTGCAGGTGTTTTTCCCTGATAGAAAGTAGTAATCCTGACCCAGCCACTAGACATCATATAGAGACATCTAAGAATCAACTTGAGAGTGTTATGGAAATAGCACTGTCTTCCACCTTTAGTTCTTTACTGACACAGAGTTCCCCTCAGCTATATCAGGTATGTTTTGAAGTATCACTGTCTGTCTTCCACTTTCAGTTCTTCACTCACTAACAGTTCACCCTGGCTATATTGGGGTATATGTCACTTCCATTTCTTCAGAGCGACTATATATTACATGTTTGTTGATCCAATTAGTGGAAAGCTAGTTTTTGGACTCCAAATTGCCATTTTGTTTCTCCTTTTTGTCTTATGTGGTCATTATTGACATGTACATATTGCTTTCAAATTGACAATAAAATGAATGAAAAAAAAAGTATATATATCATTTCTTATTCTCCATACATTACATTTTCTATTTTCCCTGCTTCACATTTCTGACTACCCAATGTGTTTTCTCTCTCTCTCCACAGGTTGCCCTTGACAGACTTTACAACTATGTTACAACACATGTATTTGATACTAAAGTAGCTGGTAAAATGCTGTCTGATATATGTAGGGTGGCAACTAGGGTAAGATACTCTTGCCATTATGCTCATATCATATTTTTTTCATTCCAATTGTCGATACTTGCAGTAGAATTCTATCACCTATTTGGTGTGTCATAATAGTGACTATAAATTTCTTGGTCGACACCCCAACTTCCGCTCCCAAGCACTATACATGCATTACTATAGGCACATGTGAGAATAAGTTGACCTCTGTGTTTAATTTTGACCTTCTAGCATGAGGTAAAATGCTATTGCAGGTACTGAGAATATATTCATTTTTGTTGTCCATGATGAAAACTGTGACCCATGTCTGTTGAATATGTTATGAATATGTATATTTAAATCTTCCAATCCCTTAATATTTTATATTTGATCATATATTTTAATATTTAATAATAATGAAGGGTTAGTATCATATATAAAGTAACCTAAATGTTGCTTGACCTCTTTTGAGAAGCTAAGGCACACACAAACTGTCACTGATATTGTCACGTGTTGACATTGGTTTATTTAAGATATTCATAATAAGTACACTCACAGTAGGACAGCATTTCTGACAGTGAGTAATGGTTTCCGCTAATGGCGGCACACTCAGTTTCATTTCTAATGTAAATACACACCCCACTGAGTTTAATTACCTCTGATAAATATACTTTTACTGATATCTATATTTCATAGTTACTTTGTCAGTGGTTTTTTCACTAAGTAGGTAAAAAACTGCAATCTCTCTTTATCGTGATAAATGGTCTGTGGATAAAACCTACCTTGAGTTTCCAATGTGTATGTAGGGTCATCATTTTGTAATGGGGTTGGAAAGAAGAAAAATACATTAATAAAGAAAGTAGTCACAGAGTTTAAGTATTGCCATTATGCCCACGGATTTATTGGGAGATTAGGGAAATAGCTGCAGACAACACGAGGCACTTGAAATTAGTATAATTATAAAATAAAGTGAAGAAAATTGACATTAAAATATTGTAGTGACTTCTCAGTTGTGTACAATAACCTATAAGATAATCCGGATGAAAATTACCGAATGTATGCTATCATTTGCTTAATTTTGCTATGGGAATTTATCATCGAGCGACAAAAGCATTCTGGAATTCTCAAACTACCTTTGATTTGTCAAAATAATTCAAATCATCTCTTAAGAAGCTACTTCCAGTGAATCTAAGGTTAAATTTTTTGTTTTTATTTACCTATCTATCTTTGTATTAAACAAGTGTTCAAACTTTGCAGGAGTTGCAACTTTTACTTAAAGATGAAAGGTCATGTCATTCAAATGAATGAATGACTATGTATCACTTATCAATGTAGTAAATGAAGTGGAATTGTGGAAAGTATTATCGTTGACATTTGTTTTACCTGTTTGGATAGAAATGAAAGAAAACCACATAGAATTAGAGAGGCTACTGGCGATCTCTTGGAAAATGAAGGATTGATATGTTGAATCTACGTATGTTACATCGTCTTCAAATGTTTGGATTTTTTTTTGTTTGTTGATACAGGTCAATTCAGAAGCAGCTTTGAAGAAATTTATTCCTCACTGTAGTCAAGTAATCCTGTCACACACGACATCGGAAGAAGTGCAACAGGAAACAGAGCTAGATGATGAAGTATTATTCAAGTTGCAGCTACTTTCAGAAGTAAGACCTAAAAGTTGTGTTTACTTTTATAAAATGAATTTCAAATAGGTGTATGTTTAAGTGCAAAAATAGTATGTTGTTATTGTTGTTGTTGTTGTTGTTGTTGTTGTTATTATTATTATTGTTGTTGTTGTTGTTGTATAACATTTGACATCAAATGTTTATTTGTCAGACATTATCATTCCAGGAAATTTTAGATGGTATCCATCAATACTGAAATTTCATAATTTATCAATCAGTTGTAACTTTATTGTAAAATTTGCTTTGAGTTTCTTATCAGCTGTCCTGTTTCTTTGATCAGGTTGTTAGGTGTCCAAGTGAAAGTTTACTAAAGTATGGAGACCAGCTGATTGAAGTTTTACAGTCGACTCTACACCTTACGTGTAAAGAAGGCTATGAACTAGCTGGTACTACACTCAAACATATCCTTAGATCATTGACTATGATGTATCCCAGGGAATACTGCAGTGTACCTGAAGGATTTGATAGACCACTCACAGAGTATCTACCTGTTAGGGTAAGTTGATAGACCACTCACAGAATATCTACCTGTTAGGGTAAGTTGATAGACCACTCACAGAATATCTACCTGTTAGGGTAAGTTGATAGACCACTCACAGAATATCTACCTGTTAGGGTAAGTTGATAGACCACTCACAGAATATCTACCTGTTAGGGTAAGTTGATAGACCACTCACAGAATATCTACCTGTTAGGGTAAGTTGATAGACCACTCACAGAATATCTACCAGTCAGGGTAAGTTGATAGACCACTCACAGAATATCTACCATAGACCATTCACAATATCTGCCTGTCATGGAAAGTTGATAGACCACTCACAGTATCTGCTTCCCAGTATAAACTGATATGAATTGGAAGAACTGTTCACAGTTTACTGAGGTGTAACAACTCTGCATAATATACACGACACAATCATGTCAATAACTTTTCTTGTTGTTTCTCCATGAAGGACTGGGCCAGAGCAGGAGATATTAACAATCTAGATCTTAAGTGGCATGTTCCTACCAAAGAAAGTAAAGACTTTGCCAGACACCTTCTACAGACTTTCCTTCAACCTGAAATGGAAAGACTTGGGAAGTTTATAAATGGGGAATCACTTTCAAGGTATGGTAACTGTCACTGCTACAATTTGTGTGACATATTTCCTTGGTCTGCTAATAATGTCGAGGGATCTTTGCTGTCAAATATTGCACTGTTCCTTTGGATGTTGTTGAACTCATAGAATAATCACCTATAGCCAAACAAAAAAATAGTTTGAAAAATTGGTATGAACATGGTTACACACACAACTGTTTTGTCTCATCCTATACTAACTAGAATGTTCCATTGCTTGTACTTTCAGAGATGAGTTGCAGCAGAGTTTACACATTGTTTTTGTATGTATTCATGGTAGTGGTACTATATTACCCTGGTGGAAAGGAGAATCATTGAATACAAAATTGTAAGTTTTCCTACATTTTTGTATAAAATTCAGCGATTAAGACAACTAATTTCTAAATTGAAATCTTTGGTAAATATTTGGCGTCTGGCACTTGTTGAGATTGAGTAGATTTATCATGTAAAGTAAAAAACATTGGTTTTTAACTTTTCAAGAAATTTAGAAAGAATTTCTTAGACTGAGAAACTATGTTAAAATGTTCATGTCATGTTCTTCACATAAAAATTTCACTGCACATGAGAATGACTTCATATGGACTATGGATTTGCTTTATACCAAGTAAAACTTGCTATTCACAGGATAAGAAACATGAGACTTCAGTGAAAATTTTGGATTTGTTTCCAAATATATGACTATGAGTAGATTTGTTAGTATAAACTGTAACTCACTTTGCATTATGATGAAACTATCTTGAGATCATTAGGTGTGATGACTCCCAGAAGCTAAATTTAAAACTCTTAAGATTATAATTCATACAAAGCATGAAAAAAAATCTATCATTAATGAAATTCATATTTTCTATTTGATAGAGTTGAATCTCAGGTCAGTCTAGGTTGTTTTTTCAGTACTGTTAACAACTTAGATGAAGAAGAACAAGAAAACAACACAAGAGAATTAGTTGCCAAGTTAATGCATGACTTGTTACAATATATGCTGACTAATCATGAAGATGATACTAAGTCATTATTCCTACTAATCAAGGTAAGTGTTTAAATACACAGTGTATAAACTGGAGGTGGTTATGAAGCCAAAATATTTGTTGCTATGTTAAAACCTGGTTTTCAAGATTGAAGTATTAGTCAATTCTAAACCCCAAATATTTTGTTTTTTCGAACGATATATTTCACATTTTGGAGGAAAGAATGTGTTAATAAAGACCCATTTTTAATTTGGATTACAGTGTAGGAGTGAAAAACAGGTATCTGGTAGAGCTGTAGAAACTTTTAGCGCAGAACAAAAACAAATGATTCTATTAATTCTTATGGCTCCAATGATGATATAACACTAACCTGAGAACCTGGGATTGAATTCCTGGCCTTTCAGTGTATACATGTATGTGTGTGTATAATAATCCCCCACCCACTACCTCATATCTTCTATCAGAGTCTTATACATGGATGAGTACAAAGAAGATCTTGTGAAATTGTTTCAGTTTGTTTTGTTAGGTTTTTTTTTCAGGTCACTTCTCAATTTTTTGCCTCTGTATTCAGTTGATATATAGTCATCTGTCAGGACCAGGAGTGTTGTATTAAAGTCATGTTGTCTTTGTTACAGATATATCATGCACTAATAATGTACAATGGAGTGATAAAAGAAGAGTTTGATGCCCGCATGAAAGCATTTATTCTACTGAAGAAAGCAATGGAGGATAAGGTATGTGACATTCATTTCACTATCAAGTTATACATCGTACTCTGAAATAGTGAAAAGGAACTTGCTCTCACTCGCGAATTCTAAGCATATTTTGGGGTTCTTAATTTGTAAGAGCATAAACTCAATGTACCAAACAAATACTAATTGTATCATGCAGACTTGATCATAGGTTACCTACAATCATTTATTATCATTTTGTTTTACAGCTGAGAGGAAAAAAACAACATATCCGAGCATTATTTGTGGACAGATCACTTCTACAACATGAAATGAGAGTTCTAGAAAGGTCTTCTGTCCAATATACAACATTTGATAGACTCTTAGTCCATGATTTGGTTCGTCTGTCGACAAGTATGTACAGTCAGGTAAGTGCTGTCGGTCACACACAAAACATCATTTGTTGGTTTCATATTTAACCATCATTGGCACTAGTCTTAACTGCTTGACCCTCAGGTTAACCTGCTTACTTTGAAGACAACCAAAGGTCAACACTGAGGGCACTAGCCTGAAATCAAAGACAGAGGTACTCTTCACCTTCCAACTTTATTCAGCAACCCCAGAAGCACATATCCAGGGCCTCACTACAAGATAACATTGGCACATATTGAATTTTGTACATGTATACTAGGATTTGAATTCCTTGAAATATAACTTGGTGTGAACAATATTGATCTCTACAATACACAAGCCTGAAGGAATAGTTTTCTTTCCGTTTGACTTTCACGGTAGTGTTGTTGTCTAAAGTGACGTTGTGTAATGTTTATTTTCACAGGTTAGATCCAGGGGACAGAGTGTCCTATTTGTAGCAATTAGACATTATGCATACTGTAAGAGAGACATTATTCCAAATCTCCTGTCTCATCTGAAGAATGACCCAGAATTATCGCATCAACAATTTAAGGTATGCAATATCAGGAGTCATTCATAGTGTTGTCTATGTCATTTCAACCAGGGATACTTTAGTGGTTGGTCAGAGAGTAGAGGATCAAACACAAATGAATGACCCACAGCAGTCAACAACACATGTATACATTGATTATGTTAGAGGTGGCAAAGTGGTATTCTTTCCTTGTCCCATTGATATTCAGCCAAGGAATATTAGTCTTTTCCCAGTGATTGAAATTTACCACCTATTGGTGGGAACAAATGGGAACACTGCCACCAGATCAAAAAGTTATCATTAATATAAATATTTTGTATATACACATACAGTGCTGGTAACAAATTTGTCACAGTAATCCGTACACAGTTTTTACCTGCAATCATCAAGATCTCATACCGCCATCTAAAGTTTACAGTGAACATCAACGTATGACGTAATATTTGTATCAGTAATAATTATATGTTATTCCTCAATTTCTTTCTTCGTTCAGCAAAGGAAAATATGAGTGACCTAAGGGGCCTTTGTCACTACGAGTCACTAGATGAGTATTGACAACCCTTGAGTCATGAGTATTTACTGGCTGAATGAAGAATGAAGAAAAATATTGGAGAATAACATAATTATACCAACACCTGTAATATCAAAGAAAAACCAGGGAAAGTAAATGACAATTTTGAATGTTTTGATACTTTCAACACAGCAGAACCAGTGACATAGATGTGCATTTTCATGATGCAGAACGACCAGAGTGGATATTCCAGCTTATGCATGGTATAAATGAATGTTACTCATGAAAAATTTGATGAGCATGACATTTGTGTTCTGTATTTAGGGTGCTCTGTATGTATTACTTGGTCAGAGGGAGTGGTGGTTTGCTATTACTCATGACTTCAAGTTGTTGTCACAAATATGGCCAGCTATTGTAGAAGCTGGTCATTCGGAAAAACCTTCCATTATGAAAATCATTGAAGAAATGGTGAATAAGATACACAGGCATTATCAGACAATTGTAATTCATACTCAGGTAAGTCATAAATGCAAATTGGCTACACACACGCACACACACACACACACACACACACACACACACACACACACACACACACACACACACACACAAGCAGATAAACTGACACAGACATGTGGATGTATACAACTGCATTTATGTCTATCTCTCTGCCTACATAGTTCTGTGTAATGTGTTTTGGCATGTCTGAATTTTTATTTAGCTGTGACAAATCTTTTTAAGTTTATCAAATTATTTTCATAATCAGTATTAATAAATTAATTAACATTCCCCATAGGTAACTGATAATAGTGTCAAATATGCCACTCAACTATGGAATGGGAGTGAACCAAAACCGTCAATAACAGCGCCCTCAGCAGGTGAATTAGAAACAGCTAGAGTAACATTGGAGAAGGGTAATAATGAACTGCTTAGGTGAGTCCAAATTTATTTACAGATATATCCAAAGAAGATAAAGAAATCATTTTGAATATCATCACTTTTCAAAGAAATGGAAAAATATTAGAAGGCAGAAAAAAAATGAAGTCTACTATATTTAGGCTATTGTTTTTTGTGATGGACATACACACTGTCATGTACATGCAAACATCAGTGTCATAGCTGCTGTACTACTGCACACAATTTATTTCAAAATTATTTATGGATATTTTTGACAGTTTTCAAAACACAATCTGGACCTTACGTGGCAGAAAATACCAAATTTAAGTCAGTGACTTGTGATAGTTACATACTATTGATTTTGTATAATTTCTTTTGTTTTGTTTTCACAGTCATTATCATCACCTTGTCTCTTCACTTGTGGACTCTATCAATTCAGGAAATTTGTAAGTACAGTTTCTTGTCAATTGTAGTTATAGAATCATTGAAAGTATATTTTGCACAAATTATGGTAGTCATTTACAGTTACTATAGTTACAATATTCTATGGGCTAGTCATGAACTCCTCACACTCATCAAAGTGCCAAGAACCAGACTTGAGTCCTAAGCATTCATTTATACTTCCGCAACCCCTTGGAACCAACTACTGGCCGATAGCTACACTGCACTGCCCCAAATATCAACAAGACCTGCCACCTACTTTTTCCAGAAGTGTACTTATGAATTGCTATTTGTAAAATTGCCAGAGAGTATCACTCACTGCAGGATACTATGCACTCTATAAATCGTTCTATCATGTCATTATCATAAATTGTGGCTGATTTCACAACTTGGGTTATATCATTTCTATGCAGACGGTGGAAGTTTTCACAGATTGCCCTTGGTCTGTTGACTTTACTTATACGAAGTGATACACCATTCCCAGCCAAAGCTGTGGAGTTGTTTGTTAGTAGTCTTGTCCATGATTCAATCACAGTTAGAAAGGTAAGAAATTGCATCACATAACTCAAACCACCCAAAGTAGTAGAGTTATATATATTTGTCTGTTATTTTTTTTTTTGAAATATCATTTTAGCATCCAATAACATAGTGCTTAATATGTGGAAGCTAGATTTATTTCTTATTTCAAAAATTTTCAGAATCATTTGTGACTTTGAAGCAGATGTTGATGCCTTCTGTATGAGCATAAATTGTTTTCCAAAAAAAAAAAAAATTTGATATATTTTCCTTGAGTTTACGATTCTTTTCAAACAAGTAGTATAGAGAAGCTTCAATCCTTCTGGTATCTCTCAAAATTTCCGATAAATTCCAATGGAAGTTTGTTTTCTTTAATCTCTCCCCACAGACTGCTATCAATGGTGTTGCAGCCATCTTGAAACAGCAGAAGAGACCCCATAAGTTGGTAGAAGTTGACCCCTACAAACAAGTGAAACTACCAGCTGACTATGACAGCAATGGCATCCAAATGGGGGATAGACTAGACAGCTCATGGCATCATTATGATAGTAATAATCTACTACAAACGGAGGAGCAGTGGAATAGAAGTGTTTTTATTGAAAAAACACACTGGGGTTACTACACATGGCCAAAGTAAGTTTTACATTTACTTTATAAGTTACTACTTGCATGTCATATGTCATAAAGTCCTGTCATCTATGTAGCTCATCAATATTTTTGATGAAGATCATATTAATTACTAGTATATGTAGGGAAAAATATCTTACCCACAGATTAGCTGAAAACAACCATTGTGTTACTTTTATACAGACCTGGAAATGTTAAGAATACTTTTTGTGTACTTTGAATTACTTTGCATCAGATGTCTTCTCACTACAACAATGCGATATCAGTCTAGTTATCTGACAGTTGTTATCAATGAAAGGTAATAGAGTTATTCGTATTGCGAGAAATGACAAATTTCCTTTTTATTTCAGACCAATGTACATGTATGCTGCATTAAGTGAACAGCCAAAACTAGGAAGAAGTCGAGAAGAGTTATCTGAGGTGAGTGTTGTGCTGCTACATGATGGCATCAAAGGAGACAGTTTCACCATCAATCCCTCAATCTAATCAGTTGATCAGTTGGTGAATTTGTTTGCCAAGACAGTGTACTGTCATTAGTATGTTTTGTACGGAATATGTTTTGCCTTTCTGTAAGAATTGTGAATATAGGATGTAAAGAAGTTGAGTCTATGTAAAAGTCCTGCTTGATCGGTTGAGTCTCTGTCAAAGGTCTGGTTTGATTGGTTGAATCTGTGTAAAAGCCCTATTTTGTTGGTTGAGTCGGCATGAAGGGCCAGTGACAGTATTGATTGGTTGAGTCTGTGTCAAAGGCCAAGTGTGATTGGTTGAGTTGGTGTCAAAGGATTATTTTGATTGGTGGAGTCTGTGTCAAAGGCCTGTGTTGATTGGTTGTGTCTGTGTCAAAGTTCTATTTTGATTAGTCAAGTTGGGGTCAAAGGACTGTTTTGATCGGCTGAGTCATGGTCAGAGGAATCTTTTGATTGGTTGTGCCAGCATCAAAGGACTATTTTGAACGAGAGATCAGATTTAGTATCAACAGTGTCCAAATATCTAGTGTGTTCTACATTATAACGTGCAAAATTTCTGATAAGAAATGCTTTTGTCACCTTTGTCTGTACTCTTTGTCCCCACTCTGGGTTGAAAGTAGAGAAAATAGATAAGAACAATTCATTGCATTTCATTGTGTATGTATAATATGTATGATATATGATATGTTTCACCCTTCTTTCTGTATGTTATCTTACTGCAGGTAGAAAGAGTGGTTTATGACTATTTCAGTAGCCAAGATTTTGTAGACAAATTGATAGGCTTCCTCTCACTAGAAGAAAGGAAAGGCAAAGATAAATTTAATTCCAAGAGATTTGTACTTTTCAAGGTGAGTTCTTGTTCCTTGCGATTAACTTGAAATTATAATTATGCAAAAATATGTTAATCTCATTTTGAAATGTCATGTATTTCCTTTCGTCAAAGGATAACAAGGATAGAATGTGCTTTGTGGTTGTGAAGGTGCATGAAATGTACATTAAAAGCCAATGTGACCAATGTGAAATAATGTACAATGTATGGTTAATTGGCTTTGTTTGGATTCTGGTCATGATCTCGCACTTTTGTGAATACTTAACAAGGAACACATGTAGATCACAGTGAGAGTCCATTCACTGCAGAATGTACAAATCAGAGTTATTTTCGTCTTTGTTCAAGAACAAGCTAAATAATAGGCAAAAAAACATCAGAGACTGTTCTAAAAGATCAGCAAATATCACTGATTTAGACTAGAATACATCAAACAACTTCAAAAGATTAAAATAATCAGTAAATGTCTGCCGCCAAAACATGCTTTTCCTAATCACCCTGCACAACAGCAGCTGAGATTAACATACTTTTTTTTTTCAATCTACTGTAAAATGTGGATCAAGTTGTTCTCTGTTCACTTCCAAAAGTCATTACATCGTGGTTTGCATTCAAGGTTTCCGAAATACTCAAATGTCACTTTGCACCAAATTAATTCAGAAAAATTATGTTAGGGAGTCAAACCCTTTCCTGTCATTAACCCAACTGTAAACTTAACACCTAGCTTAAATACAAACCTTTTTTTAAATAATATATTTATTTTGCAGTCAGTCCACTGTTTTGTATTCTTGCCCATACTAAATATTGCATTATAGTATTTAAAAAAAGAAGAATTTTCAGGAATACTAAAACTGTGTTCAAAACTTTGTCTCTTTGGCTTTCATATTTTTAGCTGATTTTTCTTGTCAATGTACGATTGATTGATTTGAATAAAGGCTTGTTTGAAGATCTTGATTTTGTCCAAAAAAACGACCCACAACAGTTACATACACAAAACAGCATCCGATCACACACGCGCCTATTTCTGCAATTTCAAAGTTAAACACATAGAAAATACATTTCACAATATTTAATATTTATACATCTGAAATCTACCCATTCACTAGTATCTCATACAAGTTGTCACTCAATCAGGTTGTTTCACTAAAATCATTTTTTTTTAAAACTGTTCTATTGGTCATGTCATATATCTGTTTTGTTGTTTATGTGTAGCTACTTGTAAGAAATCAATAATACAAGAACATTTCATGTCTTTGTTACAGGGTCTGTTTAGAAACTTTGATGACACCCTCTTGCCACTTTTTAAAGCGCATTTGGAAAGACTAGCAGCGGATAGTCAAGAGAGTAGCCTCAGATGTATGTCTGAAATAGTAGCTGGTTTGATGCGTGCTTGCAAACACTGGTCATTTGAAAAGGTAGGTTGTTAACAATGTGTCTCTGAAATAGTAGCTGGTTTGATGCGTGCTTGCAAACACTGGTCATTTGAAAAGGTAGGTTATTAACGATGTGTCTCTGAAATAGTAGCTGGCTTGATGTGTGGGTGGTTCTAAACATTAGTCATTTGTTTAAAAAAATTAGGCTTCAGCAGTGTTTCTCTGATATAGTTGATTGCTTGATGCTCTGCTCATTACAATTATCTTCTGGTGATGTCATGAAGTACAGTTGGTAGCACTTTTTGTTTGGCTTTATGCATACCTAGCTCAAAATAATTGGAGCAGGTTTTTTCCATAACAAGGTAGAATCCCACAATGTCTTGGCAGCTGTAGTGATGTGACAAAGAATGAGGTATTCAGTATTGATAAGTTTTAAAAAGATATTCCCTACAGTTGTTGTTAGGCTAAGCATAAACCCATCAATGACCACTTATAACCTTTTCACTCGCAATACTAATTCAGAGGCCATAGTTTCTTTGACCTCTGACCTCTTGCCAGTCGTGATAATTTACATTAAACACAAGAGGCTATCGTTTGTATGGCCAAGGGTAGATGAATTGATTGAGTATAATGTCCCAAGTTTGAAAAATTACTGTGGCTTTTGGGAATTTACCTCGGCTGAGAAAAATAAATCAGGATACTCGTAGTTGTCAACTAAAATTGATGGTTGCATTTGTATCAGTGAATCTTGTAATCTTGGCAGGTTTATTTAATTTGATATTGCCTATCTACTCACAGTCCAGCTAGTCATTAACTCTTTGACATGACATTAAATATATACGGACGTTTGTAGGGTCTTTCATAAACTATAGCATCTCTCTACTTCATCTTGCTAGGTTTTTTTTCTTTTTTTGTATTTCTTTCCTCAAAAAAAAACTTTTCTGTTCTTTAGTAGATCAGAAAAAGTGATATGTAAAGAGGGTTTCTACCAAAAGACATGCATAAGATTATTTTGTCAATGTGTAATGAAAATTTTAAATTTTAAACATACATTTTGTGTATTATATATTGTAGGTAGATTGATTTCTAAAAACAAAATCTAACAGACTTGGCAACAGTGTTTCTGTGTTCGAGTTTGAAATTTGTGAAACAATGTATCAGTATATAGATGGGTTGTTTTCCTCATAATTAGTAAAAACATAAATAAGAACACATTTGAAATACCTAGTTTATGTGTAATTGCATGTAGGATTGCTTACATGTGTTTTAACATCACTCAGCTGATTTTTTTTTTTCTGTTCTCAACCAAGACTGAGAAACTATGGCAGTTTCTTACTCCAGTACTGAGGACAGCATTGAGTAAAATGACAGTGGAGACAGTAAATGATTTAGCTACTGCGATAGCAACCAGCTGTGAGAGTCGAGACCCCAGGAAGTTACATTGGTTGTTCGAATTACTAATGGAGAATCAGCTCAGTAGAGATGGAGGGTCCTTTGCAAACTCCAGGTAAGAATTGATTCATAACAAGCTCAGTAGGTACAAAGGATCCTTTGCAAACTCTAGGGAAGAATCAATTAATAACAAGCTCTGTGTCTCAGTAGGGATGTTGGGTTCTTTGCTAAGTCTAGGTAAGTATTGATTCACTCTGTAGTAAGATATCAGGAACAGAAGTATTTTTCCTGTTTATATCTTGGACAGATAAAAAGAGTGGTTGCATGGAAACCCAATCATCAATATTAAAAAATAAAAGAGACTACATTTGCTCTGTAACTACATGTATGTTGTTGAAATAACAGCAGGCATACATTCCCAACAGATTTGGCTTGTATAGAAACACTCACTTGAATTTAAATATTGCTGTTTGTGTATAGTAATTCGTGTATACATGTAGATTGCATGTCATACTACATGTAGAGCAATTTCAGCTTCCACTTCAATGCTGATATTCTAATGAAAGTGTTTTCAGTGAACCTATGTTTAATTCAGACAATAACAAAGAGTCTTTGAAAAAAACTTTTGCTGTAATTTCTGTTCAGCCAGCTATGGTCTGACAAAACTATCGTGCCCATGTTCTGCAGAGGGATAGAACATATGAAATTACAAACTGTGCTGACAATGTTCAAGCATTGAAAATTAGCATGTATAACCATTGCATGTTGTGTTCACTCCATGTTATCTTATGTTGAATGGATCTTCGTGCTGTTTGCTGCATCAACATAGAGTAATTTTACATTAGAAATTATTACAACTCTACCATGTACTAAGATTCTTTGACTAAGTATGAAGCTTGCAAATAAAATTTTTAACTTTAGGTATAATTAAAAAATTGTGTGGTTCCAATTACATTCAATTTTAAAATAGGGTGGATGGGTAGATTTCTATTTTATTTTATCATATTTTTTTCATGTGTGAGTGTCTAGTTCAGGTTTTCCATTGTTTTCCATATGGTCTCTGTGTTTTTTATTTCTTCCTATCAGATGTAGTACAGCCATTACAGATTGAAAGAATAGTTCTATATTGTCTTTTTAAGTTGATGTCAGTTTCTGCACCCACTATTTCTTGCAAGAATTCACAATGATTTTATTATTATTTTTCTCAAATACGTAAAAAAAAGTTTAGGGTCGGCATGAAAAACTAGGTGGGGTTGGGTAACCAAAACCAAACAACTTTTTTTTATTTGGTCTTACCTGTTACTTTTGTCAAGAAAACTCAAATAAAATCAAGGGAAAAAAATCAGGGGTCACCATGCACATTTTTGAAACAGAGGTCAAAAGGATATCAAAATTTAGTCATTTTAGAATCCAATATGGCTGCCGAATACTGTAATGGGAAAATAACAGCTTGTCAATTTCCTTGAAAACAAGACAGTGAACCCTTAATTTCTATTATTATATTAAAAGGATCAGTGACAAACTTTCACATGGTAAAGTTTGGAGACTTTTTAAGAACTTTTGATATTCTGTGAAATTTGTCCCAAAGCAAAATCTTCCTTTGTACAGTCTGAGATAATTGATTTAGATCAAATTTGATATCATCATGTCATACAAAAGCTGATTCACAAAGATCATTAATATTGAACATGTTTGCAGATAATTCAGGTATTAAACTTTGAACACATAGAAACAATACATAAACGTAAATTCACTTTATTTGGAAAACTAAATTAAACATGCCTCAGGAAATAATTGGTAATAATTGGTTTTTGAAAATTTGACGAGAATACGATACCCACAGTATGAAATATAAGAGTCTTTGTCCAAAGGATATTGCATCAGCAATGAAAGTGTTACTTGATGCAGTTTGAAAAACCAATTAAAACAAGCTATTATAACCACTATAAAAATAATTTGAAATTTCATATTTGATGGACTAGATGAGTATTGGGGACGTTATATGAAAAAATTATATCTGTGTGCATGGACCTCCATTTACCAATATATTGAGCAAAGTAAATGAATAAATAAATAAAGATTCATGTAGATAGAGAAATAATTAAAATGAATAAGATATATAGATAAATAAATAAATAAGATAATATAAGATAAGTAAATAAGGAAAATTATTAATTGACAAACCAGGCTAAAAAATTCCAGCCATTGATAGCAATAAGAATTGGAAAGATTATGTAAAGTCAAATCCTCAAATACATGTAGTTAGTATTGAAGCTGCAGCTGGAACAGTTCTTTGGAAACTGCTTTGTTAGATATAATGACATACTACTCATAACACTGTACACCCTGTACAGTGTTGAGTCACCTGTGGGTAAACATATAAATCCATGTGTGTGTGTGTGTGTGTGTGTGTGTGTGTGTGTGTGTGTGTGTGCATGCGTGCTTGTGTGTGTGCGTGCGTGCATGTGTGTGTGTGTGTGTGTGTGTGTGTGTGTGTGTGTGTGTGTGTGTGTGTGTGTGTGTGTGTGTGTGTGTGTGTGTGTACATAGTATGGTGCAATAAGACCAATAGAAAATTGATTTTTGGGCCCACACCCTAAAATCAGCACCCCAATGAATCACAAGTTCAACTTATTACTATAATACTACTTATGAATAAAATCAAGCTGTGATTATTGGTATTTTGACAATTTTTATGGTGAATATATTGATGATTATCTGGTAGACAAAAATAATACAGCTAGCAGCTAGTGCAGGTTTAATATCTAATGTTGTATAATTTGTGGCGTCTAAACTGAAAACTTTTGTTGTATTCTTTGTTCTCCCTAAAATAGCCAATAATCAATATACTGAAGATTATACAGTATATTTGGGATTTCTGTTAACACGTAACTTATATCGTTTGGTAGGTCTTCCATTTCTGTACTAGCCAATGGCTGAATTTGGTGCTGTAGGTTTAGTTGTAATTGTTGTGTGGGCGTAGTTTTAATTAAGAATACTTTAGTGACTATCTATTCCATGCTTCTGTTACACATATATGGACTCAAATTAAAATAAATGAGAAATCAAATACCTTAGGCAAAACTATTATGCATAGAAAACCCTGTATAAACCGTGTGAATATACAGACCTGATAGGTTTCCATGGTAATGTAATACCAGCTTTACCCAATGTATACACTGTAATAAAGTACTGATAAGTTTCCATGGTAACGTACTAATCATGCCCAATTGTGGCACCATGGTAAGGTCACCATAAATGTATCGATGTCATTCACCTCTTGAAGATAGTTAATGTGATGATGTTGTTGTTTTCATCTCCCTTTTTCCATCAAATTGCCCTCAAAAGACAACACTGTTTTCAAATCATACTCCCTAGCTTACTGAATAAGAGTTATCACTCGGAAACAATCTTCTGTGCATAGATATTGGCATTGTTCTGCTTAGAAGATACTGATCAGAACCTACGATCAAGCATGCTTCACACCTTTGGATCAATATTTCTGAATATTCAAAGTTAGTTTTTATTCAGAAAGTGTATTTTTTCAGTGTTCATATTTTATATGAAATTTGAATATTCCAATTTATAAGTGTAATAATTTTTTTCAATTATCATGATTGTTTCTTTAAAGTGGCCATATGGATGGGTAATGGGTATTTATTTTGGATTTTTTAATTTATATAAAACACTTTTATCATGATGTCCTGTTTGAAAAATTAATGTGAAACATCATATGCCAAGTCCTTGTTAGTAACTCAATACATTGCAAGTGATTGATAAATGCCTGAAATGCTTGATAATGTACTGACAATAACAAATGTTTTTGCACATATTTTTTAGCTTTTCGCAATGTGTCGAGTTACACACAGAGACTTGGTTTATACTGTTTCACTTTTATTTTTCAAGTAAAAAGCCATGATGATAAAATTGTTTTATCAATTAAAAAATCTAAAAAAAATATCCAATCCTCATCCACATGGCCACTTTAAGATGATGTGATATTTCTGAATTGGCATTTAATACGTATTCATGATATCTCACTTTGTAAGTTGAATCTTGACATAAACTATATTGATTGTGAAGTAATTAGGTATGTCATCTATTTAAAAAGAAGAATAAAGATTTTAAAACTACCAACATAACTTCTCCAGAACTTGTACATGTTTTCAACTATGACCGTTATTTTCATTAATTTCATTTCATGTGATTAGTTTACTTATAAATATACTATGTGAGTTTTGTTTTGTTTTCTTCTTTGTACCGTTACGCATAAACATATTTTATCATTTTCATACCATAGACTAGACTAGTTCTGCTTGAACTATTTCTAAATGTGTGTATAATTTTCACCAGGTACAATTTTTCTTTTCTTTTCTTCTCAGTTGTGTATCATTTTCCCCCCTTTGTGTCTGGTGAAAATAAATTATATGAAATAAAATAGTATGAAATAAAGTTTTTTTGATAGGTTAGATATTTGGTGGCTGGAAAACTTCTCACAAATTTTTAGTTAGTGTATCTCTTTGTCACGCCATCAGGTACTGACGGCGCGAGAATATGTCGCGCAGACATACATGTATGAATGTACATATGCCAAGATGAAATTATAAGTAGATGTAATTGGTATTAGCTTTTCGTCCATGTTCTAAACAAATTGTTGTATTAAGAGGCAATGTTCATGTTAGTTTTGCAATACTCCACGTCATCCATCACACGTATTTAAGACACGGCAGTAGAGCTTGCATGTCCTCCCTATGCCACCCACTCAATGAGTTGTGTGCCAGTTGACTATCAAACCAAATACTGCATTATCTTGGAAGGAAAGTCAATGAACTAGAAAGTCCCAAGAGACAGATGATGAGCGATACGACATTTAACGGAAGACATTAGTAATTATATGTATAACAAAAGAAGAAGAGTAGTGACGTATCTGATAAATGGACATGTCTTTATACTAGTATGTTGAAGTAATAAAATGTGAATTTGTAATTGAATTCTTCAGAGATGTAAGCTGTCATGTCTTTAGGGGAAAAAGTGATATTAATTAAGTAAAAAGCTTTTTTTTTTGATAAATGGTCAATTTTACTTCATTTTTATTATAACTACTTTTGTCAAGCTAAATAGATCACAGGTCATCTGTCCAGTGTGTGCATGTGTATGTGTGTGTGTGTGTGTGTGTGTGTGTGTGTGTGTGTGTGTGTGTGTGTGTGTGTCTGCATGTATGGTAGTGACATGTATATGTATGTATGTGTGTGTGTATGTATGTATGTGTGTGTGTATGTATGTATGTACATGTATGTATGTATGTATGAATGTATGTATGTATGTATGTATGTATATATGTATGTATGTTTGTATGTATGTATGTATGTATGTATGTATGTATGTATGTATGTATGTATGTATGTATGTATGTATGTATGTATGTATGTATGTGTATGTGTATGAATGTGTTTGTATTCGTGTCTAGATTTGCTCTAGACTAGGTAGTTTGTATAATTATATATTATGTTAATGATATATAATTGAGCTTATAATTGATTTGAATGGTGAGCATTTGACAGAGATGCCCATAATAATAAAATTGTTGTGTTTTGATAACCCTAATATATACATGTGTCTACATGTATTTACAATATATTTTATACTTTGAGTAGTAAATAAGGGTTCCTATGAAATTAATCCAATATAA
Organism: Glandiceps talaboti; assembly: GCF_964340395.1. Lineage (NCBI taxonomy): Eukaryota > Metazoa > Hemichordata > Enteropneusta > Spengelidae > Glandiceps > Glandiceps talaboti. The sequence continues at coordinate 292,378 of NW_027554289.1, read as the reverse complement.
TTATGGGTCAATTTTTACAAATTATGAAAATGCTTGAAATGATTACAATGGTCTTTCCTGAAAACGAGACCGCACAATTTCATTATTGAGTGGATATGTAAAATAGGTCATGTCAGTAAGATGTCTGTGAAATGTTAGTGTCTCATATGGCAGTAAAATAGTATTCATAGATCAATATCATATTACCATCATATACCATGCCCTTATCAAAAGTATAGTATTTTGGCAATACCTATATGGGTATCAGAAGGTGTAGACAATCTCTCCATACAATGCCATGTGCCATGTATTGTGTATGCGCTGAGAAGGGTTTGCATGTGCTACTCGGGGGAATGGTTGTCACCTCAACGTATCCTGGGTTCACCTGTAAAATCCCTCGCTGTTTAATGGCGTTTAGTCTTTGTTGTATAAAATCACTTGTAATCAAAGAGGTCAACATATCTTTTCATCATTTCCTGATGAAAATGTTATTTCAAATGTAATAAAGACAAAACAAGACTAAATGTAACAACATAAGCGACGTCCTCTCGCACAATGTATCTTGGAACCATAAAATCGACTATTGTGACCTAGTACGCAGCAAATGCTAAATTAAAGATGATTAGGCAGGACAGTATTAGTAGTGATTGTCAAAGGAGTAATTAAGGGGGGGGGGGGGGGGGGGGGCAAACAATTATACTTATGGGTGTTCAATGTATTGAACCTTCATTAACAAGAACGTAGATCAAAATAGAGAAATAGTCACCTCCTATGACCTCAAGTAGCAATTGATGGATATTTAAATTGATATTTAAATCAGTGCACTTAGCAATGTCTTCGGGAATACGTATTCCCAAATGAAGTATAGAAATCTCTAGTCACCGACCTTCACACTGTTATATCAATATTAAAAAGATATAAAATTGTTCATCGGGCATGCAGTCACACTGTTTTTGATAGGGTTACTGCTTTGTCACTAAAGACATTATGATATAGAATCAACAAACATTAGTTGTGCTATATTAGTAACATTTGCACCATATCTGATGTTTTTTAATACTTATCATGTGCTGGGTATTGAAAGGTGACCGTTGAACATAATATAATACTTCCATTTCTGACATGCTCTGTCATGCACAAACTGTTTAAATGTTGAAGTATAATGTATTGATATATCAGTCTCAAGTGTTGTCTTTTGCCAAGGAATCTGTCATCTGTCACCTTTCTGTTTCAGCAACTTTCATAGTCTAAATGACTTTTCCAGTGTTCACTCTTAATGGTATTGACTGTTTTTAATATTTGTTAGTCTTAGCAACTATTCAAATGTTTTCTCAGTCTCAGCGACTTTTCCAATTTTTTATAGAATTTATGTACTCAATGGTTTTTTGCAATGTGTTCTTCCAAGCAAAGCCAATTGTTTATAGCAGTACAAGGGGGGATTTTGAGTTAATTTTCTAGTGTTTTCTTTCTCTATAGAATATAGGTACTCATTAGGCCTTAAAAAAATAATTGTTTGGTTCCAGTTACCCGACCCCACCAAGCTTTTCATTGCTGACCCTAAACCTTTTTTTTTACGTATTTGAGAAAAATATAATAAAATCGCAAAAATTGTGAAGTCTCATGAGAAATGGTGGATGCGAAAACTGCCATCAACTTAAAAAGACACTCTAAAACCTAAATTGTTCTTCAAATCTGTGATGGCTTTACATCTGATAGGATGAAATAAACAACACAGAGACCATTTGGAAAACAATGGAATACCTGAACTAGACACTCACACAGAAAAAAATATATAATAAAATACATGTAATATGAAAAATCTACCTACCTCACCTATTCTAAAATTGAGTGTAACCGGAACCACACAATTTTTTTATTAGGCCTTACCTTCTCTTATTTTTCATCCTTTCTATCACAGCTTGTTTGCCCTACAAAAAAGGATATTCAATGACTTTTCATTTTTTACATCCTTTTTATCACAGCTTACTGTTTGCCCTACAAGGAGGATTAGCTCAGCAGGAATGGCGGGTTGATGACCTATTGCACAGATTACTGAGATGTGTAGAACCACATCTTGCCCACAGTTACAAGGACGTCAGAGATAGAATAGGAAGGTATGTAGTATGTTGTAGGAATGCCAGCAAGTATTGAGTAGGGTTGTCAGCAAGCATGTAGTAGTAGGTTGGTCGGCAAGTATGAAGTAGGAATGCCAGCAAATTCATTGTACTAGGGAGGCCAGCAAGTCTGTCGCATGAATGGCGGCAAGTACATTGTAGGGTTGCCAGCAAAAACATAGTAGGGTTGCCAGCAATCTCTCAACAAAGTCAAGTTGTAATTGTCAAATGAATGGTTTTAATACACTGAAATGACGCTGGCGATTATATAAAGGTAATAAAACTTAATGTAACAGATTGCATAAAGATTTATTAAAAACAAATAATTATTGTATTTGAAAATGCTGTTTCCATTGTTAAATAATTTGTTTCACTTCCCTGAAATGACTGTAGGGTGTAGTAAAGAAAAATCAATAAATTCAATGAAGATGGCATGTAGAGGAAGCGTGAAGGCTATTTCATATACTATACTTGACTGTTTGCTTTCTCTTCTATCTCAGAATGTATTACATAAAACTTTCTCAAAGGAAACACAAAATTAGTTCTGGCAGAACAACAAAGAGCTTTAAAGCTTGCGTTAGGTGTTTTTCTCAAAGCTCTGGATGACTTAAATCCTGGCAGTCACACCTGGTGCAAACATTACATATAATAAATATGGATAGTGAATGATTTTACTTAATGTGTAGTGTGCTGTCTAGCCTGATGAATGATTACCAGTTGTTGTTTCTACATACGAAAGAAGTGGAAGTAGGAAGTGCTTACATAAACAGACCAAGGACTTGATCTTTTAGACTAAGTACTGCCTTAATCAGTATATTCCACAAAGAATAAGTTTGACAGACTGAAATTTTCGTACCAAAATACAAAGCCACATATAACAGTGTATTTTCTCTGTCAAATTAATTTTAATTATTTCTTAATATTGTTTTAATAGCACACTGGTAAATATATTCCTGTATGACTTCCCTGTGAAGAACTGTGCCCCTACAAAATGTCCACAAAGGAAGCCATTTATAGAAAAGATAATACCTCAGTTAGCAGTCTTGAAGGATATTGATATTGTACAGTTTGAACCAGAAAATGATGAAAGACAAAGAGCTGTCAAACTTTGTAAAACTGGTTAGTATATTATACATGTCATGTCATGTCATGTCATACTGTCAAACTTAATGTGTACCTGTGTCTTACATCTGCTACAAAAACTAATCTTTCTCTGTTAGCCCCCCCCCACCCCCAAAAAAAAAAAAATTGTTTCTGGTCAGCATGCACATCACTTAAATACAAGTGTGTTGAGAATTAAAAAAGAAAAAGAATTTGCGTTGTTGCACCACTTTAGACAACATGTGCTGACTAGAAACAGGTGTTTTTTTGGCCTTATGTGCACTTTCTGTACATTTTTTTTTCAAAATTCTCTGTGTAAAGTTTGATGTTTCTGATGAGAATCAGTTCAAAATAGAAAATAAACACCTTGACAATGGACTATGGTCTTTGATACATTGGTAGTAAGTGCATTTTTGGGAGTTGATATTTGTTTTTATATCTTCATTCAGGACTACATCATTTCACATCAGTTGATACTTATTGGTGCGTACTTCGGTAGTTGAGTATTGATATGTGATTAATACCTTTATTTACAGTAATGAAATGGGTAACAGGAAGTTTAGCCAGGATGTTTTATGCTGTGCCTCCAGAATTGTTCCAGTTACTCCCAGTGGTAGGTTTCTATCTTGCTCATTATTTCAGCAAAGTTGTATGTCTGTGTTTGTGTCTGTGTCTGTGTGTCTGTGTGTCTGTGTGTCTGTGTTTGTGTCTGTGTCTGTGTCTGTGCTAGATAGATAGATTTCAAGCTTTTCTCTGTCAAAAAATTCTGTGTACATTATAGTATGTTTCAATTACTCCAGTGATAGGTGCCCATCATACAAACGATATCACCTATTTTGTCTTGATTAGAATTCAGGTTGTATGTCTGTCTACAAAGTGCCTCTCACCTTATTATAACTATTATTTAGATTTAAAATTTCACTGCCTTGACAATTAGTACTAATCAGTTTTGATTTCTATCATGTGAAGGTACATTTTGTTCTATATGATCTAGCTAGCAATGTTGACAGCTTGATGGGTTTTTTAGGATCATAGACTACTATCAACTATCAATTTGATGTAAGAAGTGTAGATATTCAATGTACATTTGCTGCATTTTTATTAACTTGAATAGTTTGCACCAATGGAAAGTTGTGAAACAGATGATGAGTTAAGGCAAGATGGTCAGGTAACATTAGCCTGTATGGCCCAAGCATTACTACAGCCAGAAGTTATACCTGTGGCTTTGGACAGTATGAAACAGGTAAGTTATTATTATACAGAATTGCGTCTTTTTGTGAAGTGTTTGTGCACAGACAGAAAGAGATTGAGAGAAGAGAGCATCAGACAGACAGACAAGTAAATAGATGGAGAGACAGTATAAGTGACAAACAGACAGAAACAGGCTTAGAGAAGAGAAAGAAAGAGAGAGAGAGGCAGACAGATGGACAGACAGACAACATAAGGAGATGGTGAAACAAACAGTGAATGACGACCGAGAAAGATTAATTTGGAGAAGAGAGAGAGAGACAGACAGACAAATAAATAAATAAAGAGATGAGAGACAGGCAGAATGAGAGACAGACTGAGAAAAGAGAGTGACAGACTGACGGAGAAACAACAAAGAATGACAGAGACTGAGAAGAAAAAAAGGGGGATAAGCCATTTCAACGACAGCTAAGATTTGTTATTTGCTTGTAATGGGTTTCCTAATTTAATGAGTGAATGCTGCTATAAAAAGATTTCTAAAGCTTTCAAGTATTTTACGACTGGGTGTCTCAGTGTCTTTTCTAGTTAACCCAAAATGACCTAGAAAGTGCAGCCATGAAGGTTTAAAAATAGTGTGGCAGAGCCGCCAGAGTGGTTAAATTAACAAATAAAGAAATACCAAAAAAAATGTCACTGGTCTCATAACTGTCCTCCATTCAGCCTTACAGTAAATGTATCTGCTACACCCGCTTTAGGGAAAACATGATGGCACTGTACAGTAGTTGACATACATATATAGCCATGAGTGATAGGACTTGTTTTCTATTCCAATAGAGCAAAGACAATTTATGTTAACCTGAAATCATTCAATCAGCATCAGCTGACATATAAATGATTTAAAGTACCCATTAAATTCATCCCCTTTCCAGTCAATACAAGTCTGTACCATTAATTCACAGTGGTGCCACAGCTATTTAGACTCATTTAGTGAAATGACGCCATCTAAGTAAACAGACGAGTTTAATGTAATTAGTAAGGAGATGTACCTATATTGTCTGTTTTTCATTTGTCTGTATTAGTACCTCACAGGAATCAAAGATATTTTCATGTATTTTTAATAAAACTTCATATTGAAAATCTGTATTCCACAATACAAGTGTAATAAGAAATCCTTTCCGTGCTAGCAATAGAATACAACACATTGAAGATGTAATTACATATTCAATTAAGAAATGAAATGACAATGTTTGTTGCAGCCATCTCAAATATTTGCTACATTTTTAATTCAATACCTCCTCTAGGCTATTATTATTATTGTAATAGGAAAAGCCGGATACACAGACCACTTTAAAAAGTACGATTTTTTTTTCTTTCATTTTCTCTTTTCAGATTGCATCAGGGAGTTCATGGCACGCAAGAGTCAGTGTATTAACCTATCTTCAAGTTATGGCATTTTGCAACTTTTTTATTATCACTGCTGAGGAATACCGAAATGAAATGCGTGATCTTGTCTTGCGGTTATTGACAGATGATCAATTTGAGGTAATTAGTCTTGTGCCACTAAACACTCTAAACTTGCCTTCCAGACATTTTTGATTACATAAAAGGATTTGTGTTTTCATAACTAATAAATATATTGTACATTAAGGTTATTAAATATGAAATAACAGATTATGATTACGCTAATGCATTTAAATATGAAACATTTACAAATAAAAATTTCACTTTTTTTCTTTCATAAATGAAAGCTTCCAGACTGTCTTTTGTATTTTAGATTTTAGATTCATGTAGATGTAACTGTACAATAGCATATATTTGTTCAAAGTTTAATGTCTGATTTTGTGAAGTGTTTCTTACTGGATCTTGTCTGACCCCCTAGGCTGTATCACTCATAAATGAATGGTAGACATGACGATGATTGTTTTAGCAACCATGGCAACATTGTTAGTTTCACACATTTATTCTGTCAATACCAAGCAAAGTACTAGGTACACTACACAGATGTAGTTAGATTTGCATGTCGTACTGTTTACCTGTACATTGCAAATTGACATGTTGATTTCACCAGTACATAATTTACATTGCAAATTGACATGTTGATTTCACCAGTACATAATTTACATTACAAATTGATATGTTGATTCACCAGTACATAATTGCAAATTGACATGTTGATTTCACCAGTACATAATTTACATTACAAATTGACATGTTGATTTCACCAGTTCAGAAATGTACATTACAAATTGACATATTGCTTTCACCAGTACATAATTGCAAATTGACATGTTGATTTCACCAGTACATAATTTACATTGCAAATTGACATGTTGATTTCACCAGTACAGAAATGTACATTACAAATTGACATGTTGATTCACCAGTACAGAAATGTACATTACAAATTGACATGTTGATTCACCAGTACATAATTTACATTGCAAATTGACATGTTGATTCACCAGTACATTACAAATTGACATGTTGATTTCACCAGTACAGAAATGTACATTGCAAATTGACATGTTGATTTCACCAGTACATAATTTACATTACAAAATGACATGTTGATTTCACCAGTACATAATTGCAAATTGACATGTTGATTTCACCACTACAGAAATGTACATTGCAAATTGACATGTTGATTTCACCAGTACATAATTTACATTACAAATTGACATGTTGATTCACCAGTACATAATTTACATTACAAATTGACATGTTGATTTCACCAGTACATAATTTACATTACAAATTGACATGTTGATTTCACCAGTACATAATTTACATTACAAATTGACATGTTGATTTCACCAGTACAGAAATGTACATTGCAAATTGACATGTTGATTTCACCAGTTCAGAAATGTACATTGCAAATTGACATGTTGATTTCACCAGTACATAATTTACATTACAAATTAACATGTTGATTCACCAGTACATAATTTACATTGCAAATTGACATGTTGATTCACCAGTACATAATTGCAAATTGACATGTTGATTTCACCAGTACAGAAATGTACATTACAAATTGACATGTTGATTTCACCAGTTCAGAAATGTACATTGCAAATTGACATGTTGCTTTCACCAGTACATAATTGCAAATTGACATGTTGATTTCACCAGTACAGAAATGTACATTACAAATTGACATGTTGATTTCACCAGTACAGAAATGTACATTGCAAATTGACATATTGCTTTCAATATTACAAAGCCAGCTGATTTATCTGATTTAATAGAATGTAGACCACAATGTGGACTTGAGTAAGTAAACCAAATGACATAGACACATTGATCAGATAATCACTATTAAAATATGAGAATGTCTTAAATGAAGAAAAGATTTATGTTAATCAACAGACCTTGAGTGATGCCAGGGTTTGTGGTTTAATCATATCATTAGCATTTTGACAAACTAACAGCTAATCTAAACTCCAGGCATGTGAAAAGACTTCAAATAATTACTCTCTTAAAAATTAGATTTTTTTTTTAAATATCTAAAAGAAGAGATATAGATTGCTGATTAAATATTGATGAAGGCTGACATTAACGTATTTGTATACTTATGATGAGTGTACTGCAGCATCGATTTCGAGTAAACTGTAGTATTATTTTACAGTAATTGGAGATAAAAATCTTGACATTTTACAATAAATTGAATAAGGAACAAAGACTACTGTAGGCAGTAGATGGAAAAATCTGACTTCACATCACAATCAGAGCAAATAGGAAATCTATTTATTTTTTATTAAATTTAAACCCAACTTTTCATGTTATCAGGATTTTTTCAGTGATAGGTGTCAAAATAGAAATGATTTGATAGTAATAATAGTATTTATTTGTCCAAATAAATTCAGAAATTTGTGGAATTGATCAGCATGGAGCTGTGCACTGGTGCCCTGGTATTGTTTAAGCAGAGGAAACTGGGGGGTACTTGGGGGGGGGGGGGGAAACAATGCTTTGTTCAGCAGGGTCAAACTGATTTAATTATAATCATAACATGTTATTTACATAAAATGCTATGTTCAAATATAGACAGCATGAAAAATTGCAATACACAGCTTGATAAAAATAAGTTTTGTGTAAAATGAGCTAATGAATGAAATGATATTATCATGAAAGAAATAACATGGTTGACCTTGCACTGAGACTCGTTGACTTGTACTGAACATGCTGTATGAAACATTTTAAAAAAATACAATTCACAGAAGGATTGTTTGAATACATTGAAAGGCATGGATTTGGTTTTGGTTTACATCTCAGAAAATGAGGAACAGTTGAAATACATTTTAGCTGAAGTCAAATTCTGTTATTTGACTTTTAATAGAAGATAGCGAATTTCTTAGAATTATCACTTTTTACACCTTTTCAGAGATGTCATTGTAGTGTGTAAATGTATATTAGAAAGAATTACTTGTAAATATTTAGAGAAATCTCCAGGCTATATTATGTGATCTATTTATCATACACAATATCTTATAACATAGGCTGGTACTATTTCATTGTATTTCCTGTATCCTATGACCAGACCTACCAAATGATTCTTAACTTTCAAACCCCCCCCCCCCCCCCCCCCCATCCCCACCCGCTAGGATAATGCACTGTGTACAAAACCGAAAAAAATCACAACATCGCTGATAGTAAAGTTAGTGACTGTGCAAATGCACATCTTCGAGAAACTAATATCTCTGAACTTTGGGACCTCTATCTAATACATCAAATGTTTTCTTTCTTTCATTTCTATTAAAGTCATCCAGACTGTTAAAAGAGTAATTATGAATAGAAAGCATCACCAAGATGTACATACTCATTTTTGACCCATAATTGTCAGGTGTTAAAATGAGAAAGATATAAATAAACACGACTGCTCTTGTAAGAATTTATTTTATTGTAACATCATCAGGCCAAATAAAAAAAGTTGCTTGGTTCTGGTTACCCTACCCCACCTAGTTTTTCATGCCGACCCTAAACTTTTTTTTACGTATTTGAGAAAGATAATAATAAAATTGTGAAAATTGTGAAGTCTCGCAAGAAATAGTGGGTGCAGAAACTGATATCAACTTAAAAAGACAATATAAAACTATTCTTCCAATCTGTAATGACTGTACATCTGATAGGAAGAAATAAACAACACAGAGACACTCACACATGAAAAAAAATATACAATAAAATAAAATAAAAAATCTACCTACCCCACCTATTTCAAAATTGAATGTAATCGGAACCAGACAGTTTTTTTTTTACGCCTCATCATCATCTATCTGGCATAATACCAACAATTTCTTGTCATTTGTTGTAATACAGGTCCGAGAAATGGCAGGAACAACCCTCAGTGGATTTCTTCACTGCGGAATCTTAAAGATGGATGCTGATCTTCAAACTCGCTTTGAGCAGCTGTGTAAAACCAAACTGAACAAGAAAGGCAAGCCAGTGGTAGCTCATGATATGGAAGGTAAGTGATATATATATCTTTCAACTACTTATCTGTAGATTAAGAGGTAATGTGTATAAATTGCAGTATTGGATCATTCTCACCATTGCCAGGCATTTTTGCAAAAGATATCATACCTGTTTGATGGTTTGATAAATATGGATTCATATATCGTACATCAATAATATATAAAATTTATCATATTTATATTGAAATAAATTTTGACAAGATATTTTGTAGTAGCACTTTTTCAAGAATAGAATGAAAACAAAGCTATTAAATTGTGAGAGGAGAGGTGTGCTAGTATCTTAAAGCGAAAATTATCAATTCCGGGTATGGTCATTGTCTCGACACTTCCAACATGTGACAGGCCAACATTTTCATGAATACAGTCCCCAAACGAAACTCTTTCAAAAATACAGTGACAGATTTCTTTCCTATGTATTCATAATACGGTACTCCAATATTAGGCCTAAATAATAATTGTTTGGTTCCGGTTACCCGACCCTCACCTAGTTTTTCACTGCCGACCCTAAACTTCTTTTTTACGTATTCGATAAAAAAATAATAAAATCGCAAAAATTGTGAAGTCTCACGAGAAATAGTGGAAGTGGAAACTGACATCAACTTATTAAAAAAGATAATATAAAACTGTTCTTCCAAGCTGTAATGGCTGTACATCTGATAGGAAGAACTAAATAACACATAGACCATTCAGAAAACAATGGAAAACCTGAACTAAACACTCGCACATGAAAAAAAATGTAATAAAAAAAAATTAAAAAATCTACCTACCCCCACCTATTCTAAAATTGAGTGTAACCGGAACACCACACAATTTTTTTATTGCACCTTAGCAAATAACAATTCTGTAATATTGTCTAAAGCAAGAGTTTCATAGACATTCTTATGAGCATTTTACACGGTCAAACTCATTTGGCATAATGAATGTCATCTTCATCTAACCCCAATTTATATGCAGATTAGGTCTTTGTGTATTGTTGCTTATTCCCTGATTCATCAGTGGTATACCATTATAGGATAATGTCATTAAAATAAATTAGCTATTTTAAAAATCGACCTAGATAAAAAAAGAAGAAGATGTTTTCTTCCTAACACTTTAGAGACAAAAGTGATAGCGATATACTGTCAGAGATCCATTATTACAAGATTTTTATACCTTGGTGGATCAAATCTACAACTATAATATTGTTTGATAAATTTTGACAAGACATTTTGCAGTAACACGTCTTAACCCATTCAGTACTGAAAACTTTGCCGCCAAAATTATTTGAACAAAATTCTTGTTTTTATGTAAGATATATGGCATATATCAGCTTCATTTTAGACTGGAATTAAAGAAATGTTACTTTGGAATGTAATGAAGTAATATTATTATAGCTATGAAAATGTTCATATAAATTGAGTCCCAAAATTATTTAAAACTTGTCTCCAGTCATGAAAGGGTTAAAGAGAGTAGATGCCAAAACAAAGTCATTAAATTGCGTAAATAGATGTGCTATTATGTGATATCGCGTTGATTGACTAATGATACACCATAGCATATTGTGATTAATTAGTCTCTAAAGATCAACCTAGATCAAAGAAAACGACAAAAACTATATTTACTAATAGGTGTAATAGTTATGATTTGTTATAAAAATGTATCCATTGGTAACTAATGACTCAGTTCTCTCTTTTGTTGGCTGTTAATAAAAACAGGATGATTTATGTCAAGTAGTCATAAAAATGGTTCCTGACACCCTCATGACAGTTTCTTATCATCATAAAATTTATGGAGAAGTGGTGTGAGATTTGATATGAATGGATGGCTAATACTAGCTAAGGGATGTAGTGTTGTATTAAAAATAAAAACATCAAACTACAAACACATGCAGAAGAGGTGATGTGTCATTTTAGAGTAGTGTTGTTTACTATAATAGTGTAATGTAGTGTAGTGTAGTGTAGTTTAGTGCAGTGCAGTGTAGTTTAGTGTAGTGTAGTGCAGTGCAGTGCAGTTCAGTGTTCAGTGTGGTACAGTGCAGTGCAGTGCAGTGTTCAGTGTAGTACAGGGACTGAGAGTAGTGTAATATAGTGTAGTGCAGTGTAGCATAGTGTAGTGCAATGTAGCTTTAAGCAGAAAGACCTGTTCCATATAAAAGGCATAGCAAACCTGTCCCGTCTTTTATATCAGGTATCTTCTATATATTCATGACAAGTATTGAGTCCAAAAGCTGTTTTAGGGGGAAAAAACACAGAGATAAAGCCACAGCCACTATGTATAAATTGTACCAATTTGTCATTACAAACTGTAGTATAATTAATTGATATTTATATAATAATAGTAATAATGTTGGTTTTTATATAGCGCTTTGAAATTCGCACATCATGACTCCACAGTAGACATAGTAGACAAGATACTGAGCAGATTAGGGAAGTTTTACATAAGAGAGATTTATATTTCATTATACCATACACAAGCCACGTTGAACAAAATATATGGAATATATATTCTGGTCATTGTACATCACAACAACACATATCTATGTCACTGTGTTCGAAGTACGAGTCAAAACATTCAAAATTGCCAGTAGGTCTACAAAAAAATGTTGGTTTCAGTTACCCTACCTAGTTTTTCACTGCCGACCATAAACTTTTTTATATATATTCGAGAAAAAATGATAAAACTGCCAAAATTGTGTGAAGTCTCACCAGAAATAGTGGATGCGGAAATTGACAACTTAAAAAGACAATATAAAACTGTTCTTCCAATCTGTAATGGCGGTACATCTGATGAGAAGAAACCAATGACACATAGACCATATGGAAAACAATGGAAAACATAACTACCTGAACTAGACACTCACATGTCATATGAAAAAAAAAAAAAATTAAATAAAATTAAAAAAAAATCTACCAACCCCATCTATTCTAAAATTAAGTGTAATCAGAATCACACATTTTTTTTTATTAGGCCTTACTTTCCCTGATTTTTCTTTGATATTACTGGCGCTGGTATAATTATGTTATTCTCCAATATTTTTCTTCATTTACCCGGAAAATACTCGTGACCTAAGGGTTGTCACTACTCGTCTCTACGCAACTCGTAGTGACAAAGGCCCCTTAGGTCACTCATATTTCCCTTGGCTGAATGAATGAAGCAAAAATATTGGGGAATAATAACATCTAATTACGTTTTAGTGACTTGTCACAAAGACAGCGTGTCTTGTCAAGTACATATTGAGCTAGTTAGTACATCAGTCTTTGAAAAAAAAATGTGTGTTATCTCAGAACATGTAATGAAAGAAGAACCTAAATACAGTTGCAACTATAAGGTAGTCCCTTGTTTGGCAGAACATTTTGTGTGTGAATTCTGGAACCTGTAATAAAATAATACTGATATTAAAACAATATATGTGTATTTCTGAAGTTATCAGACTGGTTTAGTTGTACTAATCCATGCTACTGTAAATACATAATATATTTTAAGTTGTTGGTCAATGACATTTTTATGTAACATGTTGGGTCATTGATATTTGAACATTATGCATTATTAGGCATATGTAGGTTCATCTATAAAGGTCATTGGGTACTTCATCTGAGGATAGCATATTAACATTAGTGTCGAGTTTCTCTACATTTTTATTTTATATCTCCTGAAAACTGTTCTGGGATTTTTTCAGATTAATAGTCTGTACCGTTCTTGAGTTCATGTATGAGTGCTCATTTCCCTGTGTAGTAGTTATTTTGCCTATTAAGGTCACCCTCCATTCCTTCTTTCACCCTATGCATGTCATTTCATGCAAACGTATGAAACTGAAGTGGATTCACAGAAGAACATGTTGATATTTAAAATAAAACCTGTGAAGTGAAGAATATTGTCTATAATCTCTTCAGATTTTCAATATTCTCTCAACGAATAAAAAAATCACATTGCATGAAGTATGGTTGATTTGAACGTTTGAACCATACATGCTGTTTTCTAGTATGAAGATAATTCAAAATAGAATGGTATAGAATTTCATACAATGGTTACACCGTGTATTGTGGATTATTATGAACAATATCAGTTCTTTTCTATGCATACATGTACTCTATATCGTTACATGCAAGTAGATTATGAGCCATTGATTCAGATATCTCCCAAATGTGTTGATCCACACGAACTTTGTATGAGAGGAAATCTCACCAAAGCATGTGGTATCCGTTTCGATTTAACAAATATTAAGGCAGACACTACTCAGGAAATGGAAATGTTTTCTAATGTCATCCAACTTGGAAACAGTATTCTGTGTTGTGTTCTCTGCCAGTGTTCAGTTCTCTTTTCACACTCAATCTACAACCCTCAAAAAAAACACTGGTGTGTTTGCTTGCTTGTGGTATTATTAAGCAGGAATGAGACAAGTTTCATGTAGTGAAATACAGTGTAATCAGTGTCTGGAACTTATTGAAAGTATCGACACTACATAAGCCCTGGGTCCCACAACTCTGTTTACTGATAGAATGCTACATGTTATAATGATCAAGTTGAAATATAACTTCCATTATAACTTCCACAGATACAAACAAACTGATAAAAGTGTAGTATGAACCTACATCAGAGAGGCACCCAGTGTTGTTTTTGTATCAGTTTTATTGTTATTTTTACCAGCATGTAATTTTGTTCTTGCACAAAGTCTTTCATTTGCTCTCTCCATTCAAGCAAACACACTGGTATTTTTTTCCTGGGTTGTACTATGTGCAAAACATACCATGATGTCTATTTATGTTGTGTTCTCTATCCCCCCATTCTTCACGTCTTTTCTGTTCATTTCAGCCCTCATACAGCGCCATGCCGGTGTACTAGGTTTAAGTGCCTGTGTTCAAGCTTACCCTTATGATGTTCCACAATGGATGCCACAGGTCCTAATGGACCTCGGTAACCACTTACACGACCCTCAACCTATAGAGGTAAGATAATGACCTTTCTTTATATAATATAATATATTTCTATCATAGCATTTATTATTGCAGGTGTTATCATTGGAGTTGGGATGCAGTGCATACTAAATCTTGAAAGATGTATTTTGCTAAAAGGTGTAAATGAGGGTAGGTAAGGGGTAATTTTTGTAACTCGCAAAACTGTTTCTATTTTTCATAAATTGTAAAATGCCAAGAACATAGAAGTGTAATTTTACATCCACCGTATTCATATCACTAATATTTTGTATGCAAACCATTAAAAAGTACCATTTTATATGCACATAAATTTTATCACAAATTTTATCATATCATAAATACTAATAATATTGGAAAATGTAAAGATGTAGTTATTTTCTTAGCAAGTCATAAATTTTGAACTATTCATGCAGGGATAAAGAGAATTATAATTTATGTAGTTCACAACTTACTCTTTATTTCTTCATCAAGTTTGCTGAATATCCTCCCCACCACACTTCCTCTAAAGTGGCAGTAACAGTATGTTTATTGTTTAGTTTCCAGTATGACTTCTCTAGATCCAACATCCAAGTTTTAATTTCCAACTCATAGTAACCCATATTTGTATCTTTTTGAAAATATTGAATTGAGAAAGTTGTGTGTGTATATGTATACTTTTCTGTGTTTAGCCAAGTGTTAAGTGTAATGTATAAATAAAAAAGTGTGTTTTGTATTTATATAACGTTGTTCAACAATGAATATTTGCTATTTACATGGACTGTTATCAAGTCATCACTGTTCTCTATATACTGGGGGAAAAAAAGATGTTAAGCCCACTCCACCTCCCCACCCCACCCCACCCCACCCCACCCCAAAGCTATACTACATATAACAAGTATACACATGTACATATATACGTTGATCAAAGAGAAGCTTACTCCTTTCGGAAAGAAGTGATGGTTATTAATACTCTGGATGATAATGCCGGGCCTCGTGGCTGTTTTAACATCATAGAAAAATGGATTGAGTTTCTTGCCAAGAGTCCTGATTGCAGCCCTGTAGAGTATGTATGGGACATGCTTGGCAGGAAAGTCAGTAGTACTAGAAGGCAGACACAACCTGATAATATCCCAGATCCTCCAAAAGGCTCAATGTGCTCTACTAGAGCGGCAAATGTGCTTTGTTATAATTCCTACGATGTTAATATCCGTGTTACTCTGTTAACACATTATGTAATTCAGTGTTCTGCAATAGCATAACATGTACTTTTCCCCATAACTGCTATGTTATCCTTGTTGGCATAGTAAATGTTAGCATAGCAAATGTACTCTTCGCATGATTCCTATGTTATCCTTGTTACTTCAGTGTGCTGCAATAGCATATAGCAAATATACTTTCCTACTATTCCTATGCTATCCTCTTTACGCTGTCAACAGTTTACAGTGTACTGCAATAGCATAACAAATGCAGTTTCCTACACTTCCCGACATATTATCCTGTAATTTCCATACTGATCATGTTATCACAGTGGAATCAATTTTATCTCCACCATGGCCACAAACTCAATTTGCCTTAACCCTTACTTTAGTACAAAATCAGTTTGGCGGTCTTAATCAAAGTATTCGTATGGAGTCTTAAGTAGCATCCAGAATCAATATGTTTGTCTCTCAATTTGGGTCTGATTAGTTTATCTTTTAAAAAAAATTGTCGAGCTTTCAATTATTAATTTGAGGAACAGAATGAAATGAATTGATTTGTGTATTTAAGGTTGTTTTTAATAGCAGTATGATTCAGTGTGTAGTGAGAGAACCTCAACTTAATGATAATGTATACTAAAGAACCACATGTCAAGAAATGTTGATGAGTTTTAACCTAATAGCCCCATCCTCAAACACCCCTCTCCCCCCCCCCCTCCACCTACCTCCTGAAAATAGATCAATTACAAAATCATCCCAATATGTAATCATTGATTGTGAAACGCTAGTAAAATTTGTAATAAATTGAGAGGATCCTATGATTTTATGTTTAGATTGGCAAAGTAAACATTGATGAAAACCCAGATTTGAAGACTGACATACTTAGTACCTATAGTACTTTCACATCATTTTTCAAATATTCAGTTACATCTTGGCTGATATTATTAGATTATCAAATTGTATATTAAAATCTTCTATTGAATTGATAGAAAGTGCTAAGAGTTTTGCAAATCACTATTTTATATATTATTATTTAATTCATGAACTAAATGACGTCAGGGCAGGTTCATTTTTTCACTGAGCCTACATCTTCTAGAATTAGTTCAAAGTGGCTTAATCTCCTCCGCAAGCTATGGCTGTATTGTTATATGTTATCTGAACACCAACACATTGTAAATGCAGTATTTTTATGTAATCTTCACACGGACACTGTCTCAATACAGTATATTTATAGGAACAGAGACACACAACCTCAATACAATGTTTTTGTAATCTTTATATACAGACACACCTCTATGCAGTATTTATATATTTACATGAACACCACAACATCAACAGTCAAAATGAATAATTGCGGAATAAATTAATTAAGCCGCAGAGTTATTGATGGCATCCTTTATACTTTGTAATCCTGTAAAACAAGCAATGTTAGTGGGGGGAGGCATTACTTGTATCTAATTAGCTTGATTAAAACCAAACATTTATCTTACTCTTATGCTCCCTGCAGATAGACTGTAACTAGCATTAGCATACTGACATCACCTTGGCAACCATTTCACCTCTTTTGTATTCAAGCATTCTAGGTAAATGAAAAAAAAAAATTGTCTGTGTATCCACATTTTAGACATCACCAGAGATATCAATTGCTGTACATTTTTGGTGAAAAGAAGCTTTTTATATTTCCAGCGATTGTATTAATAAAACTGACAATGTGATTTCTTTATCTCGTAAATAAATCGAACGTTTTCAATTGTCTGTTATCAACCCAAAGAATATCCAGCATCGTCCAATCATTTGGGTGATTTCTGTCAAAAAAAATTCCCCACCTGCATTATTCAAATTTTTCTCTCACCTATCTAGTGTAGACCTTTGTTACTATGAATACAATAGTTGTACTTCCCATTCCTTGTCCTTTCAGATCTGATATAAAAGCGATAGGGTACAGCTGTGCTAGTTCGCAGTAGAAATAGCAAACATGTACAGTGAAAGGGGGATGTGTACAATTGGAGAACAAACAGTTGCCACATAGAAATAGATTTCTGCTGACAACAAAGTGGTTTACCCTTTGTCAGTTAATATTGATATATTTATTGATATTGTGGGAGGTTAATTGAATGTATAACTATCGTCTCGTCATGATGGCTGTCTATATTTAGAACCGATAAGTAGCCAATTTCGTGACAAATTGAGGCGTTAAACTTCTTATTGATTTGTACATCATAATGTGAACTCTTACTAAAATATAATGCTACCTGTATATTCTCGGATTAAATTTCTTATTATGTAGATATTGTATCATAAAAATTTAGTAAGTGCATGTGAACTGAATATATAATACTAATTGCACTGTATGATAAGCAGGCCTCACAGTAAATCAACTCAGTATGTTATTTTTAACATTTGTATACTTTGGGTTTAGTCTGTTGGTTATACCTGTCAGCTGGGATTTCTTGTGTAGCTTTAAACCAATTTCATTCAAACGTGATACAAAGGTGACAAACCATAGTGGACATATGTACATTGTGTACTTTCATACTAAAATGATGCCACATTTGTCATTAAAAAAAGCACAATGTGTGTATTCAATACAGGAACTATAGTACTAAGAGACTTTCTTTTGGTATTACATTTGACGTTGACATTAACCTGTTTATCAAATGTCAAATTAAGTCATTTGCATGTTGCAGACACTTTGTGGTATTTAAATTTAGTGATTTAAAACTTCAATTGTTAGGAGGGGTGAAATTTGCATATTAAATCAATTTCAAATGTATATGGTTTTTTTCTGATGTCTTTAGATTTAGGCGAAAATTTTCATTTTAAATTATTACATGGATACATCATCATTCATACAGAATAATTTTAATGTAGAAATATTGCTTACGTACGTGTCTACCAGGACATACAAAGAATAAGTAAGTACTGCAAATTACCTATCATCTTCCACAGTTGAAAAAAAAAGACAAATACTTTTTTCATTCGCACACTGTCTTTATCTGAATATATCAACATGCCAACCCCTGTCACATGTTATAACTTTAGAACATTTCAAATCCACCAGACAGCATCGGTATAAGTTACTGGTAGATATTACTTGCAGTCAACAAACCCCTGATCTACTTACGTTGCCATGGAGTGATAATTTCAGTCATTCTTACCGCTACAAATGGTACACTTATCATTTTACAATCCATTGATTGTGAAAACAAAAATTCCATTCCACTTTGATGATCTGAATTTGAATACACAATATAATGAAAACACAAACGAATTCACTTTTCAACATGTTATTTATAAAATACATTACCCTGTTATGTATTAAAATAACTTTTAACAAAAAACACTATAATGTTCTGACAGGTTGAATTTGCTTCATAATGCAAATAAAGAGCAGATGTCTTGGTTTCAGCAGTTATTTTATTTTGTTTCAATTTACTGAGAATAACTGTTATACTTTGAATCAAATGCAATTTTTGCCAAATATTTCAAAGCCACAACATGTATATTTATTACAGAATTTTATTGTTTATATGTGGCTTTGGAAATCTGTGTGCTGTTAACATTCAAAGTATTTTATAGGTTAATAAAAAATACACAAAAAGTTACACGTTGATGTAGAATTAGTAGAGTAGTGAAATGGAGAGGAGACAATCCTGTTATCACCATGACAACATCAGATTTCAGATTACTTTCTCTTGTCATTTGTCTATTGAAATGGAAAAATGCTATGAAAATGATTGCCTTTGATATCCATGTGACCTTTCCACTGTAACAGTTGTGAATTATTTACGAATATTTTACTCCGTATTATTTAGTATGGTATTACTCTACACAAAAAAAACCTCCCTATTTCAGTGAAGCCAACTGCAGAGCCAATCATGAACAAGTAAATGACATCTGCCCCACATTCCCACTTGCTCTAAAGTACAAAATAAAAAGAACAGTAAGTCATAAATAGTAAATTTAGTGACAGGTTTGGCAAAAAAAGAGAAAAAATTGCATTGTCACACCACTTTACATAAAATGTTCTAACCAGAAACAATTCTTTCTTTTGTATTGGCCAAAATGCACCTGTTGCCTTTAGGCTTCACATCAAACATCAAAACAAACAAATTGTTTCAGTGTTCAGTCTCTGAATCCTACATTTCGCTTTAACTCTCAGAATAGCCCATCTTACAATTTACTTCACTAGCTGTCATCACACTGTAGGTGTTCAATTGAACTCGGAACTTTACAGCGCAACAGAAATGAATACTTTCACTATGTTCGTAGGTGTTCAATATGAACAGTGACCTTTACAATAGAATGAAAACTAATTCTTTTCAATGTGTCTTTATGACAACATCCAATTCTCCTTTTCATAAGATGCAGATGACATGGAATGCAAACACTCGTATGCGTAGCAGGATAGCAGCTACTTCTCATTTGAAATGATATACATGTAGGATACTCAGATGTCAGACTAATCATTCTAATACATCAGTGAGAATTTATTCCTGGAGTTGTTATTATTGAGTAAGATTACGTGAAGCATTGGTGAAAAACTCTAAATATCAGCAGGATATCTTGAAATGTCAGAATGATTTTAATAGCAGGAAATTCTCGGTACCTTCAATAGCTTTTTACCTCCTGCTAAAGGGTCAAAATAGAACTAGAAGGTCGACTTATTTTCACGCGTGCCTATAGTAATGAATGTAAAGTGCGTGGAGTGGAAGTTACAGTGTCGACCAAGAAATCAAATGTTCATTATTTTTAAGATGTACCTAGGCAGCAGTATTCTATTTCGGGTACCGAGAATTGTAGCCAGGGTTTTTGTCATTGATTTAAATTGTAAATTACTTGCCATGCAGTGCATGCAGTGTAGCTCTACCTTTCCTCAGAACATGTACCTCTAAATCCTGTGGTTATTTCTTTCCTTTAGTAAGGGTAAGTATGCATACAGGTCGACATCAACATTGATATTCTCCTACTACTGAATGAGGATTAATCAATGTCTTTTAAGTCAGCAGCTAAGAAGCTAAGGAGGAGACATGAAAACTGCGTTTAATACCTTATACCCACAATGATAAACCTAAATATATATTACTAGTATGTTACATGTAGGTACATTGTATATATACCACATATTAAATTCATATTATATATAAAAAAAACTAATATATTTGATATTATAGTAATAAATATTCATGGACTCTGAGTTCATACTTAGTAATGAAAATTTCTACTCACAGATTCAAAAAATGTTTGCTAATGTCTGTCTCATCAGCATCATCAGGGGTGTACTACAGTAGGCTGTTGTCCCCATGTCTCAGAAGAGACACACAAAATGAGCTTGAGAGAAACAGTGTAACAGATACAGGTTGAAGGAAGCCACATGTACCCACTAAATGAAGCCCCCTTTAAACTGCTGGGATGCAGGTATGGAGATCCCAACTGTTTCTCTGAAAGCTCATTTCATGTGTGCACACCTGACAATTCTGATGAGTCATCAGCAAAAATTTGGGATTCACTTCCAAGAAATTTTTTCAACTGTAAGTAGAAATTTTCATTACTAAGTATTTTATGTTCTTTTTGCCAGCGTTTTTGGGATAGGGATTTTATACATACTGAAGTATTTATGGTTCATTTCTTATTTTCTTTTTTTTTTGTACCACAGATGACAGTAAAGAAGACATTATCAGACTTTAAGAGAACCCATCATGACAATTGGCAGGAACATAAACGACAATTCACAGATGACCAGCTAGTTGTACTCACAGATTTGCTTGTTTCTCCATGCTACTATGCCTAAGATACAAGACACACAAACCCCAGTTGAAGTGCTGCCACTAGTATGTTCAGGAAGAAACGTGACATTTTAATAGCCACTTCGCGTAAACCAACGTGCTGCCACTAATATGATTAGGAAGCAACTTTGTATAGTATAGCAAGGTCACACAAACCAATGTGCTGCCATTTTAGGGTTCATAAAGAAAAATGAAGTTTAAGTAGGCCACACAGAACAACTTTATTTTTGCGCCAAGAAGATTATATGGATGTAGATCCCTGAAACATAGCAAGACACACAAAGACAACTTAAGATATTGCATGCACTGAACCTAGCCAGTCAAAATGACTTTATACACAGAGAGAAAAATAATGAAATCAATTTATTTAAGGGATGAAGTGCCACTGTCTGACCTAGAGGAACTAATATTGCTGCCATCATACTAGTTAATTCTGGGCAATCATGAAATGAACACAATCTATGCCTCAAGGCTGGCCTTTAAAAACTCTTTTGATCCAATTGTGGAGGTGTGATATTGGTTATTACTTTTCCTCAATTGTCCTCTGGTAATATCTTTTCCTTCACACTGCGTGCATCAGCATATACATCCCACAAAGTCGATATCAGAGAATATTGAAAGTAATGCTGTAATTTATCGAGATTGAAGATTGTCATTTGTGTAGGATGTATATGTGTCTGGTCTGTTTTTTGCTTTCTTTTTGGAAGAGCTATAACATGTTCTGTTGACACACATTTATATTTGAGTTTTTTTGGTACATCTCGTTCTCCCGCTAACATGATTCAATGTCGTGATGTTATAATTTACTAGGAATTTTGATTTACTGTACAGCTGGACATACGGTTGTGGAGTGGTGGAGAGTTATAGGCAAGGTCAATTGTCTGCCTGTGACGTCATGTGGCTATACTTCTGAATATGTAGGTGGAAAGTGTGTACAAAGGGATGCAAAACAGAATATAACAAAAAACATAACTTCAATTACCACATACATAGCAACTGTTACTGCTTTAAAATAAATTAATAAATAACTGCAAGATGGGGGGTTAAAATAATGTTTCAAAAAATCCTAATATCTGATAGTAACCATGGCAATGGATTAAATTAAGTGTTATAACCATAATGTAAATTAACATACCACAATCAGTACAAAAATCCATAGTAACCATGACCATGGCCATAGCAACAGCAAGCTGGAATGATTGCTTCTGTAATAGTGACATAGAATTACATCTTGTCACTGTTGTCAGTGTGATACAATGCCGTTAACAGAGGGTATTTAAGGTCATTATGGCTTGTAAGGAAACACACATGATCTACTAATGAATTGAATGTAGTATTTGTTATCATAATGCATAACTTTTTGTAAAAAAGATGTGTTATTTTCATGTATCAAATTTCCAGGTGATCATTATATAGATCTTTATTTGCTTTCAGTGTATGCGATATTAAAGTAAGCATTTGAAAATGGTATTAATTAGTTTTAGAAATTGAGTTTATAGAAACAGAATATGGAAAAGTAATGCATATAATGTATTGAAATAGATTCCAATTCCAATTTTGTTTTATGGTTATCGTGATAGAAATGATTACTGACATGTTAGATTTCTATAGTATTGGTCACTCATGGATGCATGTAATTATAAACTAAACAATAATCTGGAGTCATGTCACCTGACTCCACCTTGAAAATGTGAATTTCATACAGTAATGAATGAGCAGTTACATGCTTTATATGACACAAGCATGGCGCATGATGTTAAAGGTCAGGTCACAGGTCATGCAGTGCATGCTGGGATACATTGACTCTACCAAAACGAAAACTGTGTAAGTGCATACATATCCTGATATGACAAAGGCTTTAATAAACTGTTCATTGCTCTCTCTCTCCATATTACATATGCATGATGGAGCCTTATCACAAGTTAAAGCATCGGTTGTGCTAGGCATACAGGTACAGAACTGAACAGCTGTTTGTATTTCATTTACATCATAACCCTATCTTTGTTCTATAGTATCGTTTATATTCAAGTTTGCAAGAAATAGCAGCTTCTTATTTTGACACGAGAATATAAACTATATAAAAAAGCACTTTGTTTGTGAGCGTACAATTCTGCTACAGCTGACAGACAGGTGTTGCTTTACATCATTTGATAATGCCATTAGATTATTTCATTGTAACTATATTTAATGGAACATACGACAACTCTTAAAAGAGGAAGCAGAAAAAAATGATGGTACAGCTAATAGCATTAGTGTGCGTTACCGCATAGCATAACATTGAAAGAGCATTTATGATGTACCACATCAGTTTTATGAAGATTACCAGTATGGTACACCCAACATGACAGTAGGATGAATTTATACCTCATAGCATTATTAAAAATAGTCTTTATCATGTACCATTTCACATTTGTGAATATTTCCAGTTCAAGTGATTCTGTAATGAAATTTTTTAGGTGTCCATGTCACTAACTATATATCTATCTTCTTATATTTGTCTTCAAATGTGCCAGATACAAATAATGTCGGATGTTTTAAGAAATAATCAATTAATGCTGAAATCAGTAGGACTCTAGCCTGGAATCCATGCGGATTGGTGTTTTAAATCATTATTTCCCCATGATGGAGAAATCAAAATTCAAAATCCAAATCACCTGGATTATAGGCTAGTAGAACTCACAATAAGGGATGTAAATTCAAATGTTTATTTTATGTTGATGAATAGTAGTTTGTTAGGGTGAAGAGTTGGGAATTAAAGGAGAGGGTACTTTCATTAGGGGGGGGGGGGCTTTCTTTTAGGAGGGGAAAGGCACTGTCTTCTTCCATGTGTCATATCAGAAGGAGAAGGAAGAGATTCCTGGGACTGGGTCTTGATAACCTCAAAAGGTAAATAAATTTGAAACATTAGAAATGTGTGCATCGTATTTTACGTTTTCTACACTTCTGTCTTTCAATGTCATATGATTTTTTTTATAAGCATATCAAACGGTGGATTGAAAGCTATTCTATTCTATTTATCAAACCTATGTTTTCAACTTTTAATTGTAATATTGTCTATATCTCTGGGAGAATTTGTGTTCGTTTTTTTCTTAGTTGAAAGGGAACTTGAGAAATAAAATAGATATTGAGTTATGTACTGATTGTTTCATCTATGTAATGGTATAATGGAACCTTCTAGTGTATGAGGAGTGTGTGCATGAGTGCTTGGTCTGTGCTTGTACTTTCATGAGTGATGGTCTAGATGAAAAGTTCAAGACAAGGTGACTGTCAATGTTAATGTGCAAACTAGGGCCAAAAATATATTAATTTTGGTCAAAACATACAACCTAAACAGTTATTAGGGTGATAGCATTGTTTTTCCTTGCGATCTAAAGATGCACATTAAAGGATAAGCAAATTGGGCAAGTTGAAAACCAAATATACACTACGGCAGTAAGCAACCCTTACTACAGTGTAAGATGGTAGAGGAATTTGGGCTATAACATGGAGATAGTCATTAAGAAATCAGTTCCGATTGTTCAATCTATTAGACATGTGGGAGAATCATATTTCCTATCTCTCTTGTCAAACATATCACCTCAATAGGACTAAAGTTACCTTTTTTGGGTCTGGTTTAAAGCGACTACATAACTTTTGTCTGAATCTCAGACGTCTTTTTACGTAATGACGCTAAGCCATCTGGCTATTTATGCAGTTGCTTGAACAAGACTCAAAAAAGGTAACCTTATTCCTAATAACTATACTGCATGGAGGCCAGTATCAATTTCTATTCTTATATTAAGCACTTACTTCTTGCAATCAGAGTCCTTTGAGTGAGATTCCTACTGCATGGAAACCATTTCTGAAAGTATTTCACTTCCCTTCTTATCCAAGGTTTGTTGTATTGTTATCCCTCATTACTTAGATATCCTTTCTTTTGCACCCCCTCCCCCATCTTCATTATCCACAATCTAGTGACTGTTACTTTATACTATTGCAAGAGTGAATACTTTAACTTTAGAATCGCTTTGAGCCCTTTTAAGAAACATTGGAGCAACATGTTGATTTGAGACACGGCTGTCACTCTCTCTGAATTGAGACATAAGGACTACCAAGTTAAGACAGAGTGCAGCCATTCTTGCCAAATTGAAGCACAGGGCTGTCCTTATTTCTGAGTTGGGGCCAAAGGCTGTCATTCTTGCTGGATTGAGATACAGGGATGTCATTCTTTCTGGCTTGAGAACATATTCTTCATATTCTTCCCGAATTCGAAAATACGACTGTCATTCTTATCTTACTGGATCCAGATACGTATTTTCATTCTTGCTGGCTTGAGATACAAGGCTGTCATTCTTGCTGGATTGACACACTGGGTTGGCATTCTTGCCGAATTGAGGCATACGACTGTCATTATTACTAGATTGAGAGTCAGGGCTGTCATTCTTTCTGAATTTAGACAAATGACTTCATTCTTGTTGAGGTGTCATTCTTTCTGGATCTTTCTGGATTCAGACAAATTACTCATTCTTGCTGAATTCTGACATACATACATACATACATACATACATACATACATACATACATACGCACGCACGCACGCACGCACGCACACACACACACACACACACACATACATACATACATACATACATACATACATACATACATACATAGGGCTGACATTCTTGCCAAGTTGAGACATATGGCTGAATTCAAACACGACCAGCATTCGTGGTGAATTGTACGTAACAAAATTACATCATTATTGTTTGCTTGACTGAGGTTAATCCAAATTTATTTGCAATCTTATTACCATGGGAATGAGTTTCTCAGTGCTGCCAATTTAGACCTGTGTCTAGTCCTATACCCTAACCATGATTCAAATGTGTTTTCTCTTTATTCGTGACCAACTATATAATGCACTTATAAATTCATACGGAATTGTTTGAAAAATAAATGCATTTGCTGACTCGAGTGGTTATACAGTAATCAAGTTGCAACGGCATGATAAATAAAATAAACCCTTTGGGGGAAAAAAACCTGAATATATCGCAGGTAAAATTAGGTTTAAAAAATCCCGCGATTAGCAAGTGATATGGAAAGTTAGCAAAATGCTCCAAGTTGTCTTAGTGCGGTTAGGTGAATGTGAAGATTGTTACTTAACCACAAAAGAGTGCATGCAGTGACATAGCAGCCAAGTAGCATACTTTTTAGTTAATCGTGAATAAAAAATCTGATGTCAGCTGCCTTCGACAACTTAAGCTCATGAAATCAGAATTTGCGACTTTCTAAAGTGTAAAACTCCCTGTCAGCAGCCAAGGTGTATCTTCCCATACTTACCCGACCCCTTCCCTTTGTAATTGTGCATTTAACGAGGATGTTCGGTACCTTGACCGAGTAATAATATGAAGGACACACACACACACACGGAACGAGAGAATAAAAACGTATGGCACGTTGCCTTGGAAACTGAAAAAAAACTGCTTGAAAGTACGACCTTGTCATCAGTGTACATACTGCTCACTGATTGCGTGTTCCATTATACCGTAAATGCTATTGAAATAACGCTCCATTATGTTTCGTAGTGTTCTTTTAATATGATAGATTTATGGAAAGGATTGCATTTCATGACCTATCGCTAATCATTTTCATTAATAGTGACATACTGTACTGGTGTTTTTGTCGTGAAACGACAACATGCTGTAATGTCAGATATACTCACCTATACAAGGATAGGCTATCAATTCACTACCCTCAAGCGTTTAACCTTTTCCACACACACACGGAATGTATAACTGCTTCAAACCAAGGGATGTGTTTTATTTCACAATGTGTTTTTATATAAATATGGAAACTACATATATACGCTCAGAATGAAGCTGAGAATGTAGCTAAAATAGTTGTCCAATTATACTGTTTTTATGTGCGAATTCGGTTATGCCCAACTGTTCATATTGTACATGCGATATGAAGTGCAGTTCTAGATATATTTGCACGGATATTTGCGTCTAGTTCTCCACTTGCCGGCAGGGCATTTGATGACAAATCGTGCAAAATCGCACATATTATGTGTTCTGTTGATATATATCTGAAGAATGACACTCACACATCTGTGATATGACTAGAAATCCGGGGGATATATATTCACTTTCATTCCAATCTTTTGAAAAGTTGTCTTGGCTGTATTACAACCCTCAAAATATGTAAACTGATGATGTTATAGGCATTATTAATTATGTAAATCAACAACAATTGATGATTGTCAGTTCTGTTTTCTCGCTATATCACAAAATGTCCTAGTAGTGGCGAGTGGCACCTGTCAGATATTATCACGACTCATTCCTCAGGTTGAATTTACAAATCCATTGCTAGGACAGGTTGAACCTTAGGTTGAATATACAAATTGGTTGTGCAGTAATAGTCTAGTTAAAAAGGTGAGCATTTTGGGAACGGACATTCAAATGTGTCTCCTTGTGGTGTTCAATCCCAAAATGCTCACCTGTTAACTAGACCATGAAGTAGCAAATTGAATGTAGGTGTTCGTGGTTTCTGTTGGGAAAAGCTATGGAATGTTATTTGAATTTCACAAGTTTGAGCATGAAATCACTTAAAGCTAAAAGAAATCAATACGGAATACTAGTATTATAGTTGTCAAGATTGTCATTCGTTACAATGCCAAATTCATCTCTAGGATCTCCAATACGTCATAGATCAGTAAGAGCCGACTGTTATCTTTTAGAGTTAATTAGATTTAGGAAATCGGTCCCAGAGTCGTGCTCTTTGCTAATTGTCTTTAGGCCAATAGGGGATAACAGTTCCAGGAAGAAACGATTATTGAGCTAAAGCGATTCTCCTTTGTATAAATTTTGTCTCCCATCAGAATATAATGATGTACTGAGACATTATCTACAGAGATTGATCCACATGGATCCACATTAGCGAAGAAATCATTTCAAGACCTTGTTCTCATGGAAACTATACTAACTTGTTAAATTTATAGTTGTGCACCAGCTAGTCCTGTAAAAATGCATGCTTTGAATTCAATGTCATCCGTTTATCTGCTTTCTCCTCAGTCATAAGTTGAACTATTCGTGTGATTACGATTGGATGTCACTGTAACGCCGCCAGATTAGTCATTCGAGAATGATTAATACCAAAGAATTTTTTTTTGAACGTTTTAAAACTTCTAGTTATTTTGTTAGTTCTTATTTGACCATGATGATTGTGGTCAAGGTCAAACGTCACTGTCCAAAAAGAAGCTTTCCTTTGACTAGGGATGCAGACACTTGAATAGAGTCTCCTCTGTACTAAACTTTTTGAGTCTGACATTTGTGCCAGGTTTGGTTGAAAGTGGGTTTGGGAGGTTAGGACTGCATTCTGCATTACTCGAGCAAACTATCTATACATTTAATACTCTTGTCTCCACAGTTTTGAAAAACAACTCATTTTATTTTATTTAAATCCATGAGGCAAATTGAATTAAAATCCTAATACAAAACTTGTAAATGAAATGACCTAGTCGGTTTAACCGCTTTGCTAACAGATAACTTGGGCTTCTCTGATTTCATCAATTTTAAAGAATAATATAATATATTTCAAACTGAACTTTTGACATCACTCAATAAATGACTATATTTTCTTTTTATCTCGATCTAAAATAACGTTTAGATGTCACAAAACAATTACTGAAAAAAAACAAGACGTTTGTTAAATCTATTTTGCGTGAACGTCTTTCGTAATGAAGATGTTGAGCTCGATTAGTGTTTAAATGTAGCACAGTCTACGTCTCTAAATGGGGCACCCCTTTCAGCTATAAGTCAACGTATCAAATGAGATTACACCATAATACTAATTCGGTAGGCAAACTCAGATAGACACAAAGTAAAACTATTATGTTGTCGTTGCATGTGGACGATACACAAGTGGCGATAATGGTGCCTTGGCTATATAGATCACAGACCACTATAGAAAAGTGGTCTGTATCGCTATAACACCTTGTCATCAAGATAGTGTAAATGCTGAATGAGATTGAATGTGCGACACCTTCAAGGAAACTTGTCTTCATATAGACCTCATCCTCATCCTATACTATGAGTGTAATTACATTAACATTCTTTGCTAGCTTATATCAACATGTTGCTTTACTATATAGTTCTTGTTTGTGTTTATCCTAGTTTGCCTATAGCTTGATTTTCGTAGTACATTCTGACACTCATATGAAAACAAATCAGAATCGATAATTCAACGACCCACTAAACTGTTCCATTGAACCATTCGTCCAAATTCCAGGCTAGAACTGTACACGATTCAACACGATTTAGTAGTTCGAATCAAATAAGTGTATCAAAATAAAACAGTAACTCTAAAAACTATTTAAAAAATTAAAGACTGCGCTCCTTTAATACACTCAACCTTTGTTTGTTATTTGACAATTACTGTACAATTTGGAACTGATATGTCGCAAATAACATAAAATAAAAAATAACAATGCTACATCGTTTACTGCTTACCTTTTTATTTTACCAGTCAATGTTGTTCGTTATGGTACTGTGTATAATTTGTAATTTTTTTGTGTAAATATAATTTCGATTTAATTTTCAAGTATAATAAGCGAAAATTATTTAGCCTTTGGTCTAAAAGACTTTGTACAATTCAATAAGGAGTGTATGTGTGTTCACCAAAATCAATTGAAAATGGGGATAGTGTACATTTCCAGGGCTTGAATTGTATATATATAAATTATTCGTAATGAACAAATATGTACACACACGGCCTCAATACAACGCCTTGGGACTCACGGTCGTGGACACCTACAGAACAATATGAATCCCTTATCCGACAACAATATCAATATGATAGTAGAATAAGTAATATATGTAACATATTTGACGAGATTACTCAGACTCTTACTGAAAAGAACGTACAGCTTGCATGTATAAAATCATTAGTATATTGACTTGTGGAAGTAACAAAAACTATTTTATATGAAAACTGCACAGCTTGTCACATAGTCTCTATGCAAAACGCACAACTGTGCCAACATGATGATGACATGGTGAAGTATTACAAGGTAGACACCGAATATCGGTGATTGACATTTCTCATTACCATGACAATTTCTGGCTTGACCATTACAACTTTTTATCTGCATCTTAAAGTCGCCATATGGCTTATAAAACAATTTTATCATAGCTTCCTACTTGAAAAATCAATGTGCAAAAGTATGTTTATAACTCAATACATTGCAAAAAGCTAAAAAAAAATATGTGCAAAAAGTTTGTTATTGTACGTACGATAACAAGCATTTTACACAATGTCATGTATTAATGTTTATTGAGTTACAAACAAGGTCTTGGCATATGTTGTTTCACATTGATTTTTCAAGTAGGAATCTATGATAAAATAAATTCAAAGTATAAAATAAATACCCAATTTTCATCCATATGGCCACTTTAAACATTTATTTTGAAAGAGAAACAAGGTATGATTTGTATTCAACACGACGTGCAGTTGACTGATTACGTCTACCGTGTAACTTTCGTGTGGAAAGTTGTCGTTATTAGGTGGAAAATATTCAAATTTGAACAACGAATTTTATGGGTGAAGTATTCATCGAGTAGTAATGATTATGTGAGAACAGTCATGCATCGCTGACGTAACAGACGTGGTTCAATGGCCCAACATGATATGCATGGAAAGAAAAGTTGGAAACCAATTTCTCGTGTAAATTTGTACTAGGTTTGCATTGTAATATAATGAGTTCTGACGTTGTGTGTTGTTCTGTTATTGTATGTTCCGTTGTAAAAGTGATGTTTTCGTTTAATATGGTGTGTTCCGTTGTGCTGTGCTGCAGTGTGCTCCTTAGTCTGTCACCGTTTACTACTATCAATGTGGTGTATTCTATCATACTCCGCTGTTTGGTGTGTTCTGTTGAAATGTGATGTTTTCGTTTGGTGTGTTCTGTTGAAATAAATGTGCTGTTTCGTCATGGTGTGTTCTCCATAATATGATGTTTTCGTAGTAGTATGTTCAGTCTGAATGTGCTGTTTTCGTTATAGTGTGTTCTGATGTGATGCACTGTTTTCGATATTGTATACACTGTTGCATTGTGTTGTTTTCGATCTGTTCTTTGTAATTTGCTTTCGTTCTGGCATGTTCTGTTGTGATGTGCTATTTTCATTCAGTGGTGTGTTCCGTTGTGCTGTACGGTGTTCCCGATTGTGTGTGATGTTGTACTGTGTTAGATATCATAGACGGGCCCCGCCACTGTCTATGGGTCTATTCGTTTCGGTATATATCTTGTATATTATGATGTGCTTTTTTCCCTATGGATATCGTTTTCTGCTGATTTCAGTTCGTTATGGTTAGTTATTATAGTGTCGTGCCATGATGCACGCACCACTGAATTGCTTGATTACATTGACAGACAGCAATAATGAATTCTATCAAAACGTCCACATTTCGCATATTTGTTCTTCCTTTTTTACATATATTTTTTTATATATCAAAACATAGTTATTACATTAGAAGTAATCTGCACAGTCTGGCAAGTTTTTTGGTTCTCTAATCACATTCTACCGAATGATTCAAAGATAGTCAGTGTATGTACAATTTCAAGAATATATCTCCAGTGCACTGTATGACATGAGATCGCTATTTAAAATTCAAAATTTGTTCCAAATACCGGTATTCCAATATAGTTGCAGTGATGAAGTGTTTATTCATACGATGTTCACACTGTTTGTATTTCGAACCTTATTTCGACGGCGTCCTCTGCAATCCGCCTTATTCCCAACTT
Source organism: Glandiceps talaboti (assembly GCF_964340395.1). Lineage (NCBI taxonomy): Eukaryota > Metazoa > Hemichordata > Enteropneusta > Spengelidae > Glandiceps > Glandiceps talaboti. The sequence goes on along the minus strand of NW_027554289.1, from coordinate 259,874 downwards.
GATTCTTCATTGATGTTAATCGATAGTTTCACCGTATTAAAGTAGGTCGGTGAAATACAGCCTGAGATTGTCTGTGGGTGAAATGGTCGATCGTTATGGTTTAACCCTCCGTAATATCGCAGATGGGGAGAACATTTCACAGGATCGATAACATTCTCGATTATCTTGTTTTGGGTTATCTAATAAACGTTACCTAGATACTGTATTGCTACCCAGTCACTCGTCGTTGAAAGAAATTCACTCTATACATCGTTCATGGAGTGCTTTGAGATGTTACGCTGGTCGATATTTTCATTTCCTCGGGTTATAAAAGTTTATGCATAATACATGTATATCACTGTCAATATTCGGTGTAATGGTCTATCAAAGTGCCAGAGGGGGACAGCTAGCTAATATCGACAGCCTATCCGTATCCATTTCACGCCTCTTTCACTTTGGTCAATCGATTGAATGCCCTACAATCAACATGAAAACATGTAATACACTAAACTGATTTCTTTCGAAACAGCTGTTTTTCTCAGTTCTGTAGAAATATATATTATTTAATAGTTTGAATGGTCTCATATATTCACGTTATATTTTGTCGTGGCCAGTCTATTGTGGGATCATCAACGTTTATCGTTTCACTACATCTGGGAAAAAAATCATACCATCACCTAAAAGATGTATTTAATTGAATAGAATGCAAATATTTGACCCCAAATCTATATATTAAATACTATTCCTTCATTCAATTCATTGCCAATGTCGAGACTGGCGTCACCTCTCTCCCTTATTCGTTGCGTTTCGTGATCGTGTGCTTCGATGTTAAAATTTATAGCATCGTTCTTTTCAGAGGTTCCCCCACTGTTCGATATTTCCTGCATATTCGATTTTCCGCTGTTCGCTCTCCCATTTTGAACAGTGTTGTCAAGCGAGAGATTATCAGTAGCGTTCCTACTGTTTATATTTTGCATGTTGGTAGTTATTGTCGCTGTTTTTGTATCATTGTCATCTGGGTGGCCTTTGACACCGATACCATCAAATTTCGTTCTTTCCCTTGTGTTACACATTTCAATGATAGCATCAGTGTTTTGCGTTTCTTTGTTATCTGATTGACTATCAGTTGTACCTACGTCACAATTTGTAATCGTTCCGGATCCCTTGTCGTTTCCATTTTCCATTATTGTACTTTTTGCAATGAAATGTGGCAGCTTTTTTGGTTTGACGTTCATGTCATCGGCAATACTGGTGTTAGTGGCGATTGACACACTTTCGATTTTACCATTCTTTTGTTCTTTGTTACGTAAATTAAGTCCTCGTTTCACAGCAACGATATCAGTTTGCGTTTCCGTGGAAACCTGTATATCATAGTTATCTCCGGAAACCTGCGAATCTTGTGTTTCCATGGTAACGTCTATATCATCTGGAGTCAAAGATGGATTGTCATGTCCACCGCACTGATTTTTATCTTCCACAGAGACTGTTTTCTTTCTCTTGAATCTAGAACTCCTCCTTTTTCTGGAATCTCCTCTAGATATGCCGCTATCGTCTTCACTAGCATCTCTACCATCGACACAACCTAATAGATTTGAACTTGATCCAGAATTTCTTGTTTCTATGGTAACTGTAGTGATACCTATTTGAGGTCCATTTTTACCTAACATTTCCGGAGAAGAGTCAGCAGATCCTGGCGTTTTACCATTTGGTACTTTAGTCTCATCGGCGATTTGAATACCTGTATGTTTGTTGTATTCAACGATGTCATGTCTCCAACCAGGTTCTTCTTTGGCATCCTCGGAGGAAATGTTCTTGATTGCTGCTTCTTCGTCTTCCGGGAGTTGATCATTCTTCCTTTCGGCCCTTACCCTTGCATTTTTCTTTATAATCCGTTTGCGGTCCCTGTGGGAGCAGAAAATAAAATGCATTTTAAGGACAACAGTAGAAATAAGTGTCGGACGTCATATAACTATTTTCAAGTTTATTCAATGCAAACACAGACTGCGATAAAAAGTCAGTATTTTTATTTCGACACGACATTGTAATATTGTCTTTGTAGTATGAGTAAACGGGTGCGCACGAGTTTACGTAATAAATATCTTTATGAAATCAATATGTGTCTTACATCCTTTATCCTTGTATAATGGTATATATATTGCCATTGATATTTTCACACGTTCTTCCATTTCAAATGAAAAGGTTTTTTTCCTGATTTTATGAAGGAACAAAAAAACGATGGAACGACGAGAAAGGTATAAGAATAGCAGTAACAAATGAACATTTTATACACCTGGTTAAGGTTTTTGATACTGTTAAGGGTGTAAATTGCAAGCATCTTGACGTGATGTAACATGAGATGAATTTCACGTCAACAAATATATTGATGTATTTGTATATGGACACAATACTATCTTGATATTTACACAGGCATTGATTTCATGCCATCTTCATGTGTATCTACTAAGAACATATTGATCATTACCATTAAATCATTTGCTTTAAAATGTTTTCGACTTCGATTTCATCATCCTCTCCTGAAATTCTATGCCTGGATGTGTATTATATGTATAGTACTGGGGGCCTGAACTCTAGTAAGATTGACCCAGAACGACGGTCCATTACAACTAATGGGGGTGTCTGTATACATAGTACGACTCCTGGGGTACGACTATCAATACCTGCATATTGCCTGGATAGTAACAATTCTGCTCACAGGAATAAACAGTTGATGTACATAATTTTTTTAATGCATTTGAAAGAAAGGCATAATTATCGTTATGTTTGATTCTGTCAGTATATATTTGAAAACATAGTAGATTTTTCGATTAAAATCCCCATTTAATGTATTTGTCCTTTCTGACAAAAAAATATTTGTAATCATGTTTTTGAAAGTAGTGCGATGGTTTACGGATAATTTTGTTTGAAATCAAACTATCTTATATACAGACGAATTTATCTTCAACTGTGCTAAATCTTTGAGGGGACTCTAACCGTATTACTAAATTTTCTATAAACAAGCAAACAAACAAACAAACAAACAATCAATCAATCAATCAATCAATCAATCAATCAATCAATCAATCAATCAATCAATCAATCAATCAATCAATCAATCAATCAAACAAACAAACAAACAAACAAACAAATGTACACGTGTACATAAACATATACATGGTATGTACATGCACCAAAAAGGAAGTACGCACAGTACTACGCGTACGTTTTCTCCGGCTGTAATTTAATTTCACTGTAACTTCAAATTTGATAATTCATCATTTGTCAATCCTTGCATTTCGTTTACATGTGCTCATCTCCGTTTTTAAAAGTATTTTATCTTGCATAAAAAACAACATTTATGGATGCATTTACACAAAAACGCATGAATAAATAAACATATTCTAATCTCTATCAGATCTTTTGTATTAAACTGAAGAGAACGTACAGGTCGTAATTCGATACCGATTCAGAGAGATTTAGTTTGGGGATAAGGATTCATTATTCATGATCAGTGTGTCACTCGTGTGTGGGATTACACAGTTAGATATACATTGCGTATATGATGTATTTAGCAATAACCACCACTCTACATTGAAGTATGACTTGACTTGACATGAATCTACACGTTGTTTTATTATTACAAATGTACACTTACTTGACGGCTTTGTACCCAGAATATATACATATGAGAACGAATAAACCCGCAAATATTCCACCGACAACTACGCCGGTAACATTCATTTCCATCGTAGAAATGTGTCCACAGCTATAGCGACATCGGTGATGAAATCATAACAAATACAATATTATTGCTTTATATTCCGACAACTGTGGTCATAGATGACGTCACGGTGAAATTCACATGTGCGTTCACTGTCGGTGCCTCAGTGTTGTTGTGTGTATATTGCCTTCAGGCACGTAAATGGGGATTGGTTTTCTCTGCTTCCTAGATGGTTTCTGAAATAGATTGAAGTGGTGAATAGCGAATACATTCTTAGCTACCCACAACACGTTTAATCGTGCTAATACTTCTTTTAAAGTTACATGTCCGTTTCCATACGGTATGGTAAAATTAAAATGCTTTGAAAAATAATCTTTTTTAGTGTACTTATTACCCCCTTCTAATACATGTATAAGAAAAAGTGACATTTAAATATGATCAAGATACACGTAGTGGCGTGTAATCGTAATAAGTAAGAAACCTTGATGAAATATAGCTTCGTTGGTTTCAATGAATACAAACAGTGTTACAGACAGCCAAATTGCTTCTTTTTTTTCATTTCCGTAAAGCACGTAAAATGGTAAAAGTGATTCACTCTGTCACAGCTAACTCATATCAATAATCTTCGCCTCTGACAAAGACACATAGGCGGTTTGATAAAGTTCAGATAGTGCAATAACATTTCAACGTCAGCCAGAAAAATCTCTACAGGATTATTCAAGATCAAAATTGTGTGGGGAAAATAATGGCTGTACTGGTGACACACAAGTAGGGAATAAGTAGATCCGGGTAATCACGATGAGAGCGTGCTCAGAAAATAATTGGTCTCGCCTCGTCATGTTTTGTGTAATTCTAAATATATTAAGTTGAATATTTATGTCATGTAAGTTGTATTGTGAAAGGTCAGTGTATAATATAGCCAGCATAAAGAGATAAACAAACATAAGTAACAATAAAAAAAAACACCCAGGGGTGTGTAAAATAATAAACAGACGGAAAGAGGTAATTCGTAGGGTAATATGACAAACAAATGCATTTTCAATTGAATTGTTATATAGTGTTAGTTTTCACACATGCCACAACATAATTGTTAGAATCTAAGTGATGTTACACATACCACAACATTCTGTTAGAACATGTGATGTTACACATACCACAACATATTGTTAGAACATAAGCGATGTTACACATACCACAGCATATTGTTAGAACATAAGTGATCTCACACATACCACAACATATTGTTAGAACATGTGATGTCACACATGACACAACATATTGTTAGAACATGAGTGATGTTACACATACTACGATATATTGTTAGCACAGAAGTGATGTTACACATAACATATTGTTAGAACATGAGTGATGTTACACATACCACAATATATTGTTAGAACATATAAAGTGATGTTATACATATCACAACATATTGCCAAAACATAAGTGATGTCATACATACTACGACAACAAGGGGAAATAATGTTAACGCGTAAATCACACATATCATAATACCCATAAGGTCAAGAATGATACAATGCTTCACACATCATGTATCCAAAGGATTCTATTAAAAGGTCCCAAAGGATTCCTAGCAAGTAGTGTAACACAATACAAAAAATACAGGTTTCAGTCACCATACCTACATCGTAGTATTTCACGTGTGTGACTTTTTTTTTTACAACATTCCGAATGATTTTATACATATTCTGGTTAACAATGCTCATTAATAATAGTGGATAGATGATGTTGCAGAGCACAAACATACCAAGTTTATTGACACTTGTTATATCTGTTGTCAATCGTTGAAAACAATTTCGTACTTGCCGTCTCCATAGTATATTGTAACTGTCTAGTAAAGTAATATTTTGATATTTGCCTTACCATATATATATATATATATATATATATATATATATATATATATATATATATATATATATATATATATATATATATATATATATATATATATATATATATATATATATATATCGTTGTGATGATAACATTATTTGAGAACGTGGTCAGATGGAAGTATTGGCACGATATATCTGCAGTGAGATTACATTACTGATATTATAATATTACAATTTAGTACTTACCTGTAAAACTTACAAGTTGATATTTTAAACTGGCGTGTCTGCATCAAAGTTTAGTATGCAGTACAATTCACTATTCCGTTAGTATTCACGAAGTCTTTTGACGTCGTTACGCCGGATTTATATCCAAATCACAAACGAACTAGAGACAACATGTCGACAAATGCGCAGATGGTGATTCCAAACAAGAAGTCTGACCGCAGGGGAATATAAATGTATGATGTTATACAGACCTCTGAATTACATCCTGAAATATCCACCAAGAAAAAGACGACCCCTTGTTGCGGTGTAAATTCTGCTGGAATTGTTCTATTTGTGTCTCTTGAAAGTCGTTTATGTTATCTATCTAACTGTAGTGTAAGTCATAACGTTATAGTGTAAGTTGTTATAAAGTTGAACCATTGAACACAAGTACACTGTAGCAAGTGGTTGGGATGTATAGAAAATATTTAACGATTTCCGACTCAAGACTTTCAGTTCCCGTTTTATGGCGGGGAAAAATCCAACACAGTGTGTTTACCAGTTCATCGCCTATAAATGTATACCTTGTTGACGACGTGAAAAGGGCTGTAATAATTATCACCTGGCGTCGAGCAACCGTTCAATATATATCCATACGATCAAATCACACGATTCAAAAACACGACACAGAATTGTAAAATCGCTAAATAATATCGACAGATGAGTTGTGTTCTCGGAATCTACCAATCCATTGACGAGATGCAATATGTAGAGAGATATTTGGACAATTCAAACCATTGACAGCAATCCTGTTGACTTAGATGACCGCCCACGAACTATTCAGGTGAGATTCAGAAGTAACCTTGATGTCAACGAAGAGAGCAGATGACAAAAAATATGCCGAAACGTGTTGTATGTTTGAAGAGGTTCCAGTCGAAATATTAGTACGGACGTTCAATGATTAAACAAGCAAAGCAAAATACAGCAAAACAACACGTATGTAGTTAATTCATGGACCCGACAAATTATATATTTACGAACACTCGCTTATCACTTTCACCACGGAATTGATACCAAAAAGTGGACTCCTTATCGCCGGCAATAATTGTTGACGCCCTAGGTTTCAGTCGGATCGGGTGATAAAAAGGATGCCAATCTGACTGAGACCTCAACGTTTTACATTTATATTGCCATTTATTTTCAAGCTGTGTTGCTACAAGAATGATCGCGAACCCTTTACGTACAAAGAGAATCACATAATTTTGAATTGAAAGGGATTCCATACTGATTTCCGTTTTTATTTCTATGATGATGTGTTATATTCATCAATACGGCTTCCTACAGCTGACATATCAGCAAAGGTGACTGACTATCTAGAGTGCCTTCGTCCTTTGACCTTGTCTGCCCGGAGTGCTGCTATCTACATCACCTGTCTAGAATACTACCATCCTACCTTACCCGGCTACTTTAACTTTGTTCCGTTACTGGAGTGCCATCCTAACGTATACCTAATTAGAATACCGCCATCCTACCCTATCATGCTTAGAATGCCGCCATCCTATCTACATGTCTACCATACAGAGCTGCCATCCTACTCCACCAGCCTAAATATTGCTATCCTGCCCTACCTGCTGCTTCCCGTCAAGAGTGCCATCATGCATCCTATCTTTATATCTGACTATATTTCAACTGTCCTACCTTAGTTACCAGTCTACGTACAGTGGCGCCATCCTACCTAACCCTCTGACCTAACCCGTCTAGAATGCCGCCATCCTATCTAATCTGACTGGATTTGTCGCCATCCTTCCCTGACTATAGTGCTAAGGTCCTAACGTACGTGTACCTGCCTACCGTGCTGCAGTCAGTCCTACCTTAACTGTCACGAGTGAGTGCTGCCATCCTGCCATACTTGCATTGGCTAGAGTGCCGTCCTATTAACCTGACTAGTATGTCGCAATCCTATAGTACCTCCCAGAAAGTGCAATTCATTAGGCCCTAAATGTCATTCTGTCGTTCAAATTAACATACCCCTTTGGTGTGTGCTTGACCCTGTGCTTGACAATAGCACTGTACTTGAATATCTCCGAGTGTTGGAAAAGAAATTGTAAAACTTTCCTATTAAGGACAATGCTGCCTATATAAGTAGATGAGATTAAATTGACGGCTGACTCGTGCCTCCACGATCCATGTCAGTATCACTGAAAAAATTTGTTTGCATAGCCGTAACAAAAACTTATATTAACAATATTATTGTATGGGTTCTTCACTTTTCATTAAGTCTGGATGAGCGCCTTCACCATGATAACTCATTACTTTAATAAACGATATAGCAGGCCAAAGTAATCAGTGTATGCTATTTTGCTTTCAAATCACAACAACCTAATAAAATGCTACGTAAACTAATGCATGGTAAGTGATGAAATCCGCACATATGCGCATCAAAACTTAATTGCTGAGTGTCAATTCGAGCTTTTTCGTTGAAAAACGAGACATGTCTTGAAAAACATTATTTTTTGAGAAATATGCATGCATTTCTGGAATTTCATGATCATTCCATTTTCGCAAGCAAGAGCTCTAATTGTTTTTGCCTGGGCAAAGAAGAACCAAGCGTAAAGAGATGCCATAACGAGGTATACGTACGTGTGGTTTGACGACGATCATTATTCTAACAAATCTAAATGGAAGTCGATGTTCAAAGTCGTAAATTATACAGTGACGTCACTAAGTGGTCCTGGATGAAGTGTGACGTTTTGATCCAACTGAGTGAAGATCAGGGAATCACATATTTCAGTATCACACGCAATATTAAGAGAAAGACTAATATGATCGCTGTCTAAGTTTATTCTAAGGCTACATCGCGATATCGTGGATGTCCTGTTCACGAAATAAAACAAAATGCTTATATATATATATATATATATATATATAGCACAGGGTGATTTGAATCGCTACGGGTATATCATTATGGGTAATATACATCCATAACCCAGTGATGATGGTAAACTCCTTGTGTTAATTAAAGCTTTATATGGAGAGTTGGTTTATATCTTGTGACAGATAAAACAGGCGAGAATACATATCGTGTTTTTCCAAGTCGATTTCAGATTTAAAATAATACCACACTTGTATATTTAATATTTTATGAAAAATCTTTAATGTTTGTAAAATAGTTGACAGCAACATTTGGAAATCACTTTATCAATGACCTAAAGTACTGGAGTGTTGTCATTTGTCATAGTGCCCCCATTTCCTTCACTTCAGTGATTTTCAGTGTTGAGGATACACATATATTAATACAGAAGTTTAACACCTCCCTAGACGTTGGGCAATGATATAAATATACGGACTAATACCAAAAGGCGGTATTTCCCTTTACGTGTCAAGTTGTATCTATAGTTATTAATCTAGTGCTATCCCACATTAAATCCACATTAAATGTAAAGATTTCGGGGTCAGAGATGATTCGGTACCACGTTAGTAATTATTCTATATCCATAATAATATATAATTACAAAAAATCTAATCATCGATGTAGCCTTTTTGATCTACACTTCATAATTCAGTGTCCTGGTCCAAGAAATATATATCTTGTCTATTCTCTAATGTATTGTATCATGTTAACCATAATTCACAGCTTAGGTAGAGACCTTAAAAAGAACGATTTTTTTTTATTTCATGTTAATACATGGCTCTTGAAATCAAACAAGTACACAAGTAGTTTTGAAGTGTACATTGAGGGCGCATGTCATATTGACAGCTACATAAATAATCACAAGTTTATTTGACGTGACCATGTCTACGGTTACCATGGTTACGAGTTCGACACATTTTCCCTCTCGATGAAGACGTGTCGAACCTCGTAGCATACTATACATCCATATCCAGAGCTAGCCCCCCCCCCCCCCATCTCATCCCACCAAAAAAAATCTAATAATCTAATATGAATACAATATTCACAATACGCGATGGTGTAATAAATGACTTTAATAGATAATCTACATGAAAATAGTATGTGTAGAGTTATGACTAGCGAGGCCAGTCTGCGGTTATATCCTAAAGTTATACGTTTTTAATCGTATGAATTATCATATTAACGGAAATGTCATGATGATCTGTAGATTCGACATTGCGGAGTCGGGAAGAAAGCTGATCCCGTTCCTGTTTTGGGTGTACGTATCTTGCAGTGACGTCACAGGGAAACCCTTAAATCTTCAAATTGAATCAATGAATGTACAAATAGTTCCTTTACTCTCGACACGTCTAGCGCACACTTCCAGAGCTGAAATAGTTAATGGCTCGTGCTCTGAAGAGTCTGAGTATCACTTTACAGTGCTTTATTACTTTTTAGACCCCATCTATACGCTGATTTCAAAGTCAGTGATGCTCGATGCTCGATCGATGCTCGAAGTCCAAAGTCTAATAGGGGCCTGTAACCGGACTCAAAGTTCAGCTTACAAATAATGTGGAGGCAGTACTGTGCACTAGATACAGTAGCAGTGGTAACTGTGAGAACGCTTTCCCCGGTAATATCACAGATAACAGCTAACTTTGTCAGGTAATGAGATTTAAATTCGAACTCCTTATGCATATTTAGTTAATTGTTATAAATTATTATTAGTAACAGAGCCATTATGAGGAAAGTAGGGTTTTATCAGCAGTTTTTATACAGAAATCGCCACAGGCACTTTCAACAAGACTTGTAAGTTAACCCACTTGCATAGCATGCACGCATGCACATGCACACACACACACACACACACACACACACACACACACACACACACACAGACACACACACACAGACACACACACATGCATACATACATACATACATACATACATACATACATACATACATACATACATACATACATACATACATACATACATACATACATACATACACACACATACATACATACATACATACATACATACGTATTACAGAGACATAAAGACGGACAGATGAGTGGACTAACTAACAAACACTTCCATATACCGACAATAACATTATAGAAGACACGTCCTACATCCATATATCTTATTGTTTTATTGCCATTGCTTTGTGTTTCAATTTTGTAGGAACCTAAGTAAGATGACTGCATCCATAACAGTCAATCCAAGAATTACCCTTGCTGATCAAAGAGTATCTGTTTGTGTGTCTGATCTACCACCATTAACTCCAGTAACTATACGATCACTTGTGAAGAATGAAAAAAAGGAGCAATTTGAAGCTCATGGTCACTACACTGCAAGTATCGATAGACAAGTGGATGTCACAACACAACCATGTATTGGTGGTTCTTATCAAGGTCAGTCGTCTCAAAATCAATCTATTTTAGCTACTATAGCCATAAATCATACACATGAAGGAGAAATTATGTGATGTAGCTGGAATGTCATTAAACCCAGGAGAATGATGGTTTGTAAATGTGCAGAGAGAGAGAGAGAGAGAGAGAGAGAGAGAGAGAGAGAGAGAGAGAGAGAGAGAGAGAGAGAGAGAGAGGGGGGAGGGGGGGCAGGAGGCACAGAGAGATGAATTTGGAATTTATGATAGATGACATTGTATGTTTTATAATTTGCACTTCATTTGCATACCTGCTGTGATTTATTGTGTGGTATACTAGTATATGCATGTTCATAAACATATCCATTATTGTTAACAAACTGTACATTGTATTACAATTACAACTTAATAATTTTGAAGCAAATTTTCATTCTAAATTGTGAACCCATGAGTCAATGAACATTCATTCTCAGTCTATAAGGACAATACTGTAATATAGGTGGTAATACAATTTCTAGATATAATGTACATATTCAGCTCATGCTATTATTTATAGTTATATATTGTTATACTTCTTTGAGATGGGGGGGGGGGGGGTGACCAATTAATGATACAAAGTGACTTAATTATAAAAATGTTATTCATGTCACAATTATAGGAATAGAGCCAATGGGTTTATTCTGGAGTATGCTGCAGTCACCAGGTCAAAGGTCAGGTTTAAGATTTACAAAAACAGATGTGACTAAACCATCTATCATGGAATTCGCAGTCTATCCAGGCCACCTTGACACACCAGAGTTTCAAGACATATCACCAATCAGTACCGCAGTCATTGAACGCCATTACATGGATAAACACATTGAGAGGATAGCTGTGAGAGAAGGTAGAGTCAGAGGTACTGTCTTAAAACCTAAAGGTAAGTTAATATTTCAAAGAAAACTATTGTGTAAACATGACAGTAGATTTTCAACTTCAAGACATCCATGCACTGCAAGAGAGTGAGAGTGGCATGGACTTGATTCAAAACTCACATCAAACAATTGAATTGTCATGATTGTGGAATGATAGGATATATTGTATGAAATATGTAGAGTATATCATCATGTGTGTAAGAGTCAGTATAATACTTTTCTACTTCTTAGACTTGGTCAGCCTGAAGGATTCTACTTGAGTATTCATTTCACAGAAAGCTGATTGTATCATAGATCTTTGAGTGGAAAATGAAATCACTGATCCTTGGATGAAAACCACTGGAGAGGGGAGGGGTGGCCTTTAACACTCAAAATTGATCCTGGTTTCTTTGTCTTACATACCCCATTCTCCAAGGTACTGGTCCATTTCCTGGTATAGTGGATTTATATGGTACTACTGGCGGACTAATGGAAATGAGAGCGGCCATGTTGGCAAATCATGGCTATGCTGTGATCGCATTAGCATTCTGTGGATATGATGATCTGCCAAAGACTTATCGAGATTTTGATTTTGATTATTTTGAGGTAATCATTGAACTATTTTCACCTTTTATCAGATTATTGGCAACTTGGTTTACTAAGATAGAAACATGAAGAACTGACATCAAATCGCTATCTTCTTTTAGTTTTAACATAGACCAAAAAGAAATTATTTAAAAAACCTCCCTGATCATGGTGATTGTGGTGGTCTTTGTGGTGGTGATGATGATGATGATGATGATGATGATGATGATGATGATGATGATGATGATGATGACAGCAGCGGTGACGGTGGTGGTAGCGACGACAACGATGACAATGACAGCAATGATAATGATAATGAAGATAATTATTCTTTCAACAAATAGGAAGAATCACTTGGAATAGTTCACCTCATGACTTAAAGGTTAAACTGACCAATTTCCTCCTTCTATCTAAGGAGTCCCTGAACTGGTTCCAAAGACAAGTTTATATAAAACCAGGAGGTGTAGCAACAATAGGAATATCAATGGGAGCAGAAATGGCACTTGCAATGGCTGTTTATTTTCCAGACCAGGTAATCCAAATGTGTCCTGTTAGTCAAGATAACAGTTATCAATCACTGATATGTAGAACTAAAATCAACAACTGAATCTAGTATTTTGAATCATGTGAAGAACTTTCAGACGACAGCAAATTACCCCTACATGCTGAAGAATGTAATATTATTATGCAAGTTCTTTTTAATTATATTCTTATTTCATAAGATATACACAGAGGATATACATTGCTTTATCATAATTACATAATTACAGTGAAATACATTGTACTACAAATATTTCATTCTTGTACGCCGATTAGGCACATGATCATTCCTGGTCTGTAAGGTATGCCATGACGGGGCGCCCTCACACAAATAGACCTACCTACTTAAAAACAGACCTCCATGATGCATGAGTACCAGTGTACTCAGGGTATTTGCAATCATGCTTCTGGTGTTTTTAACTGCACTTTACCTTGCTTTGCTATGAACGTATGGCTATAGAGAACATTTGCAAAGACAAATACAAATACCCCAAGTATACCACACCAGCACCAATGCAGCATGGGGGTTCTCTTAACTTATTGCACCATCGGTTTCTGTTATTATAAATTATGATTTGAAGTTGAAATATATGCAACTTCATCAGCATTTGACACAAAATTTCAATGCTCACAATATTAGCTTTAAAATACATGTCAGAATATATTGAACCAAATTATGGGTTGTCAATGGCTGAACAGTTTAATGCTCATAGTCATACACCTCTTACCACTGCAGTCTGGGTTCAACCTGGTGTCGGCTGGGTTTGATTAAAAATTAACCAGGTCTGCATGTAATAAGTGCAATGCTCAGTTTGACTGTGCCAAACAAAGCAGATTTTCTCCAGGTACTCTGGTTTCCTCCAACTTTCAACTCTAGGGCACTGCTAAGTGGCAATTTCAGAATGTATTTGGACTGATAAAATAATTATTATTAAATACCTTATATAATCTCTATCTACAGTTACTGTAATAATCTCAACCCTCCCCCTCACACACACACACACACACACACACACACACACACACACACACACACACACACACACACACACACACACACACACACACACCACCACCACCACCACCACCAATTTAATGTTTCCTATTTTTCATCACCAGGTTAAAGCAGTGGCAAGTCTTAATGGCTCCCATATGCATACATACAGTGCAAGGATGTTTAGGGGCCAGTTGCTTCCTTTTACAGAGTAAGCACTCCTAATCTGTATACCGTCTTAATTAATCTAAACTATAGGACTGCTCTAGTGTAAAACTTTGCTTCAGTAAGAAGTATAATCTTGCAAAAAACAAAAAAATATTTTCATGATATTAAACCACATAATGACTGAATTTCAAAGGTTATAAGGAATAAGACTTAGTTCATATTTTTAGAGTTGAGTTTTTGATCTATCAACGTCTGAATGCTTTGCAATAGAATGACATATTCCATAGTTACAGCTGAGCCCTAGGTGGCGGTATAACCAGCCGGTTACAGATGTTAGGTAGTTGACCATAACACATGATGAATACTATCTATCTGATAAACAGCATCTTTGTAAAAAAAAATGAGTACTTTGCATGATTGCATCCATAAACCCTATACGAAACGATCTATTATGATGATTACATGCACCTGTATACTAGTCAACTCATACTGATATATGTTGGTAACTGTTGTCTAAAATCATTTTTCATTCTCTAGCTGTTCATACGATAGATTTCTTTCTAAAGATGATGGCACTTATGCATGTTTGGAATTGTTAGAAGAACCAAATGAAAAAGCCATCTTTGATGTAAGTTTACTGTTTTAATCTTAAATTTCCTTTCATGATTTTTACTATTTTGCTACCGTGTACTGTACATACAAAAGAAAATTTTCACGAAAATATAATTTAATCAAATCTTTTTGATTCACAAATTTCGATATTTGTCTTTCTGATGTCAGCCAAAAATTAAGTTGTTTGTGAAGTTTCAGCAGAATAAGAACTTAGATATTAAAGTATAACGAGATATGTACAGAATAGACTTTAAGTGTCCACTTAGTAGAAACATTACACGTTAACATTTACATGACAACTACAATTGGAAAATATTAAATTCCCTAGCATTTCTTAAGTTAGGTACTAATCAACATCTCACAGACAGAAATTAATTCTGGTGTTATCATTTTATTGGATTCTACGGCCATATTAAATTCTAGAATGACTTAAATTTGATGTCATTTTGATGTCTATTTCACAAATTTGTAGAGCGGCTCTTGATTGTTTTTAATGATTTTTAATGAATGAGTTTTACTTTTCTTGGACAAAGTAACTTTCAGCAAAAGTTTAAGGTTTTTGTTTCTGAAGCACATACTATGCTCATGAAAAAAAAATATTTGCACTGCAAACTATCGTTTTCATATGATCATTTTCAGCTTAAAAAAATGAAAGCGCAATTGCTACTGATGGTTGGTGAAGATGACTTGAATTGGAAGAGTTCATTTTATGCCCAAGAAACTGTGAAAAGACTTAAATCTTACAACAAAACTAATTACAAGTTACTCAGTTACCCAGATGTTGGTCACCTGCTTGAACCGGCATACACACCATTTTGTAAATCATCATATCACAGTCTGGGTAAGTTTGGTTTTGCCAGCAAAAACACCACTAGACTGGTGTTGACAGCAATGATGCAGCCATTTTTCATTTTTTAAAAAGTATTTAATTGTTTTGTCATTGTCTGAGTGTGTGGTTATACCCAGATTGATTATTGCAAGAATTCTTTTTTTTATCATATTTGTATTCTATGAAATATGATAAAAATATAAAAATATAAAAATATGATAAAAATGAAAAATGAAAAATGAAAAGATGAGTATAAAACCGTGGAATAGGTTTTCCAGCAACAATAAGAGAGGGAACCTATTTATATTCCTGATGATTCTATCTCATGTATTGGCGATGTCTTGCTTTATTACAGGGACTTCTCTAGCCTGGGGAGGGAAAGCCAAACCACACGCCGATGCTCAACAAGAATGCTGGAAGGAGATATTACAGTGGTTTCATCGACATTTACAAACTGAGAACAGTAAACTCTGATAATATGAAACTCAATGATGAAGACATGTTTTGTGATTTTTGAAAGACAACACTGAAAAAGTGTGACTTTGAACAAATTTCACTGAAGGTCTCTAAGACAAAAGTCTTCTCAAATTCAAGTTCATGTACCCCTAGTTTGGAAAAATTAGATTTTTGTACTCTGTTGTGTACTTATGAAATCATTTGTTAACATACTGGTTACATTTCTAGTTGTGTGTTGTGTACTTGATATCGTAGTTGCTAATTATGTCACTAAGAATTACAATAAGGTAATGAAATTCCCAACCTCTGCTGCAACTTTTGTGACCAGATTTAAACTGAATGCCTCCCGTAAGGGAATCACTAATTATGCAAATAACTCATTAAACTAAAAAAAAAAACTATGGTAACAGGCTTTGTGTTTTGGACAAGCGTGCTTTCTTAGGTTAATGTATGTGCCAAATTATATGGAATTTGAAGAGTGCATGATACTGGTTAATTACTGAATATCGTTCATTATTCAAAATACTCATTAAAGGTAAAAGTAGGAACAAACTTCATAGGACAGGTGCGTATTATTATGGTTGATATATGTACCGTCATATGCGAAATTTGAAGCTTGCATTTTTAAGATATAACATAGTTACCTAAAATCATTAATTATGCAAATTTTTCATTAAAACTGACTGCAAGCTATATCAAATATTTTATAGTACATATCCGCTTTGGTATGGTTAACGTATGTACTAAATTATATTGAAATTCGAGTTTGCAGTGTTAAGATATAGCCTAAATACCGAAAATAATTAATTATGCAAATTATTCACTAAATCTTCAAACGAAATCAACAGCTTTTATAGGAGATATGCACTCTGTTATGTTTAACGTATGTACTAAATTGTATTGAAATTGAAGTATGCAGTCTTAAGTTATAGCCTAATTACCGAAAATCATTAATTATGCAAATTATTCATTAACACTGAAAGGTACATCAACAAGCTTTACAGGACATATGCGATTGTTATGGTTAACGTGTGTACTGAATTATATTGAAATTGAAGTATGTATTCTTATGATATAGCCTAATTACCGATAATCATTAATTATGCAAATTATTCCTTAACACTGTAAGGTACATCAACAAACTTGATAGGACATATGTACTAAATTATTTTGAATATGAAGTATGCATTCTTAAGATATAGCCTAATTACCAAAAATAATTAATTATGCAAATTATTCGTTAACTCTGTAAGGTACATCAACAAATTTTATAGGACAAATGTATGTTGTTATGTTTAACGAATATACTAATTTATATTGAAATTGAGGTATGCAGTCTTAAGATATTCCTTAATTAGTTGATTTCATTAATATGCAAATTTCTCTAATTAAACATTAACAGATCTGGCTCAAAACCTAATCAGGTCTAGCCATTACCCTAAAGATTATACATTCCAAATTTCATTACAATTGAGCCAGCCGATTTTTAGAAAATGATGACATAGACACACACACAGACAGACAGACAGACAGACACACAGACAGACATTCCCCGATTAATACCTCCCATACCCTTACGGGGAGGTAAAAATGACATTTTTATAATTTCAAAATTGGTTTTTGAACCTGGGAATTACTAGATTGGTAAGATACTTAAATAGAAGATCATCATCTGAATGCCTTGTCAATGTTACATTCATCATCGGAATGCTTTGTCAGTATGTTACAATCATCATCTGAATGCATTGTCAATATTACAATCATTATCTGAATGCATTGTCAATGTTACAATCAGTATCTGAATGCATTGTCAATATTACAATCATCATCTGAATGCCTTGTCAATATGTTACAATCATTTGAATGCCTTGTCAATATTACAATCATTATCTGAATGCATTGTCAATGTTACATTGATCATCTGAATGCATTGTCAATGTTACAATCATCTGAATGCCTTGTCAATGTTACATTGATCATCTGAATGCCTTGTCAATGTTACAATCATCATCTGAATGCCTTGTCAATGTTACAATCATTATCTGAATGCATTGTCAATGTTACAATCATCTGAATGCCTTGTCAATGTTACAATCATTATCTGAATGCATTGTCAATGTTACAATCATCATCTGAATGCAGTCAATGTTACAATCATCTGAATGCCTTGTCAATGTTACATTGATCATCTGAATGCCTTGTCAATATGTTACAATCATTTGAATGCCTTGTCAATGTTACATTCATTATCTGAATGCATTGTCAATGTTACAACCATCTGAATGCCTTGTCAATGTTACATTGATCATCTGAATGCCTTGTCAATATGTTACAATCATTTGAATGCCTTGTCAATGTTACATTCATTATCTGAATGCATTGTCAATGTTACAATCATCTGAATGCCTTGTCAATGTTACATTGATCATCTGAATGCCTTGTCAATATGTTACAATCATTTGAATGCCTTGTCAATGTTACATTCATTATCTGAATGCATTGTAATGTTACAACCATCTGAATGCCTTGTCAATGTTACAATCATCATCTGAAGGCCTTGTCAATATGTTACAATCATCATCTGAATGCCTTGTCAATGTTACAATCATCATCTGAATGCCTTGTCAATGTTACAATCATTATCTGAATGCATTGCCAATGTTGCAATCATCTGAATGCCTTGTCAATGTTACAATCATCATCTGAATGCCTTTTCAATATGTTACAGTTAAAACATGTCTTGGCTTCATGTTAACATTTCTCTTCACAGAATCCCACTGTACGTGCAAGTAAAACAAATCAACCTGACGAACCAGTCCCTTACAGCTTTCTATCTTTTAAGTTGTTTATTAAGTCACATCAAAGTGATGTAATTTGTGCAAACATAACCAATAACCCGGTACTTTTGTTGTAAATCAGATCTGTTTATTTCATTTTATTAAAATAAAGTTTAATTGACATTAAAGCTTCAAAGGCAATATGTAAAACATAATATTTTGTTCATGAAATTTGGATTCAAATTTAAAATACAGTATTATACATAATCTGTCCTCATCAAAATACACATCAATAAATAACCTTGCTAAATTAAACAATACTATTACACAGAAAAGTATGATATGATGCAGACATGGATATATATATATCACCCCGTTCCTTATGAGAGTGGGAGGCGTTCTGGATTCAGATCAAACTATCACTTTGAGGATTCATAAATGACATGGAAGACTTCAAGGTGATGTTGTGCAGTCAACATGTGATATTTGACTAAAATTAATCGTTATATGACAATTAAAATGACCATGATCTATCATGATATATAATCATTATTATATATTTCTTATATATTCATTCAAAAGAATTTGGAATGTAGAAAGAGCAAAGGTTCCTACTCCCTTGCTTGTGGTGGAGGGGGGAGGGATGCCATGGGAGGGATTGGCTACAGATCATACTTGCTTTGAGGAGTCATAAATAACATGGAAGATTTCAAGGTGACAAGTTAAAAGGTCCTGCTTTGTATTGGACACTATTTTGCTAAGTGAATAACATTGTCTGTAAAAATGCTGTGGTGTATTCTTAGGAAATTTGTGTGGATATCTTTTTTGAACTACAAGTACTTTATCATAATTTGAATTGATCATGGTGACCAAAATAATTTGTTATAATTATTTATTGGATGTCAATAACTGTCGAGTTATGAGATATTTAATTTCATTGCAGAGATAATTCCATCATTTTTTGTAACAATTTGACGTCGATATCAGTGACAATATTGACTGTTTTTGTCTTCTTTAAGAGATCACACCAATCAACAACCATCATGCCTCTACTATATTCCCCAGTCAACTCCACTGTTGCGTAGTGCTGCTTCATCTTGGTGACCACTTGTTTGTCAATAGCCACTGCCATGGCTACAGGGTCACATGCTACCCATCCATTTGTACAATCAACTTCATTCTGGGCCTGTAATATTAAGAAATTAAGTTAATCATGTAATAAAACTTGCTCGATATGACCTCTTCATTCACCCTATCACCAGCCGTGCCATTTCTGCAATTTGACACTCATCTTACGACTTATGTCAAGATGTAGAAATAGCACTCATGACAATACAACAAACAAAGTGCTGATATTCAGGGCTCGAAATACCCGGGTGCACCGTGCTACTATGCACGTTAATTTTGCCCAGTGCAGCTAGATTTCAAAACAAAGGTGCACCACGTGCATGTTGGCTATCGTGGAAAAAACCTCATACATTTCTTCGGATTGACTACAAATATCTCTAAATAAGTGCTTTAGATGAACAAACTTTGGATTTTGATAGTAATAAAATGATTATATCGATATTGGTCGATCGATCGCCTTGTCGTAAATGCGGAAGTAAAAAACCGCATACAACCTCATTACCTCTCAAGACTTGAAATAACGTAAAATGCGAGATACATGTATTAAATCGGCAATTTTCGGTCGGTGCACTTGATCGACTCGTGCGTATACGTTATACATTACACATACTTGACCAATCACTGATAGGACCCCCCACGATCTAGCGATCGGCTAAATGTATTCTCTTTGTGTTCTTTCGTCAAAAATACGTCAAGCGGTCACATGTAAATGTGTTTATTTTTGGGAATTTTACAAACTTTGATGATGTCAAAACAGCGGACCCTTCTCGACCTTGGCATCATGCGATCGTCTGACGAAATTCGATCGAGGAAGTGTCCCGAAAAAGGCGGTTCAAGTACAGGTACTAGTAGTAATAATGAAGTGATTTCTACGACGAGTACAGCCGTCGACATCGCAAGAAAGTGGTAACGTGAGTGATAAAATATATGATGACACTGGACAACAACCACTAAAGAAAAAAAAGGTCTATCGGTTTCAAAAAATCTTGGCAAAAAGATAAACCATAGCTAGTTTTAGATGAAGAAAAAAAAATGTATGTTTTGCAGCGTTTGTCAACAGTTTGATAAAAATGCGAAGCCAAACAAGTTTCGTAGTCCAGGCTGCAGATCGTTTCGTTTGCACATAATAACAAGTCATGAAATAACGGATAACCATGTACAAGCTACGGCTTCGAAGCAAGCAATGGAAAGTACACCAAATGATCGACCAATTGAACAATGTATAATCCGCATGGAGAGAACAGAAATTGAGCAGATGAGAGTTTTGTTTCGTATTGCATTCTACTTGGCGAAAGCTGGTCGTCCATTCACCGATTTCCCTGGATAAATTCAGTTGTTAGTGGCCATTAATAAAGTACCCATCACTGAAACTTATACCAGTGATAAGCAGGCAAGGTGTTTCATCGATTACATTTATGAAAGTAAACGGTTAGAACTAGTAAAAGAAATAAATGATTCTGAGTTTTTTGCCATATTGTCAGATGGAAGTACTGACACTAGTGTTATTGATGAAGAGATAGTATATGTTAATTACATCAAGAATGGAAGACCTACATATACGTTTGTCACATTCAAACCACTTATTAAAGCTGATGCTCAGTCTATTACTGGTGCTCTGATAGAAGCAATGGAAAATTGTACTGCTGATTCCATGCAGCACATCAGTATGTGAAAGGGGTTTTTCCCTTATGTCAGCCATTAAGAATGACTGGAGAAGTTGTCTAAAACCAGAAACTCTAACATCATTGATGACAGTCAATCTGAGTAATGACACCACAGAGACATTTGATCCAGACAATGCAATTGAACTGTGGTTAAACGATGGTAAATCCAGACGACCTAAAACAAGGTCATATGGACCTAGACCACAACTACAAGAGACAACCTAGGATGATAATGATGATGAACTTCCATACATAATGGACAAAGTGTAACTGAGATATAGTGTGCACACTGTGTGCAGGTATATTTCAAAGTGAAGGTGCACACTGTGCACATGGAAAAAACATTCTATTTCGAGCCCTGATATTGAGTAATAACCTTGTAAAATAGTACATATATTTCAAACCATGCAGAGTGAAACACTCAGTTGTCAGGGGATTTACTAGTAATTTACATCAACATAAGTAGTTGCATAATTTCCATGGATATTTCTCTTTTCACTTATACTAGAGATGCAAACAAAGTGTAAAAAAAATACTTTTAATGAGAATGCAGTAACAGAAAAAGAGACATTGGTGAGAAATTCGGAAACTTAAAATCTCTAAAACAGTCTCTGAGTATGTCTCTCTGTTCCAAACCTAAATACAGGGTGGCATTTATACTTAAGCAGAAGTACTGGTGTTTCTTCCCATTAGTCTTTTAAAAAAAACACTACATAATTTAGTAGAATGTGTATTTCTGCTATCATGATTGTGTTATTGCAAGGAGTGTATGATTCAGACACCAAGTTCTGAAATCACTTCATTAAAAATTTTGATACAAAAAAAAAATAAAATATGAAATCATGTTAAATCCTATCACTGCAACCAGTGTATCACCAGTCTATTTGGTTGAATTATTTAGCCCTCCAAGATGTATGCCATAGCACATGCACACAAAAAACATGTCCTGTATTCACCATGCATTGGGTTTCCCGAGCTTCAATGTAAAGAGGTACAGTGTACAGTGTAACACCTATTCTACATCATGAGAAGGTGCGCCCCCAACATACAAATCTGGTAAACTTTTGTTTGCTAGATACACTTGTTACATATTTGTCTATTATTTATTATTTACATTTATTCTCTTAATTTTTACTTGTCATTCATCTTGAACAATTTACTTCAAAACAACCTACAATGAAATTCACATGACCAGTGTGAAAGGAATAAACACAACTTTGATTTTCAAGATAATTGATAAGACCCCTGTATATAAACAATTACACTCTTTAAAAAGTTCAATTCAAACAATCAACGGTCGTAAAATACAAGCCACCAATATCTAGACTGACTGTTACGAAGCACACTATTTTTATAGAAAATGTTGCAATACAATGGATTGAACCTTAGACTGAGATTGAACACAAGAAATCTATTTTACAACCTCCTGTTATCAGATACCACACTTGGTGTTGATTGGTTGAATTGAACTTTCCAAACAGTGTAATTGTTTATATACAGGGGTCTTATCAATATTGAGTTTATCTTGAAAATCACAGTTGTGTCTATTCATTTCACGCTGGTCATTTGAATTTCATTGTAACTCTAGAAGTCTGCAAAGCCAATGCCGCAGTGTGAGTATGAATGTGAACAGATTTGAGCAGGACACAATAATATGATGAAAAATGACTTGAAGACATAGTAGTAGTAGTGCAAAGCATAGACTGTCTATGTGCAAAGTCACTTACTCTTTCAGTTTCATAGTACTTCATCCCAAATTGACATATTTTCTTCATAAAGACACCCTTTTCTGTTGGTGTTTCCATCCACTTTTTGAACCATTCCTGTCACATGCAAACATAGATTTCAGTGATACCGAGTACAACAGTAGTGATGTCTATGTGGGGATAGATCAAGTAATTATTCATTTTATTGTATGAGTAGTAGGGCAATCCTTGAACACACTGAATTATATATTAATTTGTGATATTGGTGATATCTTTAGCAGCAGGTGATTGTAAAAAGTAGTGTGTGATGGGGATATCAACTTTGACTCCTCTAATGGTTCGTCAAAATTACTAGTTAAGTAATCAACTTTAATATTGACTTATACAGCATAGCCTATGTAAATTGTAAGTCCATCAAAGGGGAGTTAAAATATAGTTGGCACTATCATAAAAGCCTTGCTTTTTTACGAAATGCACCTTTCATATCATATACTGTTCAAGGTAGTGAAATAAAGAATAAGTGTTATACATATGTCCTTAACCCTATAGTGTCTGACATTTGCACCAAGTTTGCTTGAAATTTGAGTCGTGGGTTTCAAAGATATGGCTTAGTGTATAGATAGATGGACACGCACACTTGGTTCATTCGTACTGCCACTTCCAGTTCTAGCCCATTGGTGGCTAAAAATGATGTCATAATTGACTTATCAAAAGACAAAATCTTTCACTGGTGGCTATCTTTGACTGAAAATCATAAATGGACTCACCCAATCAAGTGGATAATTACAAGTGGTTTCCCAACTCAATACATACACTGGACAGGTAAAATCATTTAGAACTACGTGGGCTGCCTCTGAGTCTATATAAAAGTTAAATTCAGCACATACACGTACGTTTCCTCGACCTAAAAAACAAAAACACAAACAAAAAGATCTATTAAAGCATATTCGTATTGTGAAATTTTACAGAAACAGATATGTAATGGATATGTAAAAAAGGTTGCAGTTATGTCAAAAATTGCAAGATTTACCCTGTTATCTGTTTTGAAACAATAGCAGTAACACTGAGAAGTCATTTCTGTGATCATTGGTATTATTTTCTAAACTCTGTGCCTACCAGAGCACATCTACATCTCATGACTGATCCACTATCATAACAAAAAAGATCATTCAAACAGGCCCAAGGGGAAAAAAAAGACTGGCAACTCAATTATTTAGATATTACTGGGCCCAGATATTCTCATGATCACCAGAGGGAATTTAAAACTATGCTACTGAATAGTCAGACCTCCCTTTGAGGATATATCTGTTCCTCAGTACAATTGCAGCTATTATGGTATCACAGAATAGGAAAATTTACTAAATTTAATGCTATCATTTAACATCTGAACTTTATCAAAGTTTATGATTGGGTGAGTCAGTTCATTTGAATGCTACTTAGTACTGGTACATGCAGTAACTTTTGTCTAGATAAAAGTCAGATTATATCTCAATCAATCTGATTAAAATCTGATGTTGTGTACTCGGTGCGATTTCTTTTCAACTCATACGTTTATTGTTGTTTGTTCTATTGTGAGCGCCAGATACCTATAACTGACAAAATGCCATAGGTTTACTTGGACCAAATCTCATCCTTACGAGTAGCAAACCAGAATCTGTCTTACTATATAACTCTCAACGTTCGGAATTGAAAGAAAGAGAACCAACAAACAATAACGATAACATCGTTGTCTGTGCTTGAGCTCTTTTCGAACAGAGCATTCTGCAGTACTGTACTGGTATGTTTTGGTCCATTACACGTTCTCATTCATTGAGTTAATTCACTCAACAATCTTGTGTGGCTCGAGAACACCTATAGTATTGTGTTAGATGTAGGTATCAGGCACTCACAAAAGAACAAACAACAATAAACATTGAAACAAGAGCTAAATTGAAATCGCCCAAATACACATCGGATTTTAATTTTACCTATTTACTGCCCTAATAACAAAAACAGTGAATTGACAAATATCAAACCAAGAACAAAAATAGTGAGTACACAAACATCATTCATAATTCAAATTATTACCTTCAATATTTCCTCCCATTATACTGATATCTTTTACATTGTTGGCAAACTCAGGATCTAGTCTAGCTGCTAGGGCTAAGTTTGTCAATGGACCTAATGCAGCAATTGTGATTTTGTTAGGATATTTCTGAACTAGTTCCACCATCTTCAATACTGCATTGCCAGGAGATACGTGACTTTCATCTGAAGCATTGTCATCGGCAACATCACCAAGGCCATCCATACCATGGAAATGAGTTGAGCGCATCTCTTCTCTGGTCAAAATCGCCGATTCAGCACCTTTGTAGACTGGAACCTGAAAACAGAAGATGAATTCAAATCACATACTCATGGGTTCACACTATTGCGTTATTTGAATACTCAAAACACAAAAAGAGACAGCTAGTATACTTTGAATTCTGTTGGTCTTATTATGGTATTACATTCCACCTGAAAATATGGGATTGATACACCTTGGTTTAAATAACTGCCGTATGGACTGAGAACCCTACATTCTGGTTATCCACTTTGAAGACTTAAATGTTGGAAAAGTGCCATACCCTTCACAGAACTGAGGAAATAAGTAATTGTTGCTGTGGATGCCATACAAAGTTGGCATACCTAGTACAAGAAGCAATATACCACATATGCATGTAAAACAACTTCATGAATGCTACCTACAAATATCATGAAATGCTGAGAAAGAAGGACTACCTGTATACATTATTATATTATACCAGTATATTGATGGTGGAAATCGAGGGATCTGATTGGTCTAGACATCGAACTAGCGCGTCTAAAACGAGTGATAATGCACTGCTGGTACGATAATGCACTGCTGGCACGCGTCCAAATTTTGTTCGTCTGCACGAGCGTTGAGTTGTAGTCCGCCGTGATACTGATAGTGAACTCTTCGAATTGTCAGAGGAGGATTTTCTCTCAATGAGACAATATTTTATGAGAAATTATGAAGGAAATTTCGAAAGCAACCCAGTCATCGCGTATTTGTTCAAATCATCGCCTACTACATGTACTAAGGTCAAGGCGCTAGGCATGCACGTCCCAGCCTCGGCGCGGCTGGAGTGGAAACATTGGTGAGCTGTCCTGTCCTGTCATAAAAATGAAGCAAGTGAAAGAGGTTACACTGGCCGACTTACCATTAATCTAAATAGAAATTTGTCTGGGATCCTGTCCTAGATTATCAGTCATCAATCCGAGAGGGAAATCCTCAAACCCGAAAATCTACTGATGTAACTTCCAGTAATATAAATACATTGTAAATATCAACCTGTCTATCATTTCACTGAGTCGCCAATTCGGCCGGGAACGATCGAAGCACGCTGTATTCAATAAACCACTTCAAGTTTATACCTTGAGTCAAACAGGTTGTTTATTCATCACTGTGCACTTTTAATGAGCCGATCAATGAACAGATTATCCCTAGAAACGACGAGCAGATAAATAAATCCAGTCGCTGCACGACGTTCACATTGAGGCCAAGATCAGCTGTCTTGAAAAGCAGCGTATTGTTATGCAAATTAGACAGAGGCGCATATGAAACGAGAAAACGTTAGTTCTTATCTTGTTTCCGATATTTTCAATATACTGGTATAATATAATAGCGATAAACCACTCCCTGGGGAAGGTATACCACTCGGTTTTGACCAGTGAACTCAATATATGCACTCGCTATCGCTCGTGCATATATTTCGTTCACTGGTCAAAACCTCTTGGTATACCATCCCCAGGGGGTGGTTTATTGCTTAATTATAAACCAAGATAGACTCACTTGACCCAGTTTACCACAGACTTTGAGTATTCTCAACACATTGAGAACGACTTGGTTGACACTGACGTTACCTGCTACACAGGTTATGGCTAGTATCTCAACGTTAGGTTGGGATAATGCCATCATGATGGCTTGGGCATCATCAATGCCTGCATCACAATCAATGATCATCAAAGTCTTGTCTGACATTTGTGTAAGTTTTTCTCTCCTCACAAATCACAAACACTAGAAGATACAAAAGACATTAATATGATCATTAATAGATGTGGCTCAGTAAACATCAACTCCACACAAGGTAAATATAGAATTCAAATACCTTTTCAGGTATCTACCATACAACAGTTTTCAAGTAACTGAGGACAGCCAGATATAGTTGTATGTTTCTGATGACCCAGCTGACCTTGTTTTTTTGGAATTTGACCCCAAATGATGCCCTCTATGGTCAGATTAGAAAAATATTACAATGTCACTGATTGTAAGATGCACAAGCAGGACCTTTGATAAATAAAATTATTTACAGTATCCTTCAGACTGGAAATGGAAGAGAATGAAAGTGGTCACTCACAAACAACCGAAATTAAAATAGGCCATAAAATACTGATGCAACAAGCTGCTTCGTTTCTTCTTATAGAATACATTGAAATTATTGCAAGTAAATCATGTATAAAGTTAGAAAACATTAAACTTAAATTTAAACAAATGGTCACACTTTTCTGGAAATAAGAAGTATTTACATCTACATGTATGAAATAATACAATAGTGGTCTCTACTATAATATGAGAAAGTTCAACCCCGGCTTTGAAAGATCTTGGAATAGATACGTGTGTTGGGAAGAAAGATATCATGTGTAAACTGCTAGCAGAACAAACAATGTTAGTCAAAGTTCAATGTATGCAAAGATCCTCTACTACAGAGTAATAGATCAATCCGAAACAATATAAACGAATTTCTTCATAATAATTCTCCAACCAAATTCTCCGTAACCATGGAAGTAGAACCCCATGATAAAAGTATACAATCACAACATGATCTTTAGTAACACTAACTATGACAAAACAAGAACTCAGTCTATGTACTTCAATCAAATAATACTATAGATGGAATATTGACGAGAAAATGCCTCTCATCTACCGTACCAAACAAGCCCGTCAGACAAGACGAGGCTAGGTGCGTGACCTCGTTGGTCCTTAGTTAGAGTCCAGAGACATATTATGTCAACGTACATTTTCCCATACAAGTCTAACAGCATACAGCATGCCTCCCACGCCAGTCAAGTCTAAGGGAGCGCTCATTTGGACTGTGGGCTGTGGGGGCGGTGTTTTGGAGTTAGACATGGGTCCGGGTTTTCCCAAAATGCCCCCCCCCCCCCGGCTCCCCCATGCAATATTTTCATACTTTAATCACGAAACATGGTATAGAAAGCTTTCTACGTAAACTATATACTAAACCATTTGAATGTTCTCATATATTGTTAATTTTAAAAGCATACACAAATTTTCGTACAATTTTTGTTTTATTTCTACATGTTTATTTAGACTATGATTGAAACACGTATATTTATATCATTATCCCTCAGGGTATCTCAGTACACAACATAAATATGTAGTAATCTCCGACCCTCCCCAATCCCATTTTCTAAAATATGGCCCTCCCCTGTAGCTGGCTAGAGCTGATTTGTAAAAAGTGAACTAGGGCGGCCTGTAGTACGATGGCGTCCATTATGATTGATCCTCTAAATTGACCTCAACATTCAACGTACAATGTGGAGGCAGTACCGTTCATTAAGTACGGTAGCAGTGGTAACTGCGAGAACGCTTTACCCGATATCACAGACGAGTAACTTTGTCAGGTAAGACTGCTTTCAAAAATAACTCGAGGGGGGGGGGGGTCACGTGTGTTTGTAGCTGGGTATGTAGTATTAACGTATGTCAATTTGTCACCGCAGCTAGCTGGCTACACTAATAGCTGTAAGTTTCGTTTCGTCTGTTTCATCATGGCCGTAAAGTGTGTATTGAATATAGACTGAATATCTAGATTGGTGATACAGAAAGGGGCCAATTCAATGTCGTTAATTATTATTACGAGGTCAACAACAGGATTCCTGGCAATTGTTCTTTGAATACAACAAGCATCAGTCGAGGACAAAATATTCCTTTTGACAACATGTACATCGCCAGTATATTGATAAAGATTAAACCAACTTCCAAGTCATGTGTACTTAATGCGATAATAAGATTTAGTATCCACCCAAGTTGATTAACACTGTCACTGACCTATCAGTATTAAACTAGAAACAAAATAAGTCTGTAAGCCATTGACACAGGAAATGTGGGTGTATGATATTATAATATAAATGGAACTTTGAGATTTAGATCTCCAGGTAGTGATGTTTGATTAACATGTAGTGTAGACAAAGGAAATAGGAGGTGTTAGAGATTAGTAGCACCAGTGATACCACAAGATTTACCCACCAACTGAAACAGGGACAATTGTCACATATAGCATATATACAAGTAACAGACTCAGGAGAGAACTTTAGAGTAGATAGTAGGTCAAGATCTCTCTTAGTGAGTGTTATCATGGTGGAGTGTGAATGCTAACTATCAAACAATCCAGGGATTAAAATTTATCTCTGGCTCCACCTCATTAATTTTTAATCCCAGGACTGTTTCGAAATTTCATATACTTCACCACTGTCTTGGTAGATAAATTTGAAAAGAGAATTATGACAGAACCCCATGGCTTCACAATGGATGGTGGGGTGTGATGGAGGTGTCAATGGCTGCACTTTTGTGAAAGATAGGGAGCGAAAATACAGCACAGTTAACACACCCCAACGTGAGTGCAAACAGTTTCTGTATGCCCCACAATCCATTGTGAAGCCCCATCATGATGGGATTGTCTTGTTATCATGAGATGGACTGGACTAGCTTTGCAATTTTCCATTCTAACTTTACCCATTTACCTAAGAATGCTGTGACAAACAGGTAATAAATAAATAATAATATAATTACAGAACACCCTATCCATCTGAACATCATATTATTACACATTGTGATTGCATGCACAGATGTGTGAACAAGTGGTATTTGCACTGCAGTACAATTCTGTAAACATTATTGCAAACCTGTATGTAAATAATATGCAAATAAGTGTCTGATCATTTCTTATAAATGAACTTGTGATTGCTATAAGATTTATATGAACATTTGCTGTTTCAGGTAAGCGTACATTATGTTGTAATTATATATTTGCACTCATGCATGCAGAGTTTCACTCCTTTTGTTCATGAGAGTAACTGCCACAGAGAACACTGCAAGCACTCATGCAAATAGTAATACCTCAAGTATGTCACATTTGTGCATCATGAGGTTGATCTGTCGTTGTTCCATTTTGTAGGAATCTGAGTAAGATAACTGCATCCATAACAGTCAATCCAAGAATTACCCTTGCTGATCAAAGAGTATCTGTTTGTGTGTCTGATCTACCACCATTAACTCCAGTAACTATACGATCACTTGTGAAGAATGAGAAAAAGCAGCAATTTGAAGCTCATGGTCACTACACTGCAAGTATCGATGGACAAGTGGATGTCACAACACAACCATGTATTGGTGGTTCTTATCAAGGTCAGTCTATGAGTGTGGTACCACTGGCCAGCTCTTGTAGGGGTGTGTAACCAATACTGCCAGCCCCAGACCCTTTTTTAGACCCATTTTACCCAAAAACCAATACCCCATTTTAGACCATTATAGAAGATCAAATTTTAGACCAAAATATTTGTTCCATATTAAGAAAATTGTGGATGGCAAAATGTATTTTTTATGCTTGTGTTTTTTCCCTCAGGAGGCAACATTTTGAGGCAATTAATAGCACAGTTATGATTTAGTGAAGGAAAATGGAGCAAATTTTAGACCAAATAATGTATAGTGGACCCATATAGACTTCAACTCGAAAAAACCACACAATTTTAGACCAAAGGGCAAGAAAACGCACCCCAAAGGACAGTATAGTCTAATAGCTCCCCCCCCCCGTCACCTCAAAATCAATCTATTTAAGCTAGTCATGCATACATCAAATACATGAATAGAATTATAAAATGTAGTTTTGAATGGTCATAAATTCATTAAAGATAATGATGCTTTGCATTAAATACAAACAATGCTTGTCTGCATCATAATCTAAAAAGAGAAGTGAATTTGTATGATTTAGATCCAACATCAATACATCCTCAGCTTTTTGGTTGGCTGATCCAAGGTCTTCTATGAACCCCGATATCTATGATCATTCATTCTCACTTATTATATCTTGTTACTTTGTCCTGTTTTTCCCAACTTGTAATTTTTTTGTGCAAACTAATGCCCCCTGGTAGAAAGGAGATTTAGTCTAATACGACAATCATACTGTCATACAAAGGGTAATAAAATATATAGTTAATACATCACACAGGTACACACACACACACACACACACACACACACACACACACACACACACACACACACACACACACACACACACGCTAAACTTGCTAATTTCTTGATATCAACTGTATAATGTTGTCATACTTCATTCCTATATATATGGGGACCAATTTTGACCCAAAACCAATACCCCGTTTTAGACCGTTCAACTTTTGCGCATGCGCAGTTAACGTAACAATGCATTATGGGGCGATATCTAGAACCAAGCGTTTCAGGGTGTGTGCATGCTATCTTAACCAGTGAATTAGCAGGGGAAAATCCTGAACTCGTCGAGAATTTATTAAGTAGCTCCTTCCAGGACCCCATTTTAGACCAAACAAAATATAATATTGTGAAATGTGGACCCCATTTTAGACTCATGAGCTCTCAAAAGACAGTACCCATGTTAGACCAAAGAGCGAAAAACCCTACCCCAAAGGGCGGCACGTATACGTATACCCAATACGTGGGAGTACACCCCCCCACCCCCCCACCCCCCCCCCCCACCCCGGTATTGAACAAGTGACTATATTTGGATAGAAGGTACAAGGTTAAAATTGGTGAAATTTTATCAAATCAAAAATGACTCTTTTGTATGTCTAGAAATGTTTGCAAAAATGTTTTCACAACACCCACATATTACAGGAATAGAACCAATGGGTTTATTCTGGAGTAAGTTGCAGTCACCAGGTCAAAGGTCAGGTTTAAGGTTTACAAAAGCAGATGTGACGAAACCATCTATCATGGAATTCTCAGTCTATCCAGGCCACCTTGACACACCAGAGTTTGAAGACATATCACCAATCAGTACCACAGTCATTGAACGCCATTACATGGATAAACACATTGAAAGGATAGCTGTGAGAGAAGGTAGAGTCAGAGGTACTGTCTTTAAACCTAAAGGTAAGCTAACACTTCAAACCAGTACATGTACATAATCGAAGCTTTGACTTTCATCTTCATGAGGTCCAAGTCAACAGAATGACAATGGCTTTGACTTTTATCTAGATGGGGTACAATTGGTACAATGGGTTGTATTTGATTTCAAGCAAATATCAAAACTTTGAGCTATTTGATGGTGCTGGTGTTTTACAACGATAGCATAAAAATGTTGAATTTCTACATTGCTGCATATCAACATCTGTACATTCACTCCTATAAATGAAAGTACTTGTTACTTGATTGACATAGTCTAAAGCTAAGAGGATTGTATTGGCATGTTCATTTCAAAGAAAGTTGGTTGGTTGTACCACGTAAAAAGATATAAAAGTTAAGGATGAAAATCACTTCGTTTCCTTGTCCTTTTTTCTCCAGGTACTGGTCCATTTCCTGGTATAGTGGATTTATATGGTACTGCTGGTGGACTAATGGAAATGAGAGCGGCCATGCTGGCAAATCATGGCTATGCTGTGATAGCATTAGCATTCTGTGGATATGATGATCTGCCAAAGACTTATCGAGATTTTGATTTTGATTATTTTGAGGTAATCAACTATTTTTTACCCTTTATCAGATAGAAGCTAAGAGACATGACTTGAAGTTTATTTCTGTAATTCTTCTTTTACTTTTAACATGGACTATAAAAGAGAATGATTAATTTGAAGAAACTTCCCAGTTTGATTTCGCAAGTTATATTTTTAGTTCAATGACAGGTGATGATGATGATGATGATGATGATGGTGATGATGATGATGATGGTGATGATGGTGGTGATGATGATGATGATGATGATGATGATGATGATGATGATTCACTTTGTCTTAACAAATGTCAATGATCAATTGAAATATCATAGATCACAAGCCATCACACACGTAGTTCAATTGACCCATTTCTCCTATCTAAGGAGTCCCTGAACTGGTTCCAAAGACAAGATTATATAAAGCCAGGTGGTGTAGGAACAATAGGAATATCAATGGGAGCAGAACTAGCACTTGCAATGGCTGTTTATTTTCCAGACCAGGTAATCCAACGTGTCCTGTTTAATAGTCATGATAATAATGTCCGTCACTAACATATGAAAATAGAATCAGTTGCTGAAACTTCTATTTTTTTACTGAGTAACTTTATCTAATTTTACAAACCATTTTCAAATCCCACTTATCATGTATCCTAACATTTATATAATGTATGTAATGTATTCCATTTCTTTATACAAATGTAACTATTTTTCATCATTTATTTTACTTCTTAAATTACTACTTAAATTATAACTTTAATTTGTTTATCATTTGAAGTTGAAATATATATTTAAACACAAGCATATAGTACTCATGATATAAATCCAGCAAAAGTAGTTGAAGATCGAGAAATGATAAATATTCACCTTATACAAAAATTCTTGTTTTATGAAATCTTCATGTACAGTAAGTATTCTGCTCCTCCTCACTTTACAAAAATGTCATGTTTTCGTATTTTTTCATCACCAGGTTAAAGCAGTTGCAAGCCTTAATGGCTCTCATATGCATACATACATTGCAAGGATGTTTAGGGGCCAGTTGCTTCCTTTTACAGAGTGAGCACTCCCAATTTGCATACCTGTGTTATAACGCATATTCTAAACTGTAAGAAGGACTGTGAAATTTGGTTGTACCCACATCTTTTTTTTATCAATATACTTTAGAACTTTTCACTGCCAAACTTTGTCATCACAGTGTCAGTAATCAAAAAAAAATTGTTCATGACATTAAACAACATGATAACCAACATATATATTTAATTTACAGCAACCTACTTCACATTTTGTGGCATTGTGTTATCTTTAGATATTTCACAGACAATTTATGCTGTTTGTGTTAATGATAGTTTGCATGATAATCATGGCATGCACCTGTCAAGTCTAATTTCAGACTTAATGATGTGTTGGTAACTATTTCTGAAATGGTATTTCTTTCCCTAGCTATTCAGTGGAGAGATTTGTTTCTAGAGATCACAACTCTTATGCATTTATGGAATTGTTAGATGAACCGAATGAAAAAGCCATCTTTGATGTAAGTTTACTATTTAATCTCAAATTTCCATTCGTAAATTTTGCCCCTTTCTTACCTTACAAATTCTAAATGACAATATTGACAAAATTATAATCTTATTGTAACTGAGAATTTAATTCACAACTTTTGATAATTATGTTTGTGATTTCAGGCCAAATAAAGTTGTTTGTGAAATTACAGCAAAATAAGAATTTTGATTTAAATATTTATGGTGAGAAGGCTGGAGGAGAGAAGTGATGAAATGTTCATGTACCTATAGTAGATGTAGTTTTTGTCTGTAACCCTGTAGGTGACACATTACCACAATTCAAAAAACCATCACATCCTGTGGCATTTCTATAAGTTAAAGAACAATGTAATCTCTCTATAAATACAAAAAAAGGTTATTGTTAGTTTTGTTACCACATGACATTTTTTTATCTCTTTCAGTTTAAAAATGTGAAAGCACAATTGCTACTGATGGTTGGTGAAGATGACTTGAATTGGAAGAGTTCATTTTATGCCCAAGAAACTGTGAAAAGACTTAAATCGTACAACAAAACTAATTACAAGTTACTCAGTTACCCAGATGTTGGTCACCTGATTGAACCAGCATGCACACCTTTTTGTAAATCATCGTATCACAATCTGGGTAAGTTTGGTTTTGCCAGCATACACATTACTTTGTAATTTATAGTTTGGGTATGTTTGGTTTTGCCAGATTATGATCATTGGCTCTCTGATTTGACTATACTAAGCAACTACTTGTTATAGCTTTTGGTTCCATTTTTATTTGCACCAGTCTCCTAATATTAAAGCTACATATGGTGCAGACTTTGTTATTGTCATGATATCAAATGTAAAGCCTTGTATTGGGTTTTGTGTCAAGGAACAGAATATGATCTTGGTTGACATTGTTACATCATTATTTATACATAATTATTTACCAGTGATTACTGGAACGGGTGTGCACATGTACTCGTGGTATTTTCACTGCAGTGCAATGCATAAAACATTATCATATACTAGTACATGCATGCAAATGATATGCAAATGAAGGTTTGTGATTGGACAGGATCATTCTAATTTCTTACAGAAATTTGCTTTTTCAGACAAAATAAAATGTAAGAATAACAGAACCCCATGCTGCGCAAGTTCTAGTATGGGTACTCACAGATAATTGCACTCATGCTTGCAGTATTTTCTCTGCAGAGAACACTGTAAGCACTCATACAAACACCCCAAGTATGCCACATTTGCACTTGTGAATTATGGGGTTCTGTCATAATATCTCATATTGTCACCTTGTCCCATTTCACAGGCATGACTTTAGCATGGGGAGGAAAAGCCAAACCACATGCCACTGCTCAACAAGAATGCTGGAAAGAGATATTACAGTGGTTTCATCAACATTTACAAAGTGAGAACAGTAAACTCTGATAATATGAAACACGCTTCATCAATTATGAAAGGTGGCAAAGTTTTGCCCTAAACACTGTACAGCTAGTGTGAAATTTAATTGTGTTACTTAACACCTGGAAACATTTGTTTTCAAGGTAATGTAGTGTGATATTATAAACGGATATTTCCAACAATGTGGTTGGGTTTTTTTTGCAAGAGTACTAATTTTCCATAATGGTTTACTTACACAGGGAAATAAATACTGAAATGTACTGTGAAGATTAACTTTGGCATGATGACCAAATATTTGTATTTAGTAGTATTACATTGAATTGGAAGAGTGGGTGAGGGCAAAACGTTACGACGTATCTTACAGTCTAGGGTGAAGCGATAATTACAAATAGACCACATCGGTGCACCCATGTCACCATTTCATGCTCACTCAAACTGAAACCTTTTTTTTTCACCTTCGTTATGGGATCGAACGCATTACGTGAACTTACAGTTCACTACATGCTTTTCAAAGCTTCATTTGGGGTTTATATGGTTAACACGTAGACATCGTTCAAGAATAAACGATTATCATGGTATATACCAAGTTAATAATTCTCCTCACCAACACAAAATTTGTTTATACCATAGTTTTTTTAGTTTAATTTGCATAATTGGTGGTTCCCTGTGAAAGTATGGTTTCGTGTGAAATTCATATTAATTTTTGCCAATATATCTCATTGTGTTCCCCATCATCTGAGCAATTAAAAAACATATGTTTGCAATTTTTATTTCAATATTAAGGGTAATTTTTACAGCAATTTCATAAATGATGTAAAATCATGTTTTTTCTGTATATTGATGGCACATTAAAATGTGTGAACTGTACAATTGCTTTATATCTGTATAAATGTACTTATGGGCATCCTGTAGACTATAAACCTGTAGACTGTTGTATAATTTTGCATTTTAATCACAATATTATAAATTCTGGCTTCTTTATTTGCATATCATTTGCATATTATGTATGATGCTTCTGGTTTATTTGATTTCCTGTATTGTTTGATGTTGCTGATTGCTATTCAAAAATGTACGCCAACCATGAATTATTTCAGTTACTGTGAATACTCTGGTTGTTTTTTATCTTTTAAAGCACTAGTAAGTCCAAACCTTGACTATGCTTCCCCAGTGTCTTCCCACATATATACGGGATATTGCATTTTGACTATGCTTCCCCAGTGTCTTCCCCACATATATACGGGATATTGCATTTTTGGAAAAAGTGCAGCGTCGGTTCACCAGAATGATTCTGCAGCTTGGTGGCTTGAATTATGAGGACAGTTACGCATATTGAAACTGGCAACTTTAGAAACTAGATGAATTAGAGCTGATTTGCAGGAAGTGTATAAACTTTTCCATTTACATATTCTCCTTGATCCAGTTGTATTTTTCAAAGTATCTACTTCGACAACAAGGGGACATAGATTGAAATGATTTAAAGTACAGATCCAGATTTGATATACCTAAATATTTTTTTCAGTCAACATGTTGTAAACATTTGGAACAGTTTACCAGAAAGGATTACTGTTATTACTACACCAATTAAATCATTGTAATTACTTGAAAGTTGTTTATATATTTTACTTTTCAATATTTGTTTAATCTTGTTTACATACGTATGTTCAAGCAATTGTGTTATTGCATGGACTTTATAAAACTGTGACATGATATGTTTACAGTTTAAAGGCCTAACAAAAAAATTGTGTGGTTCCCATTAAACTCAATTTTAAAATAGGTGGGTTAGTAGATTTTTTTTCATGTGTGTGTCTAGTTCAGGTGAGTACAGTTTTTTTTATTTTGTATGTTATAGTCTACATATATTACATATAAGTTCTTTATTCGCAATAACACAAATTAATAAATAAAAATTAAATGAAAATAATGAAAATGACAAATGAGACTGGGTGCTGGAAGATAGCTAATGAAAAGCTAGTAGGTGTCCAGTCACCCATCCCCCCCCCCTCCCTAAGTAATTATTTTAATCCAGATTGGATATACGTAAATATTTTTCCAGTCAATATGTCGTAGACATTTGGAACAGTTTATTCTAATAAAACTGAAATTCGGATATAAACCAAATATTAAGTGTTTTTATTTTACCATTCATCCGCCTCACAGAGAAATTCATAACAGTCTCCTCTGGTGAACCATTCATACTAATCACTGTCAGGACGTCAAAGTTATCACTTATCATCATTTAATATATTAAATCAATGATTCCTTCATCTCTTCATTAATTCCACTACTTCTATTACCTTCAACAAAAATATATGTTGACACTATATTGGCTTGGTAAACAGTAGTACTTACATTTCTTTTACAATCAACACATCAAATTTAGATTCAATATTACGTAAACAGTTCACAATAACTTATACTTCTGATTGTTTTTGTTTGCGCATCAAATTCGAAGTTGAGAAGATAGAAGAACAGTTTGTTGGTGACGCGTCTTCAATTTCAACTAAAAATGTTTATTTTAACACTTGCACTGCCAGTTTGATATATGTACTGTCATAAAATTTATAGCCCAGGGACTTGTGGTCACACTACTTAAAGTCAAGTAAATCACGTTTGTCAGTGGTTTGGATATGCACTGTGGGTCTAGATACTTAAAACCGCAAGTCCCTGGGCAATAACAAATTGCAGCATTTGGAAGCACTCGACGATCGCGCATGTGCATGACAAATTTTCAAAAATATATAAACATGTCAATCTCAAGAACAGCAAAATATTTTCAAAAAATACTATTCTATTTAGACTATCTTTCTCGCCTTGAACACCTGGCTAAACTACTACTACTAACACTACGACTTTTCTTCCATAAATAGCCATTTAGGTTATACCCATTGATTTTATAAGTACATCATGCAGCATTTCAGATAAAATAATCATTTCCAATACATAACTGTATGTATGTATGTATGTATGTATGTATGTGTATGTGTGTGTGTGTGTGTGTGTGCGTGCGTGCAAGTGGGTTAACTTACAAGTCTTGTTGAAAGCGCCTGTGGCGATTTCTGTATAAAAACTGCTGATAAAACCCTACTTTCCTCATAATGTATGTATGTATAATGTATGTATGTATGTATGTATGTATGTATGTATGTGTGTACGTATGTATGTATGTATGTATGTATATATGTATGTAAGTATGCGTGTATGCGCGCGCGTGCACGCGCGCGTGCGTGTGTGTGTGTGTGTGTCAATTACATATGTAATAATTTATGACATTAAAACGAAGAATCTGCCACAGAAGATAAATATGCCGGTCATATAAAGTGAATTGATTGTTTTTGCGTAAAGTTCTGAAGTATTTTATGAAAGTAAGATAAAGTTGAGGTTACAAAATGTCAAATCCTCTAGTGGTCAGATACAACCATATAGAAGATAAAAT
Source organism: Glandiceps talaboti (assembly GCF_964340395.1). Classification (NCBI taxonomy): domain Eukaryota; kingdom Metazoa; phylum Hemichordata; class Enteropneusta; family Spengelidae; genus Glandiceps; species Glandiceps talaboti. Next base: position 220,364 of record NW_027554289.1, on the reverse strand, counting down.
AAACATGTGAATCTGAGCTTTCTTGGCGTGTATTTAGACATTCGAGGTCATGATAATAAATTATTTAGATTTAATGGAAAATGATAACGCAACTAATACATTTTCGAAATCATCATAAATAAATAAATATATATCAAATAAATAAAGTAAACGACTTATACAAACATCAGAGTTAAACAAATATTGTGTACAAAATTAGTCAATTTCTGCTAATTCTTAGTGTTTCGTTCCACTAGAACACTCGAGCTCAAGCATGCAATAAAGACTAGATGTGCTGATTGTGCATTATTTTCATCCTACTAGTAATACCAGTAATCATACACATGCTGCAATAAGTCCACTACATATCGTTTTAAGTAGTCTTACGTACAATTCTTCTCGTTGAACCGTTACAACACTGTGTGTGAACTAATCATAAAACTCGTTCCACAAACAGAACACGATTCACAATGCGACTAAATAGAATTTTCTAAATCACTTTAAAACGTAATAACGACACCAAAACAAATCAACTGAATTGATACTGTTCGAAGAGGAAGACACCACGACAAAGCCTACGGTACAGAGGTATAATCAGCATACAGCACGGTCTCCCTATATTACGCTGATGTTCGTTTCAATGAGTTTTGTTGTCGCGGGATGTTTACTGAGTTGTAACAGTTCAGAGAGTAGAGTTGTCCATGCGAATAAATCCCAGTTTCCTTTACTCTGACGTTAATCTGATTCAGGCGGTAGACTTCTCAATGTCTCTTTATTATCGTCTGTTAATTGTTGACGTTCACCCTCCTCTTCTTGGGGCTTACATGTTTTGATGGAATACAGAAAAGCAGCAACCAATAACATACAACCTATAGAACAAGAATATATATGCAATGAATCTATTTATGTATTTTCTCCATTACATGTGACGTCATATAAATTGTAGATTTTTTCTTGCCTATTTTTCTTTAACACAATAACAAATTTATCTCATCTGACAACAATAGTGAGATATTTTTTCCGTGGCAGTGTAGTTTCTTATTGGCTTATTGCTTGACAGACAGACAGACAGACAGACAGACAGACAGACAGACAGACAGACAGACAGACAGACAGACATACATACATACATACATACATACATACATACATACATACATACATACATACATACATACATAAATTACATAGTATTTATTATTACATACATACATACATACATACATACATACATACATACATACATACATACATCCATCCATACATACATACATACATAAAACGAACAAATTGACCCTAACAAAAATGCAAAAGGGAGAAAACTGATCTATTATAGTTTACCTGATAAAATACCTAGGGTTGTACCAAATGGAAATATGAAGCATACGATGGCTATCAAAATATATAAAATTGACTTCTTCCAATTATCAAACCAGACTATAGCCTTCCAGCAGGAATTATCATCCCTATTAAAAAGGTACAAAAGGTAAAAAAATAGAGAATTTGAGTTATACATCTACAATATTCTTCATATGACGTCGCTGTTACCATGGTTACACACTTTCAGACTGATGACACTGTGTGTGAGGTGAAGGTACGCACACCACGTGACATGTGTCAAAATTTTGAAAGCAACTTTACTTCATATTCAATAACTCTTCCGGTATCCAACACCTATAATATCTAATTTTTATTCTTACATTTTTCCCTAGGGTTACGTTTTGAATGTATCTACAAGGGTGGAATGAGGGAAGGGGAGTTGTATATTTACTATCTGTCCTTGTATGGGAGGTAAATTTTGAATACCGTATGTAAGTAGATTCTTCATGTTGTGCCTTCAACTGACGTTGTAATTCAATATCTTTTGTATGGGGTCAATAGATTGCGTAAAATTATGTTACGTTACGTTACGTTTTGTTACGTTATCAGTGATGGTACATAATTTATTTATTCATTTGTAATTTTTACCTTACTTACCCATGTTGTATAACCTCTCATTTTGTCTTTGCTTTTGGAAACCTTTTATTCCTTCGGGAATTACTATGTATTTGCATACAATCAAACAATTACGTGGCGAGTGAAACAACCTTCCTTCGCGCAAATCAGTGACTGGTTGTGATACAGTATGTATAACAACGTCAACAATATATTCAGTACTAACAATGGCATCATTAATGAGACTTTCATTACTCACCCACAACACTTGCATTTCCTAATAACGAATGTTAGCTCTAAACAGGCGACAAGAACTCCAACAACCCTGCAATATCAAGAAAGAAGAAAATGTAAGAAACAATGAAGTAATATCATGTTGTTTATTGAATTTGTGACTTTTTTTGAGGTCAAGTAACATTTTTGTTTCATATGTGCATGGTAGCCAATCACTGCGAGGATATATTAAACGCACATAACAATGATAATTATGCTTTGCATATGAATTACCATTATGCAAATCATGTTGTCAATATAATGTCTAGACACCACATCCAATATAAAGCTCTCATAAAGTTACAAAAGTTTGTATTGTACGGATAAATTCCATCTCATTGAACTGCATCGTTGTTACAATGTAGTTCCCACAAATGTCATTAATAACTATCAATTCGACCTCAGGGTGACCCTATTTTTCATCTCTGTTTCTCATTACGCGACCGACCCAAACTTTCAGCTCCGACATCAAAATAAAAAATAAAAAAATTTCGTCCGCCCTTAGCGCCCTCTCTGGCAAGAATAAACAAGTGCCTGAAATGTCGACGTCATCTATAGTCATGGAGACGGCGACGACACTTGTGCACAAACAGAGTATTTCTTTCATGACGGAAATTATTCAAGTACGGGGCTGAGAACATGCCAATTGTGTAGAGAAGCTGCGAAAGGGCTTGTTACCAGGAATGCAATAAAAAGAAGATAGAGAGGAGGAAAAGGAGAGGCAAAGAATTGTGAAGAAAATGACATTTTTTTTACTTTTTTTAATCGACCGACCGACCCATAGTTGCTATGAGAAGGTAATGAGAAATTAACATAAAAAATAGGGTTACCTTAACATGCACGTTATTACTATATTAGCGTTTAAGGTAATATGTACCCCGTATCGGTGACTATTGTCTCTGAACACGAACATTCTTAAAATCTCTCCTATTAAACTTTGAAATACGAAAGGCTGTTCCCCGTCCCTTTGGAATAATAAAAGAAATTAAAGGTTCACAGACTGTTATATTCAAGTCATTTCCCCTGTTTGTGTGTAATACGATATTCGGCAGCCGATTGCCACGGATTCTAAAATGGATAGATTGTTTATAAAATTTTGTCTAACATTTCGATAATTTGAAATGTGAGTCCTAATTGCTTTTTCTTGATTTTAACTGCGAATTAGTTGGTGGTGTCTTGAACAGAAGAGTCCAAAATATTTGTATTTCAGATGCGCATTCTTCTTTAATGTACAATGTCAACCTATACCAGGCGGGTTAAAGTACTTACTAAATTTCAGATAATGTAAGTTTTGAAAAGCTTGAAATGTTTACGTTGCTAAAAAAAATAGTGAAATCTTTGCTAAGATCTCTTGTAAATCATACATCGATTGACTGGTGTGAGTATCTTATTGACCCCCCCCCCTCCCCATCTGTGTATCGGTAGATCTCTAGGTTTCTCTTTCTATGAGGACAAGAGTGGCAAGAGCGGTTCTACTAACAGTAGAAGGAGGCCAGAGTGTTAAACGTATTATCACCGATGCACAATAATCCTGTCCCTAATTGATCTGTTTCCGATGCTTTATTTCTTGCTTGACAATGAGACCAATTTTTCCCCTTCTGTTGTTCATCATTTATGTAAATATGTAATGAGGCATTTAAGAGTTGACAGGTATGACAAAGAACAATTTGTACAAAACGGAAATTGAAAGTGTTACCAATTACATAGAGACAATTACATTTTTTTTTCAAAATGACATCCGCAAATTAAGTTGAATTCATAAAATAATACCCAGCGAAGATTTATTTCATGATCTATTTCCAAGTGACCTTTCAATGGTTTAGCACAACAAGGAACCATGTACGCTAGTCAAACCGTTCCAATGTTAACGCGATGCTGTAAAAAAAAAAGGTGCGAGGGGTGGGGTGGGGGCAGTGACAAAACCAATGAGAAGCACAGAAAGATATGCATTGGAAACCATAGAAATGAACATTCACACTGACAACCAAGTTCATCGTATAAGCTCAAAGGTTTATTTAAAACACTTGAAAGGTATATAAAAAAAATAGTAAAATTTTTATTACTTACAAGTAATAAATGCCTATCCATATAGCGAGGGGACTGTCTCTTAGTGACGTAATCCCTGTGGCAAGCAGACCTAAAAGAGTAGGGAGGGATCGAACAATGTTTATCCATCGTTCCTTTGAGTTATTTATGAACTACATTTATGTACTCCAATATGCAATGTCAAAAGACATCTGTCGGCCTCTGTCTCCGTTCCCCATCTTTCTCTCTTTTTCATATGTTGCATACGATAAAGTGTATGTATTTCAGAATGTATTAAAATACATCAATATATTGAACACGTTTTGATTGAAAAATGTCTTATTTGTAATTTCCTGCCCTCGGCAAAAACAAAAATATCTGTCTCTCGCATAAAATTGGTTGGGTAAATTTTCTCTATAAACTCGACAAAAGATTATAATATATATATATTACATCTTTTATTTCAATATATATATATATATATATATATATATATATATATATATATATATATATATATATATATATATATATATATACATTTCTTATACCATTTTATAATTGAATTCGTGACTCAATCGGGAAAAGCATTAGTATTTATGGAAATAGAAGATGTAATTATCATTTAGACAACATACAAAATTAGTTCCCTTGCTTCCCTAGAGCGATAAAACGTTATCGAGCAAATTGCTACGGCTAGATTTACGTCTCACATATGTAGGCCTGCGGATGTACTCCAACAAAACACAACACAGACAGTCTACTGTCACGAGGCAATATGTAATATTGACATTTTCATACCAGCATGTCCTACTGTCGGTATTTGGATGCAATATCGAAGGTCAGAATTTAAATATTGTATGAGAGCAATAATATTATATTTGCACGGGTCACGCGGTTACTAAAATAGCAACACGCATTCCCTTCACTGCATCATTTAAATACAACTTTATATGATATAATGTAAATAATGCTGGAATGATGAGATTTGCAATCAAACGTCATCAAATTGATGTATGATTCATTAGAAGCGCCACGTTGTATTATATGCCAAATCTGGATTATTCAATGCTATTGTCGCTCGTAGCCCTATGTCATAAATCTAGCTTAGCTGAATTAATTAAAGGGTCAACGCAGACGTGACTGAATATCAAACGGTTATTTTAAAACTCACACACTATAGCAACGAATATTACATGCAAGATAATATCAAATGTAAAATGTACTTACATACAGCGGTGAGCAATCCCCATATACGCACTACAGCAGTTAGGTATTTCCACAGACAGTTTCTGACTGCGATCAATTTGCTCTCCGCCATAGTAGCTCACGAAAGCTACAGTCGCAACGCTAGCTGCTGTGTAGTCTGTTTATAACGCTTTGAGTTGAAAGAATCAATTCACGACTTAATCACAAGTAGACAGAGTGATGACGCAAAATAACTCCTGACACTGTACGGAATCGGCAGGTGGAAACGCAGCAAAATACACTATCAAATTAAAAATAATCAAATAGTCATACGTTGTATATTGGCTACAATATACAGATAGGTTTGCACACAAGATGACTTCATGCACACAACCGACTGATAAAGCGCCCTCAAGCGTAGATTCGTGTCTGACCTCAGAGACGATTTGACACGATAATAGGTAAAATATATTTAAAACTGCTTAGGTGAATATTAATATTACAGTATTGCTTTGAATATAGATAACTGGTATGATATCAAGGAGTCCATTTTTGAAGCTTCGTCACACACGAGACGAACTGACTCACAATATATTACAATATATCTTAAAAATACTAATAATTTGTCTATATTGCTAAACTGTTTTCATGGTATTTCTCCACTTATTTCAAGGTCGAATATAACGTGTGTTTTTTTCTTTCTGTGTACATCTAAACACTTTGTTTACCTGGTTGCTCTACTGCAAAATATGATAATATTACACGTTAAGCGAAATATAGCTATTAAATGACAGGTCATTCATTCGATCATTTATTGATGATACTGCAAAATATGTGGAAGATCACGTAAGAGTTACTGTTGTACATTCTCCTAAATTAATTTGGCAATTTAAAAGGAAAAAAAAACATACATTGAATCCAGAAATTGGGTCAGCGAGGGGTACATTTTGTGACGATGTTTTGTACATATATTTTTTCAACATATATATTTTTTCAACGCAAGTATTATTGTTATTATTAAAGTCATACTCCACAGTTATACTTAATTCATGTCATAGCAGTAAACTGTGTATATATGGATGAATATACTGATATGTTATATATATATCCATCAACCAATATTGCAAGTCGGATGTCAACACGATTAAACTCTCGCCATCCAAACGATTACAGGATGATATATAATCAATTTAAAAGCCTCGATCAATATTATATTGTATGCACGTTTTGGTGTCTTGTTTCATCTTGAGTATTGTAAGTAATTATTTGTCAAATGATATCTCGACTAAAATATATGCAAAACAAACGAATTATTGATCACGTCGACAGAACAGAAGAACGTTCTTGTAAGTGTAACAGATAAATCGACCATCATTACATATTTGATACAATTCAAGATTTGCTTAGTAAACCCAGTCCGTCATCCAAGCAATGTATGCCCATATACGTGTAAATCGTAGTGATAGTCTAAACAGCCGAGTATAATGTTAATTTTACTGTGATAACATACAAGATTCCTAGCTAAAATGTAATGCTGTTCTGAAATTACTATATTATTTGATGATTTCAAAGCACAATCATGCCGGAAATACATCATTGCTTGTTTAGTATTTAAAAGTAATGTTGTGTATGTGTATGTGTATGTGTATGTGTATGTGTATGTGTATGTGTATGTGTATGTGTATGTGTATGTGTATGTGTATGTGTATGTGTATGTGTGTTTGTGTGCGCACGAGCGCTAGCTTGTTTATACATACATACATACATACATACATACATACATACATACATACATACATACATACACACACATACATACATACACACACACACATACATACATACATACATACATACATACATACATACATACATATATACATACATACATACATACATACATACATACATACATACAATACACACATACATACATACATACACACACATGCATACATACATACATACATACATACATACATACATACATACATACATACATACATACATACATACATACATACATACATACATACATACATACATACATACATACATACATACATACATACTTTCATGGATTCCTGTGCCCTAGTTGTGATGTTTAGGGATGGTACCGACAAAATAAAGAAACCTTGGCAGGTATGACTTCAAGTCAAACATAAGCCCATTATCTCAGTTACTCCCCGAAAATACATTAATAACCTCATTAAAATGTCAATGCCAGTACGCATGCGTAGTTAATCGATCCCGTGAACAAATCCAGTGCGTTATCACTACATTGTATTTTCTTCTTGGAGTAAAGGTGCTAGTATATACGAAGCTCCAGCAAGAACAGAATTTTGATGAAGCGATATGATTTGAACGTGCGTGTGTTCTTGATTATCTACACTGAAGAATCTATTTTGAGCCAAGCTTTGCTGCATTAGCATAAGAAGAGGACTTGACATGACAGAAAATCTAGCCGCATGGACCTTTTCTACGTCTGTTGTATTTGCCTTCCCTCCATCTCCTTGCGACATAATAATGTACAACGACCTAACGCAAGTATGAACTTTGCAAAACTTTATGGACATATATGTGTTGTAAAATTGGAGTCTTCTTCGACCATAAATGCGCTACAAATGACATAGATTTCTTTCAATGATTGAGTAAACGTCTATAATTTTTACCAGAGTGGTACCGATGATGGAGTGTTCAGCACATTTGATAATTATAATTTTATAATACTTCAGGCATGAAACTTTCCGTAGAAACTTCATAGGAAATATATGTGTAGTGGACTGAAATGACATGTCATGTCATAAGTGAAAATCAAGGTGCCCTTATCGTGGATCAACTTTTCTTCGTATAGATATTAATGTGCGTATTAATATATCATATTCGTATTCATATTAAAGTAAGCCTACTGCTGTATTATGAACTATGTTCAGTGACGAAGCAATCCAACCGTGTGCGCTGATCATCGGTCATATAAATCTCGATATCATTCCGTGACGACACCTGGTTATTTCACAGACAGACTTATACCGATGAACGTTTTCTATTCACTGCTACTCCAGTGCCTTACCAAATTGCATGACACAGTATTGTCAGCTACTTTGCTATTACATTGAAGAGGTCTTACACTCGCGATGAGTCTAGAAGCTTTCAATATCACAACAAGTAATGCGTCTAACACGTCTGTCTCCTTTACGCCCGAACCTGTTGAGACCGAAGGTTTTTATAACAACGTTGTGCTCATGAAAGAATATATTTATTTCTACGGCAGTGCAGTTATCCTGTGCGTTTGTACTATTTTATCAGTGTTGGGTGAGTATTTTAGTGCATTGCCGTGTTTCCTTGTTTCTCTAGCAAAGATGCAACATCAGTTCTATTGTGATATGTAAGTACTCAACTAATTAGGACGTTATTCATACTGATAAGGTTATGTGTTGACATCAATGTGTGACAATTATCGCCTAATTACTCTCATAATACAATAGTACAATAGAGGTAATAGGTAATATCAATTGGGGTGAAAACACGAATTTACTATCTACAGTCGAGCGTTTGATCACAATCAATATATTGTATGTCTACCTCGGGATCACAGGAGATGCAGACATATTTACATATTGTGCGGAGACTTCTGGGGATTGGCCACAAAAGATTTCTATTGTGTGCATTCAGGTATGATCGATTATTGAAAGGAGAGGTAATATCTATATCTTGAGTTCTATAGAATTACATATCCTCTTTGACAAATGTTAAGTCCCCTCGCGATGTAAGCTGTAAACATGGCGTTAGTGATAACGTGTGCAACTCTGAAATTATCATCAAAACAGCAGCAGCAGCAGCAGCAGCAGCAGCAGCAGCAGCAACAACAACAACAACAACAACCGTAACAACAACAACAACAACAACAACAAAACATGGCAGCAAAAACATACCAAATATCAATCTAAAACTAATTCTTAAACGAAATACAGAAGAAAAAAACCCCGAAGGAGTGGAATAATAAATCTGATAATCATCAAGAAACTATTGATTTGGGTGCTGTTAGACTCGGCGATATAGTCTAACCAGTAACGACAGTAACGGTAGAGTGTTCGATGTCAGAGAGAGTTGACTGTATAAGCTACCCTGTCGTTCACATATACATGTAGTTGGGAAATCAAGAGATTTAATATGGCCCGCGATAGATAGATGGGTGGATGGGTGGCTGGGTAGGTAGGTGAGTGGATGAATAAATACATGAGTAACACACACACACACACACACACACACACACACACACACACACACACACACACACACACACACACACACACACACTCATTCATACATACATACATGCATGCATGCATACATACATGCATACACACATACATACATACATACATACATACATACATACATACATACATACATACATACATACATACATACATACATACATACATACATACATACATACATACATACAGTTATCAGAAAATATCATTGACTATTTTTTTGCAATGTTTTCGTCAATTTGTATTTCTCTACTGATTAAAGAGCCTTCTGTAATTACAAGGGAGAGGGCCGGGGGAAATGAACCCCAGTCTGTGGCATAAAATGTGACCCTCCCCCTAGTCCGTTGTGCTAAAAAGTGAGCTACCTCGATTTCCTTTCTCTAAAATATGACACTCCACCTGGCCAAGTTCAAATATTTCTGTGAAAAAACATGTTTAACACCGCCTACCCGTGGCGTAGTTTATAGAGCCCAAGATTCAGTAGTCAGGAGGTGTTGGGTACGAGTCCCCTAGAGGCAGGGAATTTTTTTGTAGTTAGGCTGGAGTCAGAATTTGCGGCGGGGGGGGGGAGAGGAATTATTTTGGTCAAAAACTTTTCGCAGCCCCCCCCCCAAAAAAAAAAAAAATCAGCCCCCCCCCCCACATGAACCCAAGAATTTTCGTAGCCCCCTTCTCGATTACACACATTTTAATCTGAAATTATACAGTACCACCGCTCCACTTCAGAGATGTGTCACTACAGTATGGTATGGTACTTTAACCTAACAGTGGCGATCAACTTCAGCTTCCATACATAACAATGAGAGATTTCTTTACAAATTTTATGTGGGCTTGCGAAAAAGGTCTCACATTGGGCTGTACTTGGAGATACTAATAGTCAGCAGGGCTTTATCTTTCAATCTTGATTCTGGACACTGTCAGAAACAGCACCTCTTGATAGATAGTACAGTAGTACAGTAGATACTTTTTAAAAAATCATAAGGACATGTAGGAGGTCATTTAATGGCACAAAATTTCAAACCATACACATTATCGAAAGCCATAGAGTACTTGAAAATTGTCCAATACCCCCAATTTTACTCGTGTCTATACATTATTACACAACTGTATTACTATATTACCTACAACGTATATATTCAGATATATTTTGGCAGACAGACACATTTGTTTGGAGGAAATGTGACCCACCTCATTTTCTAAAATATGTCCCTCCCCCAAGGACCGATTTGTAAAAAGTGACCCCCTAATCCCCCTTTGTAGTTACTGAAGCCCCCCCCCCAACACATTCTGGTCTCATAATAATAATATGTTCATTGCTTTATGAGGCCTCCGACCCATATACAACGTAAGAAATATACAACAAAATCAAAGTCACATACCATTAGACTAAGTTCAGATAAATACTGGTATTACGTTATTTCACTTGTAAGTGCCTCTATCTTCTTGTCTCTTGTCACTATGGAGACCATTTTCATGGGAACGCTTTATTTTTATTAAAATTAACCCTGTCAATGAATAGTATGCATGTATACAAATCAGCTATTAAACTCGAAGGCAACAAGTATGGAAGTTAAACGTATCGCCGAAATGATGTTCAGAATGACCTCCGGTCGCATAATCATTGATATTCAAAAAAAATGTTACAATGAAGTTGGGATGGCGTGATAACTGTGTAACCTTGAATAGTTGTTATTTCTATTAGACGGCACGTAGGCACAAAATGTCGATCTTGAAAGTGTTCGACCTTTATTGAATTCTTATGATTCACACTTAAAATGTAAAGGTCAGATTTTGCAAGTGTTCGAATTACGCGTACGGTTCTTGTTTGTCTGCTATACACATTTCACCTCAAAATACAGCCTACCAAGTCGTTTTTTTTTTCTCTCACTCTGTCAAATAAATGGAAAGTTTGAAGTTGATCCCGATACATTCGTTAATGACTTTCTGCTTTAAGAACGCGAGGGCGGTAGAATCATATAAGCTTACTTTACATTCTATTGATAACGTTACATTGATAGAATTTGCATTTTTACGTCATTTATATCAATATACATGTATCGAACCATATACTTTCATATTGAATTCCAAACCTTCTCAAAACACAGAAAGACAAATAGACTGGGAGATAGAGGAAAACACACAAAGACTTTTACTTGTTTATATAAAACCAAACATGCAAGAGAAAATTACAAGTACGTATGTAGGATAAATGCCTGCTGACTATTTGTGAAGAAACACAAAGCTGGGTTGGGTTAGATTGTGATCAAACCAGAGACTTGTGGAATAAATTCTGTTTCCATGGGGGATATTAAACAGGAACTTGACATTTATGAAATATGGTGTTCTACATCTAGATTTTAGCAATTTTCGACGTCGATAACAACAGGACGACATTAACTGTAAATTTTTTTATTACTCTATTTGAATTATCACAAATTTAAATGGAGGTGGTATTTTATGCTGAAAGGTCAAATGGTGTCAATGTACATTGTATATATTTGATGAGCTGTCTCACGTTAAATGTCATGTTGTTTACGTATGTTGAGATGACCTAGAATAAAGATGATTACTTCTGAATAAATGGAAAAGAAGTATGAACAGCTGGCGGCAACACACTAGTAAACAAGCTGCACCACCGTCCACACACGGTACGTCTTTTCTGACTTCTTCGGGACGAATGGACGTATACGTAGTGTGTGAAGACAAGTCTACTTCACTACAAACGAAATGTTTTCACCGAATAAAATTTTCAAGTTCATATAACGTTCAACAACAAGTTATATGTCTAAATATTATAAACCAGAACAAATTGTATGCCCTCTTCCTCTTACGCGGATGTCCGTGCGGAGATACAGGTTAACGTTGATTAACAATATTTGCATAATTGTCTACGTCACGTACCATAACAAAATCTGTTACAATGCCACCTGAGACCGTATGTGGTTATTGAACTTAGATCATATCTCAGCAAGCTAACTTTCGTTCGTAGTCGAGCTTATATCGTATCAGGGCCAACTCAGCGGAGAGCCATTAGTTTATTCGAAAGTGGATACAACGGCTCCAGGCCGTTAGATCTGACCAATTATGCAGCTTATTGAATTTGTGCAAACTTGGCAATACTGCCATTCTTTTGACGTTTAAGAAAGGCACTAAACAACAACAACAACAACAACAACAACAACAACAACAACAACAACAACATAAGACAACATAAGACAACATAAGACAACATAAGACAAAAGACAACATTGAACAACGACAACAAAAGGCACATCAAAATAGTGTGTTTTTTTAAAAGAGGAAAGTGTCTTATCGTCATCCGCAAAATGCCTTATCCTTGTCCACAATTTAAAAAAAAAGTTCTATACTAGGTACATGTAATGTCAACGTCGTACAATCAATCACTATACGTTTTTGACAGACTACTACATTCGTAAAATGGCAATTCTTATCTGCTGAGGTACAATTGTAGTGGAAGGCAATCCCACCATACTATGGACGTTTGTCGTTGAATGAAAACTGATAACTCACATATAGTAACATCGCTAACGGCGTAATGTAAAAAAACGTATCCAATGTACATTATAAGGCAACTATTAACGAGGTAAAATACATCTGAAATTGGATTGGAGAAGAATTCGTCTCAAATAGCCGAGCCGGTGACAGCACATATAAACTGGAAGACATGAAATACATGAACGAATATATAAACTGAAAAAAAAATTATAGATAGATATATGAATCAATGAGAACAAACAATACTAGATAAATTCAATCGTAGAAAAATATGTTCATGAATAAAACAGGACAATAACATTAACATTAATGGAAGGTTTAATATGACGATAGATTATATGCTGAGAACGAAACAGTGGTGACGTCATGCCTAAATGACAATCGTTTTGTCTTTACAGGTAATGTAACAGTTATAACCGTGGTATATCGGAAAGTGTCCCTGCAAACTGTCACGCACCTCTTGATCGTGAACTTGGCATTCGCCGATCTATTGTCCAGTTTGCTTTGTGTTCCATTTGACATAGCTGCTAATTTTAACCAAGGATCATGGCTACCGGGTGCAGTGTCTTGTAAAGTTGTACGATTTCTCTATTCAATATTTGTGTCAGCTTCTATTGTCACGCTAAGTGCTATTGCCATAGACAGGTAAGTATTAATATACTCACAAATATTCACGAAGTATTGAAAAGACGGGAGTGGTTTTTGCTGGGCTAGAAAGTCCGAAAAACGTCAGTTTCATGAACGGGGGTGGGGGGGGGGGAGATACTTCAAATTTGAAAATTTGTTCTGGTTGAAATTGTGGAAGGGTGCTGCTGGTGTTGGTAGAAATTGTCATATTCAAAGTGAGGTAAATTGGTAATTGGTAGGAACAAAATAAGAAACTCATATTTGATAATTCACCTTATTTAGTTACCTTCGATTTCTACACAGCAATGTATGATAATACAGTTTTCCACTTAAAATTGTACTCCCTGGTCAATTATTTAACAACTATGTGAACATCGTTGCTTTCAAATCAATAGAATGCACATACTAGTTAAATATGTTGATTTCTATGACATTTAGCCGAATACCAGCCTCCTGGTACTAAAGAGTTACACGTGTTAACTTCAGAGTTCAGAGACTCCATCACATGATAACGTCACCATGATTGTAGCACTTTTATTGAATTACTAAGCCGATACGTAATATGCATGGTGGGTGTTTTGGGTAAGAATGTCTCAGTTTATTGTCAGTTTTAATACTGGTGTGGGGGTCGTGCTTGATTTCTTATCACTTCGTTGAAATTAATTGCAATACACCGCTCGCCTCCAGAAAATTAAGTATGACAGGACTTGCTCCCAAAGACAGGTGGTTACGTGTATTGTTCTTTCTTTGTTCCCTCCAATAATGTAATGGCCCTCGCAAATCACGATACCAGACAAAATGAGTAATGAATTTCTGTGTATATGTAGACAAAGATTCATGCTAAACCAGGGTGATTTCGTAGTATAAAATGTTTTTTGGAGTATCAGTCCTAAATTTCTTGAAACCATTATATAGATTATTAACAATTGGATGGCTTGATCACTCACTCACTCACTCACTCACTCACTCACTCACTCACTCACTCATTCACTTATTAAATTATAAACCAGGCACCGAACGAACTCAAATGCAAACAAAATGCACTGCGAGAAGTCGTTTAGGCGATTTATTCAATAGCTGAAATAGGAAGCCCTAGATGCAATAGACTATTTGAAATTGTAGAATTTCAACCAGAAGCGTATGCTTTTATTCCATCGCAATGACTCAGTGGCATGCATGCAAAAGATATTCGCTATATAGTGCAATTCAAGACATCATACACCCCAGGACTTTTTATTAATAGCGGAGTTTTATGTTTTCAGTTCTAGGAATGTAGTCTAGTAAATGTATAATTTAGTAGACTCTAAATTACACTTTTCCATTGAAAGTAATGTTGAATTTGCACGCATTAAAATCCAATAAGTACCCTTTAAGCATTTTGCAGGTAGTTTACAGCGGTATTTTATATCGGGTGTCTAGGTAACTAGTACATTCTATCGGAGAGGATTACTATTTTTCTTGGTTTAGTAGTGATGCAGACTTGAAGAAGTGATAGTGGCTTAGCTTGCTATAATAGGTGGGAAGAATTCTACAACTACGGTTTTCTAAAGTTCAAATACATCATCCGGCGTTCTTGTATACACGTATATTTCGAAAAATCTCTTCTAGTACTCTTTATAGTGTCCTGATAAGTTAATAATGTACTTCGATTGATTGATGTCCAATTTTTTTTTATCGCACCCCTCTTCCTGTAGGTATTATTCGGTGGTGTACCCCTTAGAAAAGAGGATGACGTTGTTCAAGACAAAATTAATGATTAGTTATATTTGGATCCACGCGGTGGTGATTTGCCTGCCAAACTTGTTTGTTTATGAGGTCACTAAGATACCCAAAACGGACACTCTGATCTGTATTGATATTTGGAAATCTCGACTACAGCGAAGAATCTATCTAATCTTGTACGCGACACTCACTCTGTTCATTCCACTAACCATTACCTGCCTGGCCTACTGTTTTGTATGGCGGGCATTTCGACTAAGTCAACGAAGGGTAAACGTCATTAAATCATTGAAGAGACCCAAAACTGCTATGCATATGCCGTATGCGTCAAAAACTGAGATGAAATTGCTGAAAATGTTATTTGTGATGGTTTCAGTATTTCTGCTTTGCTGGGGACCGAATGTCGTCGTTGTGTTTTACCTCACTTTCTTGCCATCCGTGCCTATCACACAGTATGCTATATTAACGGTGCAATGGGTTACGCGACTTAACGCAGTTTTAAACCCAATTATATACGGCTACTTGAATAAGTATTTCAGGCAGGGTTTCAATGATTTGTTGAGAACTTGTCCATTTACTTGTGTCAAGGCATTGACACTTGTCGTGGACATCAGTGCGCCCCCTACGGAGAATAAGGGCCTTAGTCCAAGAGCTAGGGATGGAACACGCCAGCGTGACTCTGTTATTAGGACTGGACAAGGAGAGTACAGCCCGCAAAACATTTTCGTTGTATCGAAAACTTACTCGGAAAGAAAGCCAGACGATGACAGAAGAAAGAAAAGTAGCGTTTTGAAACCTTCATGCCGCCGCATAACAACATCCGAAGTTGAAGTCCACACGGTAGAAATACCAATGAAAAACATCACCAACAACAACCTTAAGAAAAATAAGAGTGTACGATTGATGACGAGAAAGAAAGCAACTTTCGAAAGTCCCATCGTTTCAAGTTCTGGTACAGAATCAACAACGGAGGCCCCCCACGGGAAATCGTTAGAACTGCCGGCTAGTTGG
Organism: Glandiceps talaboti; assembly: GCF_964340395.1. Lineage (NCBI taxonomy): Eukaryota > Metazoa > Hemichordata > Enteropneusta > Spengelidae > Glandiceps > Glandiceps talaboti. The sequence goes on along the minus strand of NW_027554289.1, from coordinate 203,814 downwards.
ACGAAGGGCTATGGTCACAGGAAGAGGCTTTTACCTCCGCTGGGAATGACACCAGAGAATTTGGTAGAGGCGGTGAAGAAGAATAAAAGAAAAAAGAAAAGAAAGAGTAACGACAGACAGAAACCTCAGACAAAAACGAACATTCCTTAAATGCAGTACTTGTAGGTATACAGATTTTACATTTCCAAGTGGAAAAAATATCAAACAAATACCAAAAGTGAAGAAGTAAACTTTCACATTGTTCCTCTTAAATAATTTGTAAGTATATTTTTGTACAAACGGTTATTAAACGTGAGTGGTATTAAAAAAAAAGATCTTGATTGGACTTTTGTGTGTTAATGTGCTGATCCACCAGAGTTACATCCATTAACTATTAGGGGTGAGATTGATAGTTCAATGTAAGATAAAAAAAAATAATTCTTTTAGTTAGGCCATTGGCCACAATTGATAATTGTTTCAGACAGTACAGTCAATTTCTAATCAGTATAAAGTGGTATATAGTACTGTGATTAGAGCCCTGGTTCCCAACATGTATTTAAGTGCCATGCGTTCACTTTTTTTTTTATTAACGGTGCAATGGGTTACGCGACTTAACACAGTTTTAACCCCAATTACATATGGCTACTTATTTTTTTCTTCTTCCATTTCTCGATTTGATGGCATTCTGTAAAGAAATAGTTGTGGTCAGGGGTACAAAACAAATTCAATTAAAAAGTTAAATTGATTTTGTTTGATGAGGAATAAAATGGTTCACCCTATCCCACGAACCAAACGAATTAACTTGTTTTAATTCTACACCATGGGAGCATCTTCACGTGAGCAATTCTTCGTCTACACATTCTGAGAAACATTCCCATCAAATTGAGACTGATCTTTCCTTGACAAAAGCATCTTTGGGAGGCTTTGGAAGCCTTTTACCCACTTCCCCCATATTTGGTGCACCCATAACAATTTGAACAAATACAAAGGTCTGTCTGTCTCTGTCTTTCTTTTCATGAATTTAGTCTCATTATTATCAATGTACAGAATCTACAAGTACAAAATTTGGGGTCTTGTTTAGTGATGTTCCTTCACAAACCACTCAGACTGATATGCAAATACACCTTCTATTATTCTATTTCAATGTACATCCAGTATAGAAGTACATCACACCTTCAGTTTTGCATCAATAAGATCAAATGGGAACACAAAAAGTGAGCTGACAGAATGTAGCCATCACAAAGACAGAATCTGTGGCAGACACATTTTATTACTAAATTGTACATTACTGTGGGATACACTGTATGGACTATCTAATATGATATCCATGACGACTGAACTACAACACAGCTAACTGCCACACAAAGACAACACACATGGTGTAGCCAACAGTAATCAGTGATCACACAACAGCATTTTTCTATTCCATCTTACCTTTTATATTTGCTTGAACTGTCCTATTACATGTTTATGATTTTGTCTTGCTTGTCATCGGAAATACCAACTAAGACAAAAACACACACATGTAATCCAAAACAAGATTCAAGCATAAAAGTACAAGTTTGAATCAAATACTTCACCAACCTAAACATTAAATTTTAATATGCAAAAATAATGGACGACTAAATAAAAAGAACGCAATGTGTGACAAACCTCTGAAAATTATAACTCTACCTGTGGCTACATACTGTATTTGTAGATGAGCTAATGTGAAGGAGATTTTCAATAACGTAAATTATATGATGTAGAATGAAACTGAAAGGGTTGGACACATCAGGAAGAATGATTTGTGTTATTTTCGTCATTGGCAATTATGGCAATCCAAATCCCACAAGATGACAACATACACCTATAAATTGCAATACCAGATAATGATGGATTTACTGTTAGTATCTGGGTAATTTACTTCCTCCACATGTAAAACAGATTGATATATTTTACACAAGATTTCATTCCTGAGACTCCTACCCAAAGTGGATATTATTACTATCTGCTACACAAGACTATGATCATCATACAAATTTACTAGCAATAGCAAGAACTTTGGACAATTCTTGTTGCTTTCTGAGGTGTGATGGTATAGGTACAGTTATTCGTGTTCCAGTTGGGTTGCCACTTTCTTCCAGAAGTACTATATTATTTGTATCAAACTTTGGTGTATTCCTGGCTCCTGGCATCTTGACACCAACAATAAGCGCCTTCTTTTTCTGTCCTTTTATTGCAATTAAAACTTTATCTCCAACTTTACCAACTCTTTGTTTGTTGTATACATGAATACATCTCGGTGGTTTGAATCTTGATGCCACACCTAAAGCTGAATTGTCAACTACTCGAAGTCGACTCAACAAAATGATGGCTGCAGATGGTGTGCTGGTACTGGAAGTTTAGGAAAGAAACCACATGTTAGAATGTAATAAAAATGACAGTAAATAAACAACATCTACAGACAAGAATAGCTGCTGAGTGGAAACATTATAGCAACTTTATAGCAAACAAAACTCAAAGTAGGGCGCCCTCAAGAGTTGGTACTTGGTGGCTAGTACATAATTTGCAATGGTTATGCTGTGATTACAACTGAAATCCAGATCCAGAATCAGATCTCTACCAATATCACTATCCCTGGCCAGACCCCCTAAGTTGACGATTATTTCTAACATAAGTGTGAATAATATATAAATACAATTGTATATGATCAGCCTACCTGAAGTGATGAATGACTTGTGTTTGGTAGGGAACCAAACACTTTGTTAGGCTCCTGTGGAAAATCTCACGTAAGGCCATTACTGAAAGGTGAGAGAAACTAAAAAAAGGTAAGTAAAAACACACTGGAATGAAGACAAAGCCATTGTAGAACTATATAGCAAATGTATTGCACAGCGTTGGCTATCTGGCTCAATACATTTGTGAACAGTATTACCAAGCCAGATAGACACATCTCTGGGCTAGCAACTGTATCATGTGTAGGCACTTGGCACACTTGTCTGTGTATGCAAAATGCGATGCAATGTAACATCTATTATCTGAGAGAAATTTGTGTAGACTATTCTTATTCTTTATTGATATTTCAATTAATTAAAAATATTAACAGTAGTCTGAAATCTACAGTCTCCATTGCATGTGTGATACAATTCAGTAATGAAGCTGAATCAACATGACATCATGATCTGTATGTAAAGTTTACCACCTCCTTCCCCCACCTCTTTAAACAAACACTTTCTTCAAATGTCTGCGCATATAAAGTAGGAGTATTCATAACATTTTAGACGTTTCGATTATGTCATACCTCAGACTTGTCTTGGTGTTAGTTACCATCTCAAGAAACTCAGTAACTTCTTGAGAGAGTAACACAAAGACATGTCTCTTGGCTAAAACAGTAAATACAAAATGTCAAAATATCATCATCGTCGTCGTCACCTCCACCACCACCACCACCACCACCACCACCACCACCACCACCACCATCATCATCACAACAACAACAACAACAACAACAACAACAACGTTAGGTGCGGGTTAAACACAAAAACTTAAAAAGTCACCAAAACAGACGAAAAAACCCACAAAACCGCAACAAGACGCTACAATTATTGCAGCTAGGTGTGCCTGCAGAGAATCCATAATTCAAGTGAAATGAATATTCGAATGTATCGATCACTGGTATATAGCACTCTATTCACATATACTAATCGAAATGTTTGTGTACAGTTCATCTCACCTTACACTTGCTGAGAAAAACAGAATCTACGCGAACAGACGAGTTTCACCTCAGATCAGACGTCCAAGCATGCTACCATATTAGAATGGTATATGGTACATCGTTACTGATTGGCTTAGCTCACAGTGGTAGCCAATCAAAGGCATCGTTTCATTTCTAGTTTAATACCCCACTGAACGACTTCCGGTTCAGTTTGTGCACAGTTTGGCGTCTACTGATTGTGACTGACGTCTGCTAGCTGTGGTGGTAACTTTGAATATTGAATATTCTGGTTTGTCATTATCTTTACCGGGACCACGACGGAAATTCATTGGTAATCAAATAGAAAATAATTCTTTTTACGTTCTCATGACTCCGGAAATGTTGTGTTGTGATAAATGATTTTTGTGAGCTGTCACATTCACATTATATTCATTCACAGTGTCAGTACACTGTACAAAAGTCAGTAGTCAACGGGACCTCTTATATTTTAAGTTGTACCGAGTACGCGGCCCTATGTATCATCTCTGAGATCCTGGCCACTGAACGGAAGTGAAACTATTATTCTGAGCTGAAGGCAAATGTATCACTGCACTGTTGCGCGACGAATGGTAGGTACTAACTACAATAATTGTACCTTTGTTTTTACTTACAACACTTTTTTATTCTTTTTTATATTTTATTTTGTGTTTCTAAACATTTTTCGTTTTATAGTTTATTTTCATACGGAGTTTGCAACCCCCTCCCCTCCCAAAAAAAAGAAGAAGAAGCAAAAACAAAAAACTAGAGGAGACATGATCGACGGAGCGAAACCTCTACAGTTACTACAGGCATTGGTATATACTATCCATACTCTTGAAAATTGTGTAGTAATAGTATTTGTTTGGTCTGTTACATTATGACGAAAGCAACGCTGTTTTTCTTTTTGGTCATAACGACGTCAATATAAAGATGAGACTAAACAAACGCTACCCAATTTGCAGCCAGCAACTTTTGGTATGGAGTCGAGTGCAGAGCCCCCCACCCCCCACCCCCACCCCCCACCCCCGACCCCCCCCCCCCCCCCCCCCACCGTATACTTGGATGGCCAAAACGGAAGTTTGGCCTGTTTCTTTCATACTTTGCCATGAATCATTGTATGTCTTGAACTTGTATGTCTTACTGTTAATGTGAGGACAATATGATATTGCACATACATACAATTTAGATATATACTACAATCAAAACATAAGGATATTATAACCGCTCTCTACATATACCTAGATGATACATGTAGTCAATAGACACACACTAGAACTACTGTATACTTTAATATTTATATTTCATAGATCATTATTAACTTTATTTTGTTTAAATACCAAATTAGAAATGTAAAATTTTCTAAACGGCTAAAATAAAGTGTTATCTTATAATATAATATGTATTAATTATCGTCTAATAATATTGATTAAATATAAAGTGTTAAAGTGTCTAACTTAGTCTCACATAAGGGAAGGACAGATATAAAATCTAAGTTAGAGTCTCATCAGTTGGTATGTGCACTTCATCATGTTCATGCCTTGAAGCTTTCTGGTGAAATTGTCCTTTTACTTGTGATGTTACTGAGATATGGTTCCGGGAGTGGGTGGGTGAGGGGGCGACAGTTATTTATATTGGATAATGTTGTCTCATGAAAGTTAGCGTGTTATATCTAAGGTATTGGCTAATGTTAGAGGGAGAGTGGATCAGCAAGGTCCACACCATAGTTTTTTTTATCATCCATAGTCTTATGGGGGAATATCTAATTTAGTCCACCGTCTGTGATAGAGGGACTGTTGTTACTATGTCACAAAAGACAAGTGAATGTCCTCAAAATAGATATATGTATAGTTATAGACCCTCCACCCTTGGTGGAGAGTTTATGGTACAATAAATCAATTTTATTTGAAATAACATCTGAGAAACATGTTGATTTAAGTATTAAAATCTGAGAGCGATAAAGAACAGCTTTGGATTTCATCCACATTAGGATCCTGCCCTAAGGTTGGGTAATATATATTATGATATTTATATAGCTGCCATCTGTGCTGTATATAACTTATAACATTACCACCAAACATTGTGATGTAACAAACTGTCTGTGATCAAGTTATTCTATTACAAACTACAACAGATAGATGTACGGTACACATGGATATGAACTGAGGTGTCACCAATTTTGCTATTATTTCTTCAGTTTTGAAGGATGTGGAAGGTTAGGATGTATGTAGTCTTTGACATGGTATAGATGAAATATCTAAGTGTCAAGAATTAGAAAACAACCAATTGTAAATAATCAAGTATCATGAGCAAAATGTGCTTTCACTCCTGTTGAAATAAATATAGCACCATTGTTTGTGTCAGTGCACATTGTGGATTGCTTGTTAATGTTATTGCTGATTAGTAAACCCAAAGAAAAGCACACGCTTCCTGTTTTAAATACCACTATGTTGTCTTTGGTCTTTTGAAAATGTCAAAGAAATATCTTGAAGGAAATTTTATCGATTGTGTAGGCAAAAAGCTGTTGCTACAGATGACATACAGCATTTGATGCTAGGAGATAAAGTAAAATGACACTGTAAGGGCAAGAACTTTTTTAGTTAAGTATTTTGACTGAGGTATAAGCCTTAGCTGCTTATCAAATAGAAGGGAAAAAATAGTAATTAAACTTAAACTATTTATTTTGTAGAATTTTACATGAAGATAGACTATTAGTAACCATACATTTACTGAATTTTGAAAGGTTCTTTTTTTATTGAAGAAAGTAAGTTAATTTTTAATTTTTTTTTTTAAGTCTCACTCATAATGGATTTTTGAAAGTTTGTGGACTTTATAATTAGAAGCATGAGATGTTTTGATGGAAATTTTCAAAAGAATTCTTCTATTAACATGCTTTAATTAGCTCATTGCAATTGTTAATGTCTTATATAATCTTTGTAGTGTTGTGTTGATTTCAGTTGCTGTTACAGTAATATATTTCAAGTTTATTTCTTATTTTATGAATTTTGTTTTTTTTAACTAAAATTATTCTTTCACTGTTCATTTGTGCATATGATTATTTTCAGTTTATTGGGCGTATCGTTATCTGTTGTGCATATTGCGTCTTGTACTGTTAGAACTTCTTATTTTGATTTATCCATTGGTAATATGTTAATAATCAAATGAATTTAATGGCAAAATCTCCTTCTTTATTGTGTGACCATTTGAAAACTGAAAGCAATCAAATGAAATCAATAAAGCTTTTATGGTAGTTTTTATTTAACACTTGAATGAACTAGGTTTTAGTTATTCACTTTTTCAGAAGATGAAGTACATGTAATATGTATATGGAGACAGATTCAGACTTTGATCAGTTGTATAGCCTTCCAGTGTGCCCTCTAATTTGATGTGCCACTGATGTACACAATTTCTAGTGACGTGCCAAAATTTGGTCTTCCCTAATATCTCTTACTATGTGGTGACACACAAGAAATGCCAATTTTTATCATTTTGACTCAAAACAATAAAATATGGCTATCATTAGAGGGCACACTGTAGCCTTCATTGTACTGTAGATGGTTTCTCAAGTCAATACCTGTCAGAAACTTGATTACACCTGACAGGACATAATAGTCATTTGTTTGATCTTGTGATTATATGAATAAATTAATTATTGGTAATGCTACCACTCAGTCATCAGTAAATCAATAACTCTTTGAGAAGCTGTCATTTTGTGAATGTATAGTGTATATCATATGATGAGAATTATCATACTCTGTCTCTTTAAAAGCTAGTGATGTAGTTTTAGAAACATGATCTTTTTCTTCTATCGAGTGTTACCTATTGAAAAAAGCTGAATAGGTAATTTTTGATGCATTGAATTGTACAAAATTGCTATCGTTGTTAATCTCAAAGTTTGCCCTGCCAACTTAGGTTTGATATTTGATAATATCTGAGTGGAGAATTCAAACAAGTGTTTTGATCTAACCCCAGTGACATTGGAGTTCAAAGCACCAATTTTCAGGTGATAAAATGTGCTCCCATTGTAGTGATATACTGTCAAAACATACCATGTTACTTGAAAATAACATTTCTTATGAATGACCATGTATCCCAGGATCTGACAACCCTAGATATATATCAAGAAATGAGTGAGTGAGTGAGTGAGTGAGTGAGTGAGTGAGTGAGTGAGTGAGTGAGTAAGTGGGTGGGTGGGTGGGTGGGCGGGTGGGTGGGTGAGTGGGTGAGGGAGTGAGGGAGTGAGTGAGTGAGTGAGTGTGCTGGTGTGTCTTGTGCTAAGGAAATGTGATTTGGTGAAATATTGCTGGACCAATTTTATTATAATTCAGTCCCAGTTTTATTTTCAGATGCATAAAACATGATGTGCAATCTTTCAGGGATGCAAAATGTGAGACATTAACATAGAGTTCATAACTTTCATTAAAATGTCAATGATAGCGAAATATGATCGCCCTTGTACACATGTCATTATTTCACCCCTCCAGGCATTAATGGTAGAGTCAGTCATTTTATCCAAAGGCTTACTTATGTTACATCCCCTCAGCATAATATTGGTACAGTCCATGTGCCAAAGGAGGTTGTTTCATTACTATTGTTCACATTCATTAGTCTACATATTACATTGTGCGTATGCTGTTGTCTGACATTATGAAAGAATTTAATGATTTCTAAGGATATTTGCTACATGCCTGGATAGTTATTTTCTAAGAATTATTTTTACCGCTAATTTGTTCCCATGGCAACTGCAGCAATGGCTGTTATATATACTGAAGTCTCTCATTTAATATTTATATTTTGTGGAACACGTTTCTACATGGAATTTTGATAGAGAGGGATATTGAAGACATTCTAAATGATGTATAGCATTATGTTCATTCATTCCTAATTTTAGAACAATGCCAATGGTGTACACTTGATATCACAGCAAATGTATTTTTCTTTGTAATGTTTGATTTCCAATTATCTCAGCAATTGCATTAACTTGCATGTTCCATTATGTCCAGTCAAGAGTACTTTGTTTGCCTATATTCTATTTTACTTTCCACGAGTGAGCATATTACAAAAAAAAAAATCTGTACATTTTGTTCCCCCCAACGTGCAAAAGTTCAGTACATTTAATTTGATAAAGAAGATATATTCTATGTAAACCTTGCTCTGAGTTGCAGTTCTAACATGTCCTTGGAGAACAGATTGTCATGTGAACACCCCTGTTTGTATGAATGGAATGTGCCATGTTTAATGATTTTTACCAGTACAGGACTGACTATATAGGTAGGTGTATTGTAGGTGTTTCTGCTTTCTCTAATGCTTCTTGTCACACGGTGCAGCTCTCCTTCACTTTCATTGATCAGTTCTACCTAATTATTCCTTCTCTACAGACCTAGATTTACTAGTAGACTTGAGGCTAACTGGAGAGTGTTAGTGGTAAGTAAAAACATTAAGTCAATCTATTAGCCTTTCAAGTCTGTACTTGTGTGCGAAATATGCCATGATTCTGTCAAAAGGTAATATTTGAGCATTGCTGAGATATTCAAATAATTTATTGAAAATATTCATAACGTAATCAATATATGAATACTAAATCATTCTTGTTTGCTAGACACTGTTGGAGAGAAATATTTTGACATTTTGGCATGGACATTTGCCCCACTGACACTGTTCATATTTGTGTGTGTGTGTCTTTTAAGTATGTACGTAGCAGGATGATATCAATAGCTCACTGCTCAGTTGGTTTAGGTCATTACTGTAGCTGTCCATTTTCAGGTTCTCGTAATGATGTAGATGTGGGAATTTAGAATTGATTCTGCAGGGTACAGAATGAGAAGTAGGTTGTGATGGAGAGAAGAATCAAAATCTGAAATTGTAGTCAGGGATGGAATTAGAATAGGTTTATCATTTTGTAGCTATTTTCCAGTGGCTATTTTGATGTGATAATGTAAAAACTAACATGGTACATTTAATACAGGATTCCGTGTACAAAAACAATCCCAGGGGGTGTATTGTATCCCAACACTCCCCAATGTGCACTTGAGGAGGGGTGGGGTTGGGGTTGGGGTAGTGTATAACATTATACCACACTGCTCAGTTTACTCTGCTGTGGTGCTGGTGTAATTGATACAAAATTGTATTGATTACAAACACTTATAAACACAAATTACACGGTAAAGTGGGGGGGGGGGTGCATTGTGTACAGACACTTTGTGATATACACTGATGATGATGTCTCTTGCTTTGCAGTATGATAAATAAATGTTATGGCTTTCAGTTTTGTAAAGATGCATAAACGTCAAAAGGATTGCTTTCCATTTGTAGTGCATGCAAGGTGTGATATTGGTTTGATTGTGCTGATGAAAAGCATTCTATAAATAGCATTTAATGATGCAGAGGTTCACAGTCAATGTATTTCAATTTGTAGAAACCATGATATCACAAAAACAAGTGTTCTTGCTAAGGTGCATTTTCACACTACTTACACAACATCATGTCATCATCTGCTCTTACAGTTCAATTTCATATCTTTTACAACTTCATAACCAAACATCAATGAAAATGCGAGAATAAATGTTCATAGTAATGAAAGTTCTACTCACAGAGTCAAAAAAATTCTGGAAGCGAATCATAAATTTTCACTGACATCTTGTCAGCATCATCAGGGGGTGTACTACCTTGATGATGCTGATGAGACATCAGCAAAAATTTGCGATTCGCTCCCAAGAATTTTTTTCTTTGAGTAGAAATTTCATTAATAATTATTGAAAATGTTTTCTTTTAAAAATATATTCAGAAAAAATGAATGACATGATTGATAAATTTTATGCAAGTGTGAGTTTTGTTAATACTACAGTTTATACTATTTCGTAACGTAATTCCAGCCACCATCATGAGACCTGAGAAATGGCTCGTAAATGGACATACGTCACCACACTCTTTTCAAATTTGCGCATTCTCAAAAATTTATAGACAGAACACTGATAAATTAGTACAGCAGCATCTAAATTCATAGGAAGACCACAGCTTCAGTTATCAGAATTATAACATAATGCCATCAAGAGGATAACACATGGTATCTTCTTTCCGACAGTACACATCCCCTAAATCCTTATTTTGAAATACTTCCCTCTGGTCGCAGATTCTGCGTACCACAGGCATGCAGACATTTCTATAGTTAATCTTTTACTCCATCAACAATTTAAATTTCAAATTCCAGAAAATGTTAATTTTAACTTTCATGTCATCCTAGATCTGTTATTTTATCCTACTGTCACTTTTTTACTTGCTGTTGATCAGCACTTTGCAAAGTCTGTAATTTTAGCCTGTGTCATGGCTTTATTTTCTTTTATTTCATTTTATTAATATTATGTTGTTATAACGTTTTGATTTTTTTATTATTGTATGTCATTTGTTTTAGTCGCAAGTGACTAGAAATGATTTTCCAGGTTTACACTATGGACAATGGACAAAAACATTAATTTCTGTATTTATGACAAATTCATTTTGTTTTGACAACCACAAAATATATACAGCACACTTTGTGGAGAATGACAGTTTGTCCTGTTTTGAATACCATCAAAAAAAGTTTGCAAATCCCAGCATTATTTTAAATTTGGCTAGCGAATTCATTGAGTACCAAATATTCAGTGGTTCTCTGTTTTGAATATTTTATGCTTGATATATTGAAGATGATCCTATCTTTTTATTAGTCATGTTGTAATGATGTGTCATACATGTGATGTGAATCTATTGGGGGTTGTGCCCTACCTTCAATACAATAATTTACAACTGATATACCATTACATGTACATACGCATGCTATCATAGGATATCTTACTTTATCCAGTGAATATTGTCAGTAATTAAAGCATTCCAGTATAAATATTAAGTGTTCCTAAATCTAACCTATTTTTATTTTGATTGATGGCTTGTCTGAATCGATCCTTCCTAGCTAGTTTATGTTATGAATCATAAATTATAATTGACATCAACAGACCTTGTCTATGCAAACATGAATTTGAGAGCTCTGAGTACAACAATTAAAATGTTTGAAATACACCGACTGGTTTATGTCATACAAAGTTTAAATTGAATGTTTCAGGAACAGAGAGCTCAAAACTGTGCGTAAGACACTTTCATTAGATCATAGATGACTAACAAATGTATCACTTAAGGCCCCCATTAGCAGTATTAAACTACAAGCATTTTGTAAGTAAGTCCTAGTAATAAAGACGACTTATACAGAATAGAAATCCTCCTAGCTAGGAATCAGGTTGGCTTGGTGTCCATGTAAATGCAAACATATCTTGAACTCTCCTGCAACCCTTGTGGGGACACCTATAGATTATGTCTCCTGAAACCCTCCCGAGAATATTCAGTGTGTGTGTGAACACATGACTAGATATAATTTTCTAGCTGTCGTGCAAGTACACATAATTATTATAACTGTCATGCCAAACGTAGGATGCCTGCACTACACGGGTTTAATATTTTACAGTCCAAGAGCACACCTGCAGTCTTATACTTTAAAAATTTTGAACAGTTTATGAATCTTGTCTCTGAAATTTGATTTCAGATGAAATGACCCCAGTATGACCTTTATCACATGTATGAACTAATTCAAATAAAAATGTGTATTGATTTGGGAATAGACAAATTTAGTTGTGTGAAGTCTACCTCAGAGTCTGATAGATTAAAGGGAACAAAGGCAAGGCTGATTTTATCATAGCTGCTTAGGGGACCCAAAAAAGTCATTTTTACCAATCATGCAATGTGCATCCTCTCTAGAAGAGGCCTGCTGTATGCTTGGCGAGGCATTCTCGGAAAAAACAAAGTTGCAATCTAAACACTTCGTCAACAATAACAACACCAACAAAAGTTGCAGCAGCATTGTTTGGGCAATGATAAAAGAGATGTTTAGCTAAGATAATTCCAGCCTCATCTTTGTTCCTCTTTAAATACTGATTGAAATTTTAATCTGTTTAAAATATATACCACTAAACTCATTTTTGTTAACATGCATATACTCACAGTCTCAGGGACTGTGATATACTGTATTTTGTAAATTCAGAGTATAAAAGATTTCTTGAAATATAGGCATTGATATGAGCTTGTAAAGAATATTTGGCTGCCTAAGTGGCCAAGCAGTACCAACAGTTCACCATTGATACAGCAGCATGCACCGGTGCGAGTTTAATAGAATTAGAAAATACGAGTTGCAGGGATGTGACAGCTGCAGAGTTCATACCTAGTGACAACTGTGCTATGGAGATTGAGTAAATTTGTATATTCTGAATCAATGTACATATGTACATGGACATTGGAATCATACTTTAAGCTGTATTTAGGACTAAATTTTGACTTTTGTTAGGGGTGCAATTTTAGTAATTTTCTGCAAGGCATCTTAGAGGTGGAGTGTAATGTACTTGTATATGTTGTTGTATTTCACAGATACTTGTAGCTCACACTCTCAGTTAATTGTTAAATTGAACACTTGATTATTTATGCTGCAGTACTAGTAGTATATGATTTGTATAAGGCTCAGAAAAGTCATTGCCAGAAGTCTTTCACTGATGATTTAGACTAATACGCACAGTGAACTTTTTTTATTTCCAGAAATAGTGTTGATAAAAAGGGACTCTCTTTCCTTGAAGGTTTAAAATTGAAAAGTCCATATGATATATTAGTCTAGCTGCTAGACCCTCAGGGCAAAAGTGACCATAGTTCACACTAACTTTACAAGTGACCATAGGCCACATAATGCAGAAGGTGCTATGGTCGAGGACATCCCTTTGTTTGGCAACCTTGCGAGCACAGATCTGGAGCTGCGCACCAGTGGTAATATCATTTGGCTTTTGTACAGCAACCTTCTGAGCACAAATCCAAGGTCTGTTACAAGACTAATGTCATATATATATATAAACCTCTGTGTAGATATATAGTGTTACAGATGATAGTTTTAGTACATGAATGTGTTCTTGTATTAAACCTGTACGCCTTGTGATGATTTACATTTTCAACACTTGAACAGCTTTTACTTGTGAGTATGTGATGACAAGACAGCAATAGGTGGTGCTAGAATTTATCGCAATTTACAACATATTAGAGGATGTTCCAAATGATGCCATAGACCTTTGACTGCTAACCAACATTTGAAAGTATTTTGTACAATTTGGAATCAAAGTCCAATGCCGCAAGGCTGAGACAGGTGTCTGTGTGTGCAATGACTTTCCCCAGACAAAAGTATGTAATAGGACCATTTTCCAGCAAGAAAATCTTTGCTGCAATGCAATTTCCTAGTTAAAATGTCTGCTGCAACATACAGTTTCTCTGCTGTGTGATGTATTGTGCATTGCAGCTGTAGTACCACTACAACATGTCTCATCAATGTTGCAAGTTTGTTGGGCAGGATTGTAGTGTGCTAAAAAGCTTCACCTTAGAGCTATTTCTTAACTAACATTTTGTGCAGTAACAGCTATAAGTTACCAATGACAATGCAACGTGCAGTACTGATGTAGCAGCAACTATGCACAAGTGCAGTAAGGATGCATGTGCAACGACACTGTAATTTTAACTTATGACAGGATGATAGATTCACATCCTACATAGTGTATCCTCAGGTGTCAGTAATGTACACAGTAGGCAATGAGAATTCAAGCTGTATCTCATAAAAAGGCGACCATATACTTCCAGATGATTAATATGAAGTTGTCCATTGGAAATTTAAGTCTGAATACATATCCTGTGATAATGCTCAATGACATTGTCACAGTGAAAGCCATCAGGAATATTTTAGTTGGGGACATTAAAAATATGACATGGATGGTGAAAATCTGAATAACCAATTAAGTTATCAACACTTCAACAACTTTTTGAACATTTGCTCAATCATGGTATAGTTTGATTGAAGTTGAACCTACTTTAGAATTAGTCTGGAATCTGTGCACTGTACAAGGAATATACATTTTCTTGTTAGAATACTGGGCAACATTAATTTAAAGTTTGTGAGATTTCAACTATATTTAGTAATTTATAGATCAATACAGCTATGAAAATCACAATTCCCTACTAGTAATCTACCTTACAGGAAAAGTCTATTTGTATTTATCAAGACAGAGATTGTACATGTAGTCTGTTTTTCCCATAAACCTGTGCAGGAAATCCCCAAATTTGCTACACGCATGTCCAGTGCAGGGCTTCTTGACAAGATCACAAAGCTGAGTAAGTTACTGAGGTATGACATTTATTTTATTGCCCAAAATTCATATTCAAGTTGATAGCAGTAATCAATACTTGTGTACTAAAGGTAGAAATAAGTCTGACTAGATTTCCCTTTAAAGCATCAGGCATATGATAAAAAAATGAAATTTACTCATGATATAAATTATATAATATTGTTTTAATTATACTTTAACTATACAGTGAAAACTCTCAGGTAAAAGATATATTGTGTGTAGGTTCTGGGTGAGAAATATATTTGGAATTCATTTGCAGTCTGTTAGAATACCCCCCACATATTTAAAGTCATGCATGATTTCACTCCTCTAGTTATTCTTATCTCAGAATCAAAAATTATAAAGGGCAATGAAACCTGGCAGCACACACTGTAATAAGTTATAAGGGGCAATGAAATCTCATAGCACTGTGATAATTTAGAAAATTTAAAGGACAAAACATTTTTCATGTCACTGTAATAATGTAGAAAAATGCACTGAATCCTCATGTCACTGTTATAATGTAGAAAATGCACTGAATCCTCATGTCACTGTTATAATGTAGAAAATGCACTGAATCCTCATGTCACTGTTATAATGTAGAAAATGCACTGAATCCTCGTGTCACTGTTATAATGTAGAAAATGCACTGAATCCTCATGTCACTGTTATAATGTAGAAAATGCACTGAATCCTCATGTCACTGTTATAATGTAGAAAATGCACTGAATCCTCATGTCACTGTTATAATGTAGAAAATGCAATGAAACCTCATGTCACTGTTATAATGTAGAAAATGCACTGAATCCTCATGTCACTGTTATAATGTAGAAAATGCACTGAATCCTCATGTCACTGTTATAATGTAGAAAATGCAATGAAACCTCATGTCACACACTAATATTTAAGAAAATGTGATGAACCTTATTATGCCAGTATAATAATGTAGAAAATGCACTGAATCCTCATGTCACTGTTATAATGTAGAAAATGCACTGAATCCTCATGTCACTGTTATAATGTAGAAAATGCACTGAATCCTCATGTCACTGTTATAATGTAGAAAATGCAATGAAACCTCATGTCACTGTTATAATGTAGAAAATGCAATGAAACCTCATGTCACACACTAATATTTAAGAAAATGTGATGAACCTTAATATGTCAGTATAATAATTTAGAAAATGCAATGAAACCTCTTGTCACAATGTAATTTAGAAAATATAATGAAACCTCATGTCACACTAATAATGTAGAAAATGCAATGAACCTCATGTCACATACTGTAGAAAATATAATGAAACCTCATGTCACACTAATAATGTAGAAAATGCAATGAACCTCATGTCACAATGTAATTTAGAAAATATAATGAATCCTCATGTCACACTAATAATGTAGAAAATGCAATGAACCCCGTGTCACAATATAATTTAGAAAATATAATGAAACCTCATGTCACACTAATAATGTAGAAAATGCAATGAACCTCATGTCACATACTGTAATAGAAATTTAAAAAAAAAATCAGTGTAATTTGATGTGAAAATCACCCTAGTCAGTAGAGTCTGATTCATACATTTCCATATTTCCATCTAGTATTATACAGGTTAGTTAAAATTGATTCCAAAAGAACATTATTTGATTTTACAAGATTGAGAAAATATCTGGCAGCATACAATGTACTAACAATATCTAGTAAATTGCCAGGTGCCTGTTTTTCCTGACATTTCACCGTAATGAATTATAGAAGAGCTTTAACTCATTTCATGTTGAATGGCAAGCTTTTAAATGGAAAGGTTAAACCCACAATTACCGTTGCTTACTGCGCTGCTGGAGTCATATACTGTACACTGATATTTGATGTACACCACCAGATTTTTTTGGAAAAGTCACAAGCTATGCCATGGCTATTTGATACACAGACACACTTACGATATAGTAGCCAGTGCGTCATTTTCTAAATAGGTTGATTTTTGCTTCATCATGAGGACAGTTATTTTTGATAAAGCAATGAAATAATAGAAAGTGACAAGAACGATGTTGATTAATTAAAAATAATGTAAAATATAAGTTGTAGTAATATGCAGACTGACTGCCCTGCGACACCAATATATGGCCTATATATGTGTCATGTTCTATTCATCAAACAATGCATCCTGGGAAATGGGGGCCTCCCAGGGATATGGTTTCTTTATAATCCTACAGTATAGTGTTTATTAAATACTGTAAATCATTCATTTCAAGATTCTTTCGGTGCTTGTTTAATTTTGAATATTTGAAGAACATAGATATAGCTAGGTGTCATTATATTTGCCAACATGATTTTATATTCATATAGATATGTTCTATGAATGTGATCTTGTTTCTTCAATTTTTGATGCCCATGAAATGACTTCTTTGTCAGACTATTGATTTTGCAGAATTTTAGCAAAAAAATATGAATTGACTTTAAAAGGTGTGAAAGTCTCTTTGAATGATATAGGCTGTGCCATTACCATGGTTACAAGGACAAAGCATGATTGGAACATTCACTTCAGGCCGTACAGAAATCTTAGATTTTGTTCGTAATCATGGTAATTGCCATGCAGACAGCAAAACTTGTTCTTTAACAATGAAAGCTACCAAAGAAAAATATCAGATCAGAATTTTCATAAATCCCTTTCAAAACCTGTCCATGAATAAAATATAAAATTACGAAGAAATGTTTCAATACCAAAATTACTTTTCCAGAAAAAAAGTCAACTTAATTAATATGCACTAAACTGATTCCAAATCTAAAGTAAAAAAATAAATAAATATCCCTCACCAAAATTTCTGATCGTTTTACTTGCCTTTGAATACAAGTCTAAAATTGCAAGAAGGGAAAGAAAAACAAATAAAAAAACGTAACATTTTGGAGTAAAAAACAGTCATAATTTTGAAAATTACCAGTAATTATTGAAACTTTGTCTTTTTAAAAATGTGTCGAAATATTGTAGAATCTGAAGTTTACTGTTATAATGTTATTATAGTGCACAGTTTTATCATGAAATATACCGGTAGCACCGATCTGTTCATATTTTCCTGCAGTACCTCCTTCATGATTATATGCACTGTTAGACTGGAGTAAAATGTTGTTGGCGATACAAAATACTTACAGCTGAGTAACTCAGTAAAGGGTAATTGTATTTGAATGTCATTTAGATCTATGAATACAATACCCAAATTGATTTTTTTTCTAGATCTTAATTGTATTTTACAGTGTCTTGGTTTTCATTCATTTCATTTTTTGAAATTAAGTTACTGCGTTATAAAAGAATTTAGCCAAATTTTAATGGAAAAAAAAGGCTTTGATTTTGTGTAGTGTATCGGGGTAAGATGTGTAGCTGTAAATCAGATGATTCATTGTGAAAAAAAAAAAATCGTGATTTTAGAATCCAAAGTCTGCAGGTTTTAGTCTAAAGCTAGCTATACACAGAGAACTTACTGTATCTTTTGTATAATCCTGTGTGAAAAAAGTGATTATTTCAGGTGAATATGGTTTCAAAATAAGTGAACGGACAAATTTCAGTACAGCTATTTTTCTGTCAGTTTATAATCTGTACAGACTCAGATATGCTTGTATTGTGTGCCCCAGTGATTTACATTCACTTAATAGTTGTATTGAAACATTGATATGTAAATGCCACAGAAACCTCAAAAGTATGTGCTGTAAACTTTACACTTCTGATTCACGGTTATATTTCTTACAGAATGCACAGAATTGATGTTTTAAATGCATTGTGTATTAAATTATTCTGTCTACCAGTGATTTACATTCTAAATATTGATGAAGCTAGTTTGAGATATCATTTGTAAATACTACAGGGACCTCATATATAGTTCAAAATTTGTACAGCCAATTCTTGGGTTTTTTTCTGTCACAGTTACAAAATGTACGGAATTGATGTTTTAAATACATTTTGTATTAAATGAATCTATCTACCCGTGATTCACGTTCTAAATATTGATGAAGCAAGTTTGTTTTATTGAGATATATCATTTGTAAATACAACAGGGACCTCAGATATAGTTTATAATTTGTACATCCGATTCATGGCTATTTTTCTGTCACTGTTTATATAAATGTACAGAATTGATGTTTTAAATGCATTGTGTATTAAATTATTCTGTCTGCCAGTGATTTACATTCTAAATATTGATGAGGCTAGTTTGTTTTTATTGAGATATCATTTGTAAATACAACAGGGACCTCAGATATAGTTTATAATTTGTACATCTGATTCATGGCTATTTTTCTGTCACTGTTTATATAAATGAACAGAATTGATGTTTTAAATGCATTGTGTATTAAATTATTCTGTCTGCCAGTGATTTACATTCTAAATATTGATGAGGCTAGTTTGTTTTTATTGAGATATTATTTGTAAATACTGCCACAGGAACCTCATATATATAGTTTAAAGTTTGTGCACACTTTAGATAGTGAACTATTCAGAGAGACACGTAGTGTATACATTTCTGTACTCTTAAAAGTTACTGGTAGTGAAGGTGTGAATCTATTTTTTTTTTTTTTTTGAAACATCATATTTAAATACCACAGGGACCTCAAATATGTGTAGCTTAAAGTTTGTGCAGATGTCACTGTAGAACTATATAGAGAAACATGAATATTGCTATAAAAAATGTTGTTTCCTTGATATGGAATGATATATTGTAGTAGTTCCGAACTCAGATTTTTGTCCATACTTCATGCGTAATTCATAGTAGAATACAACATTTAATTAACCTTTGTAGGCAATCACTTGCCAGTCAGTCTTACTTTGAATATTCGTGAAATGAAATGTCATGTGAATAAGTAAAGTCAAGAAGATAGCTCAAATCCAACCACACGGGATATTGAAGTGTACATGAGAACTCAAGAAGTGTTGGATGTGAAATGGCATCTTGATGCCAGCTAATACACAAGGCTGAAAGTGTTTTGAGATAAATGTTGCAGATATACAGCTGGCATGAAGTACTTGAGATGAAGATCAATAAAAAGTAGCTAGCTGCATTGTACCCTTCTTATCAGTTGATACTTAGAAAGGGCCATTAGTTCAATACTTGGCTTTGGTGCATGCTGTGGATATAAAATGTCAAATATCCTTCATCAGACATTATCAATCTGTCTATGATGCACATCTGTTTGATGTGATGAATCCAAGCCCTAAAGTATGTATACATGAACGCTTGGAATTAACTTTTCTTAGGATTCATTTGCATTGTATTGCTCATTTAGCCTGAACTCAGAACTGTTCTGGTGATGTCTACAGTTGTAATCCACAGTCCCCTTTCGTGACCTGGTGTATGACAGTAAATCATCACTTGTAGGTATATGGAATGTTTTGGATTCTTGATAACAGGATAACATAATCTCTTAAAAAAAGCTTTGTCTCTATATATTATACTACATGACTATAATGTCCAATGACATTGCTTTCAATACCATGTGTTTTCCATCCTTTGAAGTAATGCATCCGTACAACATGGTTGTATGTGCAGACTAATTGTCAATTTTTACATGTATGCTGATCACTGTTATTCGTGTTATTTTTATACTGGCTTATTGGTCTGCAGTTGATGGGATTAAGAGAATGTGAGTCATAATGGTACTTATGACAATACAAGTATATGAAACAGTGATGTGATTTGGGTAGTATCCTTGGAGCATCCAAGTTGTGACCTCAAACATAAATAGATTCTTATCAAGCAAATTAAAGATAATGCTGGTATGGTATCATATCCTTGTGAAGGCTTCGTTTCAGATAAATTTCATATTGTGCAGACATACATGTAGTAGATCACAGGAGGAATATTGATTCTGATCTCTTCTAGGTTATCCCAGAAATGAAGAAATCTGCACTGCTATAATATTTGGAGTAATTTGACGACAGAGAAAGAAAAGCAAGATGGAGGACGATATGGGATGGAGTTCAATGTATTCAGGATCAAGATGTGATGTGGTTGGTAGAAACAACACAGAGTTGCAGTATCTCCTGTATGGTGGCATCCCTCAGAACTTGGGATTTAATATTCTGTGCTGGGTGGTAAGTAACTCAGTCTAGTAGTGCTTCAATTTTTAGCCGATAGCTATAGCTGATTAATGAACCATAGATGCCACTTGAATAATATGCCTTAGGCTGTAGTCAGTGAAAAAAACATAAATTGTCTTGCAGTTGATTTTTATGTCTGGATGATGAATAAAGGGTAAAGGCCATTTCTACTTTTGAAAACAAATTAATATCTATTTGGTTGGTTTGAAGTAATTTGACATCTCAGTCCATGGATATGTTCTTTCCTTAATCATGGTTGGTGATATGACATTGTAAGCCAGGTGCACAAATACTTAAGATTAGATTTCAATCAACATTTTTGTACGTCAGCAGCATGAAGATTAGCATATTACGCTTGAATTGTCTATTTTAATTCAAATAGTATGAGGGGATTGTAGTTATGTCATTACAGTCATAATAAATGATGATATGTTGTTTTCTTCATCCATGATTTCAATCCATGAATTGAATATTTTGTGATTTATTTATTTATTTATTTATTTATTTATTTATTTATTTATTTATTTATTTATTTATTTATTTAGTCATTCATTCATTCATTCATTCATTCATTCATTCATTCATTCATTCATTCATTTGTTTATTTTTGGCATGATGAGAAAAGTACACAATCTTTTAGGGAAAGACAAGTGAAAATCTTGAAGTGACTTTTTTCAGTAACAAAATCCCTGATATTAATTAAAAATCTGTACATGTTTTCAGAATGGTAAAATCTGTAAGATTTGTACATTTGTCCAAACTGATGAATATTTTATTTTTGTGAAGTTCACGTCATGTAACAGTCAGTTGAAACATGTTGAGATATTGCATAATGTATAAAAAGCCTTTCCGCTATGAGAATAAAATCCCCCTTTTCAGTAAATAGTAGGCTTAAAATTCCTAAGAGACACCTGTGACCATAGTTCAGGTCCCTGGAGATTCTTGAAATCCATGGAAATGCATTATAGATCTCCAATGACCCTTGACCTGATGAAAATTGATCTGTTAATAAGTGAATAATTTCATGAAGTACTTTTGGCCAGAAATTTAGTAGAATAATCACATAAATCATCAAAGTTATGATATTTTCAATTACTAAATTATGACATTTTGTACATTTACTGATGTATTTAGTCTGAACATGTATGGAAGTAGTTATCATTAAAAATGACATTTATACAAGACACAGTCTAGTGGAAAAAAAGAATGTTCTTGTACTATTTCAACCCTTTTCACAAGTTTGTAATGGTAACATATTTTTGATTTGCAAATCATTTCTTGTAAACAGAATAATCCTGTGTACAATAAATACCACGAATGCAAGAAAGTGAATACTACTTTGTTATTTTTCGTCAATTGGTTTTCTACAACAAGTAATTAGCAATGGTTTCATCATGTTGTCTTTTTGTAGATTGTTCTTCTCCTGTTTGCAGTATGTAGGAAAGTAGCCGGAGATTATGGTCGCATTGCTTTAGTTCAGCATGAAGAAGAAAGGTAAGCGTAAAGAGTGTTTTTTTAAGTAGTTACGTAGCAGGTTTACTTCAAATCAGTCTGTGACATTTAAGGAACAACTCTCTGAAATGTTAAGTACATCATGTTTTGATTTATGTGGGCTCTATTAATACTTGAATTTTTTCCAATTGTGTAACATAACTGTATTGTACTGAAACTAATAAGTTAAATTATATTAGTTAAAGAAACTGGAAGTACAGTGACAATTAGATATTTTTTTTTATACTTTGTCTGTATGAGTATGTTCAGATTTGGAAATGTGGGTGACTTTAAAGGGCTTTGTTACTAAGTCTTAAAGGCTTTACTTCAGATTAGGATTAACATCTAGGTGAGAAATACAGTTTTTTGGCAGAGCTTTAGAAAAAGCAGGTTCAAAACAAAAACATCATCCCATGTAATCCTTATTAAGAAGATAAAACTAACGCCATGACCTGAAACATGGCCCTTTAACAAGACTTTGGTGTCATGAGTATATCATAACTTGATAAGAAAATACTATTGATATGTGATTACAGATATTTTTTGGGAAATTTGAAAGAAATATTTGATGAGTTAAACACTTTTAAAAAATAAATCTAAAATATTTGCTATTCACAGAGTGAGAAAGTTATTGAGAATAGTACTAAATTTTCACGAACATCTTGTTCGCATTGCTAGTGGTGTACTATAATGGGCTGACTTCGCAAGATATTTTTGGAGATTTTTGAACTTTCTTAGTATATGTGTATGTCCTTTTTCATGACTTGTAAGAGAGCAGGAGACTGAATACTGTTAAAATTATAGACTGACTTTGTACTGTTTATTAAATAATGAAATGGACTTAACATATACGCTTTACTTAAGATAGCAAGACAAAAGGTGAATTGACTCCTTGAGATGAAAGGAAAGTACAATAATTGCACCACAAATATTTAAAATTGATAGTAAAGAACTGTGCAAGCTGAAGATAGATTTTATGTTACGTAACTGAATTTAGTGTGTAAGACATGTGTGTTGTGCTGCCATATCAATACATTACGAGATGGCGCCCTAGCAACACATTATGAGATGGCCAAGGACGATGAAACCTCATGATATATCTTACAGTCTACTCTGACATTTTTATTCATTTTAATATTAAATCCATAGTTTAGCACTAAGCAAGCTGAAAGTAACGTGTATTTTATTCTTGATTCAGTGTGTACATGTATTTCATAATTTAGTTTCATCTGTGTGTCAGATTATAGAAGTGTTATGTTTTACAGTTTCTATTGTCTTCCAAGCTATGCAAATGATACAGTGTCAGGGTTTCAAATGAGTCTGACTAATTGAATATATACCAATTAATTGAATTAGTTTGAATTGATGTATGACAAATTGAAAGGGTCTTGATAATTATCCAAAATGTAAATGTCATGTATTAAAATATACGTTCAGGAGTGTACAGTTACTGAAATGATACTCTCAGATTATATTTTTTTTTAAATGTACTGTCTTTATTTAATTACTTAACTCCCTAATACAGGAGTATTCCCACCGATGATATGTGAGTGCCTACTTATCATATTTTTTGCCACAGCTTATGCTCATTATACATTCAATTTTATACATGTACACTGCAAATTTAAGAAAAATCTGCCCCCACCCCACCCCCCACCAAAAAAAATTGTCTAAGCAGCTGCAAAGTGTTTGCATAGCATTGTTTTTTTATGTGAATGTTTGTGCGAGGTAATTCAAGCTAACATACCAGTAGAAAAGAGAGAAGATTATACATGTTCATTTCAACTTGCATCAACACCAAATGGGTTGATGTCTACAGCAAGCAATACAAATAGTGCATGCAACCTATACACCATGTACATGTTTTGCTTTACAGAATAAGCTTAATACATGCCAAGAAGTACTAGAGAATAGATGTAAATAGTGCTGGCAATTCGTACCAAGCAATGCCCAGAGAATGAATGCAAACAGTGTTGGCAATTCGTACTAAGCAATGCCCAGAGAATGAATGCAAACAGTGTTAGCAATTCGTACTAAGCAGGGCCCAGAGAATGAATGCAAACAGTGTTGGCAATTCATACTAAGCAATGCCCAGAGAATGAATGCAAACAGTCTTGGCAATTCGTCCTAAGCAGGGCCTAGAGAATGAATGCAAACAGTGTTGGCAATTCGTACTAAGCAATGTCCAGAGAATGAATGCAAACAGTCTTGGCAATTCGTACTAATAAGCAGTGTCAAGAGAATGAATGCAAACAGTCTTGGCAATTTATCAAGACTGTATAGACTGTTAGCAAATGTTACACTATTGCAGTGCACATGAAATGAATACATTATTAATATATATAAGTAAACTATGGTAATCTCATCTTTATTTAAAGTATATTGACGTCTTTATGTGTGATTATGTACAAAAAAATTGTGTCTCAATTTTTCACTGAGATGCGTTCCATCATATCGTCCTGACACCATGCATTTCTAACTCAAATATTTCAAGGCAATATGAACAAACTGATATTTGTAAAGTCATTGGTATTATCATTGGTACCGGTGTTTAGCTGAAATGATGGACAGAAACATGAATGATGATCTATGCATAATATCTGTTGTCAGCTGTGTTTAACAGTTATCTTTGAAACCCACCATCTTGAATACCTTAAATGATGCATTGTGGGAAATGTGATATCATTCCACTGATACATAATGTGTTAATTACGCTTGAAAATAATCTTACCCAAAGTTTGTGACAATGGATAACATAGTTTTCATCACCCAGACCCTCACAAGATGTATAGGGGGGTTACTTTAGCCTTTAATTTTCATCACCCAAGATTTGGTCATACGTACCACAACAATACCATCATAGGTGTCAGTATCTTGGCATGGCTCAGTTTGGATTGCAAACTGTAGTTGAGTAGGACCTCTTGCTTTTCACCAACATAATATCTGAACTGGAAAATAACCTGAGCAAATTCACAATTTCCATGTGGGATGTTGTCCTCAACAGCAAAAGAGGGGATCAAAAATTGACATGAACAAATAAATATTGTTGGTAAAACATTGCTGGTAAATATTATCTAAGCACGGTGACATTTCAAAATTGATTGAACCATTTTGAATTAAATGGGCACATCATGTACAGTGCATGTTTATGATTTAAGTTTTAATACACACTTTAGTTTCATATTTGATTATTCTTATTATATTCAAACTGCTTCACGTTGCGAATCATGTCAAGCAGTTTGTAATGCTCCCCACAAGGAGTGTGGCTGTAATTTGAAAATTTATATTATGATGTAATTTATTAGTTACCAATGAATTTACAAGACACCACAATCTAAGTTACCAAGTCTCTGTGCACATCTTTTAAAACCACCTCTATTGAGCTGTATCAACTCAGATTTCCTTAGGTTTTAGCAAGTATCGTTTGAATGGATTTAGTAGACTGACTTCAGCTAAGGATGGGGCCTCAATGGTATATGCCACTTTTAATGTGTAGATGGTTGAAATTGATGATTGGTTGGAATTATATCATACACAAGTCAGCGCGTCAGCTCAACATCACTCTCTGCATATCCATCATGATACATACCGTATATCTGACAAGTCTATTAAAGCTCACTTCTCTGGTACCGACAAGAAAATTCAATCTCAGAAACCAATTTAGCCAGTGAGGTGAGGCAGAGTTGAACAGTGCCAGTCTGAAGCAATTGTAGAACGAGTGTAAGGGTAAAGTTGACCCTATCGAAGTCACTCATAATTGGGTGGTACAGTTGAACAATTGGAGAGGATACACGGTGCATACTAAGTAGTGCACTTAGAGAGAGATGCAGAATACAAGATTAGCCACCATCTTACACTATCAGTTACATAGCCAACACTTGTCTGTTTTCATTTTCAGTACACACTGTGTCTATCATGATCCATTTTTAACACTCTAGCTACAAAGTTTGCAGGGTTTCTTTTAATCATGTATGAGTTGGAATATTTTCCTTTCAGGAATGGCATTGAAATGAGAGAGGGGCATGTTTATTTTTCAGCTTTTTCTCCAAAATGTACCACTAAACCTACATGTATAGTACATTTATTTGGCAGATATTATACAAACTGCTTTGTCTGTATGTGTATAGTAAAAGCCTACAACATATACCACTTTACTAGAATTGTTAAATCAGAAATCACTGTAAAACCTGACATGAACTAATGTTTTTCAGGACAGGTCACAGAAATCAGAAAAAAAAGCCAGTCGGCTTGCTTGTTGTAATTTGGGCCAACAGTAATACACTTTTTCATGTTATGTTCATTTCTTTATAATTGAAACTTGAAGATTTACCATAATATAATGTACAGTGTTTAGTCCATCACTTACAGCTAAAACAGGCAGTGTTCACCAAAACACTATAAATAACATAAAAGTATTATACATTTATGATCAAATTGACCACTTTGCAAGTTTAGGTTGTTGTTTTACTTGATAACTAACAAAACTTTTACTGCTGAACACAGCATGGTTGATATTGAGGGGAGTCTAAAAAGCTGAATTAATGTACACAAAACTCTCGGCAATCACAATCCTGCTGTGTTCAGCAATAAAGTAAATGCTATTATCTAGCAAGTGAAACAACAACCACAACTTGCCAAATGATCAGCTTTGATCATTGTAACTGTATATGCTATGGTATAGTCTTCTGGCAAACACTCCCTGTTTTAGTTGTATAAGATACAAGACAGTAAATTGGTCTCACACTTCAGGCTTTTTCCTTAGGCCAAATTAAAAGAATTGGTTCTGATTATACGTTACTAAAAATCTATAATTTAATTTTTTTTTTTTTAAATTCTGATTTTCATGCCATTTTAAACAGCATGTAACTAAAACCTCATAAAACAGTTTAGAGTTGACTGGTAAGGTCAGGCAATCATGCAGAACCACACCACTTTCTTATATTTGGCACTAAAATGGAAAGCTTTCATTTTACAATTGAGGTATTCTTGACCTTTACATACTGACCTTCTCTCAAAATAACTGATAGTATATAATTTAATGATGGTATTTCTGTACAGTTATGATGTCACTGAATTGTTTATTTATCACACAGAGTTGTGAGTACTGCCAATGGCCTCATAATCTGATTAAAATTTTGGCTGTAGACTGGAAATCAATTCCCTCATCTACCTTTGTTTCCTTAATATATTGTCATTTGTTTTGACTTCGTAGGAGTGGGATCACTCCCAGAATTACAAAATGAAAAAAAGAAATGACAATATACGTTAAAAAAAAATAGAGATAACCTAAGGAATTGAGCAGTATTCCTACATCAGATTTTTAATCAGATTGCCCATAGCACATACTTCTGTTGTGTAAACATTTAGATACTAAAATAAACTATGACATAATGGACCATAATTGAGGCCTCCTTCACAAACACAACCTGTTTAATTTATAGCTTATACAGGAAATTAAACCTGTCATATTATAATTGTAAAACATACACCATCATTTGGTAAATCTGTGAATCTTCAAGTTTCAATAAATCAAAGAATTCACATTAAAAAAAATGAAAATCAAAAAAGCACATCATCTGTGTTATCACCTGGCAAATGATGGATACAGTTGGATTGTTGAGAGATGTACAAACACCAGGTTATTCATTAGTGCATGACACCTGTAAGCTGCAGATTAGAGAGAACACACTGATGAACTAAATGTGCATGTTACTTTTTGCAATAATCATAAATCATGTTTTCCTTTTTATCCGTTCAATAATGGATGTACTGTGATGTGGTATGATGGTAAGAAATAGTAGAAATTACCCCTAGTGTTGGTATATATATACATACATGTGTACATCTAAATCTAAATTTCACATTGCATGTTTGTTTCTTTTTTTTAGGTGGCCATATGGATGATGATTAGGTATTTATTTTAGATATTTAATTTATAAAACATTCGTTCATGGCATCCTACTTGAAAAATCAATGTGAAACAACATTGTCCAAGTCTGTGTTTGTCACTTTATACATTGCAAAAAGTCAAAAAATGTGTAAAAATGTTTGTTATTGTACATACAATAACAAACATTTTACACATTTATTATGCTTTTGCAATTCATTGAACTGCAAACAAGGACTTGGCATGTGTTGTGGCACATTGATTTTTCAAGTAGGAAGCCATGATAAAATTGTTTTATAAATCCAAAATCCAAAATAAATACCCAATCCTCGTCCATATGGCCACTTTTAATGTATATTTACATTGTATGATTTGTTTACATTATGCAGGTTTTCCTGACAATTCTAATATTTTGCAGTGTTCACTGGTACTAATCCAACCTAAAAAATTGACATAAATTTCTAGAAATGATTCCTGTGAACTGATAACTTTTCTTAACAAACGTATACATACATGTTAACTTTCATTTCAAGGTATAGCACCTGCATGTACTTCACTGTCACCAGTTTTCTTTCATTTCTCTTTGGAAGAATGTACACAGAATCGTATTTTCATATCTCAAATCTTGTTCTATGCTCCCTTCAAAACCAAGAAGACTATAGGGATAGATTCTCTCAGCGTAGATAAAAAAAAAAGTCTTTTCTGTGGAATTAACACAGTTTCTCAGTCGTTACCTTTCTGATAAACATTTTCATTATTTGCATGGTAAGCCCTAAAAATTTACATTTGTTTAAAAAATATGGGTTCGGACTTCCCTGTGGAATGTACCGGTACTTATTAAAGCAAATTCATTGTCAGTATGAATACTTCAATCAAACTTCAAGTCTAGACGTTTTATTATTTTTTTTCTAAAACTGTAAAATACAGTTAATGTTTGTAGTGTCTGTAACATAGAAAATTGGAGTGCTTATACCCATGAAACAATGCAACTTTACTGTTTGAAAAAAACCCTGTCCTGCTCTGATGCTGAATAAAAACACCTTTGAGCACTCCACACTTCATGGAGTCACAAAATTATACACCGAGTTGCCAGTCATTGGATTATGCAATGCGTTTTGCCTCCTGCACAACCTGATACTATCACGTATAACTCTAATTTCAATTCTCGTCTGCCGTTGTAAAGTTTCCATGTTTTTGCAATTTATCAATTTTCCAATCTCTGTCTTTGTGGCCATCACAAGTCTGACCGTTCACTTGTCATTCTTACCTTGTACTTCTACAATATACTCTCTTTCTGCACATCCTCAAAATTATATTTTTATGCACTAAATTGATGTTAGTATAAATAACATTTTCCTTTTTTCTTCCCCCACATTTCAGTCAACTTATGATCAATGCTGTAACCAGATACAGAGGATATAATGTGTAGGAGTCAGGTTTTTACATTCAATTTTGTTATTAATCCAGTCAATTCTCAATATTTCATTTCTAGCGTTGTTTTTTTTTCCTGGAAACAACTTTTTGTGCTAACATTTCTACGTTTTCATTCCTTTCACTTACTCAGCATGCCAATAAAGTTAAAACATCCACAACTTGTCCACCCTGTTATAAAAACACTTCACATTTTGGAATATTCCTGTATTGTTTGCTGTGGGTGAATAGTAAATACCAACATTTCAATAGGCATACTAAGGTCTTCGTGAGATCTTAAATCTCATTCATTTTCATCATTCTATAACAGTAAATAACACTAAAATTCATTCCAGTTTCCACCTCTTTTTTTCATTGTAATACACTCACTGCAACCCTATCCTATGTCTAACATTGCAATATTTCAGTCTCTACCAAACACCAACATGGCTGCCACTCATGTACAAATACTGGTGCTCACAAATAAGAGCCGAGACCATGAGACACATAACACCTACAAGGCCTAATGCTGACATGGGATATCACTTTCTATGCATTATATGTGCACCGGTTATGCTTATCATTCTGAACTAAGGTTATATGGACACAGTAAGCATGGTAACAGTTGCTGTGTTCTATTCAATTCTGTATCACTATGTATTGAACTCATCTTTCTGATGCACAATGAATTATCACAAATGTTTCTGAATTTACACATTGGCTGACATCATGCTGCGACTTTGAGATATTAAATGCACCCACTTCACTGAACATGAATCGCCTTCAATCTTATTTTATGACTCAGCTTGTGTAATTGTTCAAAAAAAAAATGATGATGAAAAAAAACACCCCCCAATTATTGGCTGATTCTGCACATGCTCATAATATTGTAATGGCTGCCATGTTGCCTAGCAACAGCACGTCATCTCATGGTTGTTGGGGAAACTGTGAACATCTTCATCATTTCATGATCATCATGCTTTTCTCTTTCTCCAGGAAAACAGTCACATCTCTAAGGGCTTTGTAGTCAAAATGTCTCTCTGAGGATTTTTGTCTGTGAAAATAAATATTCTTTCCATGGTTTATCCTCTCTCCACGTTTTCCACCAATACTTACCTCTTTTCAAAGTTGTATTTCTTGCACACATAACAATTTTAGTAAAATAATGATATAGCTGTAATTTATTACTTGTGTATTAAAGGGGCACAAGCTGAGTTTATAAACATTTTACTCAAATGAAAATACCTAAATAAAACCACATTCCAGTATAATGTTACTGTACTGTCTTCTATAACATTATGGTTGTTGTGCTGCTTTAATAGAACAGTTGAGTGAATAATAGGAATTCCCTGAACATTTTTTGGTATGTATGATAAATTATGTCATCGGATTGTTTATGAGTTATATCTAAATACTGGGTTTGAATTCATTCAATTGTAAGTGATGGTTAAGTATGCTTCATTTAGTACAATACTGTGAGTATGTTTTAAATTTGCTGCAAAAATTACACCCAAATACGGATAAACTCAGCTCGTGCCCCTTTAACTTATGAAAAAATAGACTAATAGTTTGTAATTAAACACAGCGAAAGGAAAACAAATATGAATTTAGTGATGAAATTACAGAATATTAACAAATGATTGATTCTTAAATCAGCTGTAGTTTAGTAGCTCTAAGTTTAGTTAGTAGTATGTACCATTAACATTAACATACTAACAATAAATCTCAGTCCAATAAAATGTAAAGTAATAATTGACATATTTGTCATATTTATTGACTTATACGAAATATTGTACATAATATTTTAGATGGACACAGAGGTTTTTTGGAGACCATTCTAAAGATGATACTGGTAAACCGATTGACAGAGAGGGAGAAGAGGCAGCAATGCGTTTGCCACACCAAGAGGACCAGGTAGGGTAGTATAGTGTATGTACCATATAAGGTGTGTGATCTGGTGGGTGGGATAATATAATGATTTATGTGGGTGTGAAGTTCATGGCTATGTTGTATGTGTCTGACCTTTATAAAACTGACATATTCCTTTACGTACACAGTCCCTCTGGATGGCTGTGGTGTACAATTAAAAAGTATCTTCCCTCAATGTTTCAATCCCATATGGGAAGTCATCCTCAAGATTGAATTTGGCAGTTCAGAAACAGAGTTAGCTGTGGTGATGAGTGAGAGTGTAATGTATCACTTTCTGTCTCTGTATAGTATGCCTTGAATTTTGGTAATGCACGTTAAGTCCAGAGTACACATTTGTGTGTGTGTGTGTGTGTGTGTGTGTGTATAGAACCACAGTGACCACATACATGCAAGTGTATAGTGCTGCAGCCAATCTATTGAAGATTTGGGAAATTTTGTACATGCAAAGTTGCTGTGAAGTCACATGTGATGTACCTTGTAATAATATAATAAATTTGAACTGTCTATGGTACAATTTAATTCTGGTTCTATCTGTCTGCAACATCACTATCTGTCTCTATAATACAATTAGGAGATTACTTTTTCTACTTCAGTTATGTCAGTGCCTTGATGTCTCCTTGTACTGTAAATTGCCTGTCTGTCTTGATAGCAAGATATTCTTTTTAGCCATCAGTCCTGGCTACCTTATTTTCTTGTTAGATGTATCGTTCTATAGTATTTATAACAGTGCACAAGCCAGGTTCAACAGTATACTCTGGTTGTTCTACGTCACTGGTTCTGCTGTGTTTGAAATAAAAGTCAAAACGTTCAAAATTGCCATTACTTTCCCCAATTTTTAAAAATATTACTGGCACTGGTATGATTATTTTATTCCCAATGTTGTTCTTCATTCAGCTGGAAAATACTCTTGACCTAAGGGTTTGTTTTCACTATATGAGTGGGTGAGTGTGAATGTGTGGATGGATGGATGATGGATGGATGGATGATCGATGGATCATGTGGATGGATGGATGATGGATGGATGGGTGGGTGGATGGATGGATGGATGGATGGATAGATGGATGAATGAATAGATGAACGTCAACAGTGGCATATTACTGTGTGATAGTATTTCTTAAATTGCCACTTTTTAGTATTTGCTATGCACATTTTTGGGTTGGGAATCAATTAAATACATGCATGAAATTCAGCTTGATTTAGCTGCCTGGTGGCAAATATTGAACTCCACTGTAGCTATACATGATGTATTCTATTTGTAGCTATACATACATGTACAGTTACTATACTACCCATGCTTCTGTTTGATTTCTGCTCTGTAAATTTGTACAACACTGTATAACATAAGTGACTAAATTCTCATCAGTAGCAGCTAAATACCTACAAATCACAGCTGTTGGATATTACAGTATCCTAAGATAAATTTGTACAAAACTGTATAACATCCGTGACTAAAAAAGCACAGCAATTGAATATTATAGTATTTTGTTCGGGAACAGCATTTATGGTCACACCTGAAGTTGAAATTGCAAACCATGTATAGGAAATAGATAAGGCAAAAAAAAAATGTTCGCCCCATTATTGCCTTTCAGGTAACAATAGTGGCAATATATTGATTGGAGGTAGAACTGTATTTTTTGTATAGTATTAACCTTTGCTTGGTAGTTATTAAAGTTTTGGTTCATTTTACTTAAAAGTATTAATTGGTTTATTTTACTGTGGTATTAGACAGTTTGGGTTAATTTTCCTGCAGAAAAAGCTTGAAGTTAACGCTACTGTAGATTTCAATATGTTTGTAAGTGCTAGTCATTTTCTGTTGACATATCCTGTTTTAACATTTATATTACATTTTATAGCAGATATATGTAGGGGGAAAAGTGTGTAGCTCATAGTAAAGATAATGTAGTCAGTTTGTCTGAACAGTGAAAGTGAGATAAGTCTAATATCCACTTGTTGAACTGTATAGATATAGATCTGTCATTTACAGCTAGCCTTCAAGCTTGTTATAGAGAGATTTACGAGGATTTTGTTTTATATACAGGGATTCTGTGCATGGATTCCAGCTATTTTCAAGATCAAGTAAGTATGGCAATTACACAAATACCTACTAGACAGTGTATAAAATGCAACACAGCATCTCACACACATATACTAGGACTCTGCAGAGTGCATTGACCCCTCTTTCAGTATTAGCTTATAAGGCAAGTCAGGAAGAAGAAATTTATGAGTCTTTGTATGGAAAATGTGCAGCTGCCCCGTAAACCTCCCCAGTAATGATGTCAAATTGAGATTCATTTTGTCATAAAACATATATGAACTGATTTATGGGAAACATTCTGTAGGTTTGAAGGTGAAACTGTTGTAGTTGATAATCAAGTAAGCTTTATATTGCATGCATTCTTCTTTTCCAATGAAAATAGAGGAGTCTTCATAATTATTAAATTTTTTTATAAAAAAGTTTTGATAATGAAGATGCAAAATTCTGAAAAGAATTTTATTATTATACGTAATGTTACTTAATATTTTTTTTTATCAGATTTTTCAATTTATTTCAGATTTTGTTTTGTTTTCACAATGCAATGGATACAAAGAAGTCATTCATTGTTATTTATTTTCTACCTTGGTGTCACTTAAGACTTACAATACATAATTTGATATAGTTTACTTGATATGGCAAGTATCTATCTGGCAGTCTATGCATGGCATATTGATATATACAAACTATGCTTGTCACCAGTATTTGTTCATGTCGTTTACTTTGTAGGGATGAACATATACGAGCCAAGTCAGGTGTAGATGCTGTCCAGTATATATCTTTTCAGCGCTATGTTCTCCTAATGTTACTGGTTCTATGTATACTATCCATCTGTGTCATACTACCTGTCAATTTCTCTGGTATTCAAGAAGGCGGACCCAGTAATTTTGGACGTACAACAGTGTCCAATCTGCCAACAGAGTAAGATTAAATATTCCTGCATGGTTGTCCTTGTCACTTTCCTGTAACTGGTAACTGGTATATGTAGTGACAGGCATTGGCCACATCAGTCACAAATATGAAGTTACTTGCACATCACAGACATAAAAAATACTGCTTGTTATAGAAGTAGATTAATATGTAACTTGTCGACAAATTTTATAGTACTATCTGATACTTTCAAGAGAAATATTGCATGATGTTTACAGGCTACAACAAGACTTACAATTATACTATTTTGAACTGTTTTGGTTCTTTTTTACATTGGACAACTATTGAGAGTTTTGTTGAAACCATCCCTTTTTTCTTTTGTTTTTTTACATCATATCAGAAATGTTCAGGAATAACCATTGTTTTAACCAGTCTAATCAATATTTCATTGCACATTGCAGCACTACTATGGGTTCACACAGTTCTTCTCATTTCTCATTCAAGTTATCACTAGTCCTAGTCATGGGTTAATATCCACAGGCTGTCAGTCAGTCATCAAACTATATCAGTCAGTATTTCTCATAAGCAACTTGATCTATGTTTCATTTGAACAGCTCAGCACTGCTATGGGTTCACACAGTCTTCTCAGTTCTCTATCTAGTTATCATTGTCCTATTCATGCGCCATTTTACCATGCACCTACAGCAAAGGGAAGAACATGACCTCGTAAGTTCAACCTCACTTCACCTCTCAAAATTGAATCATATTTTAGTTGGGGTATTGCGAGTGTACGATATTCCTAGAACAATAATACCCACTCTTTCATATTGCTGGTATTGCTTACAGTACTGTGTTATGTATGATTTAGCAGTGGTATTAAAGTGATAGGAGTAGAGTGCATATGTTACAGTGAAACATTCAACACATAACATGAAATCAAATAGTGGTGTTGCACCACCTGCTAATACAGCTTCATATTTACATCTTGGTGATCATCACAGTGATGTCATAGACACACACTCAGAGATGGTGAACTATGCCCTGCATGTTATTGCCCTGTGCATCATTTGGGCTACCTTGTAAACTGTAAAAATATAAGCATGACATCATTACTACGTTAAAATCTGAAATGACATTGAAAAGTATTGACATGAGGGTGATTAAGAATCCTTATAATCCCATAATAATCTTTAATTTCCTGCCATAATGTCAGCTGTCATGGTAGGTTTCCTTCAGGTTACATGTACTCTGCTTTTGTCAATAGTTCTGATGTAATGTCAGCCTCATTATGATGTTTGAGGTTTATACCTGTACTCTGTTGTCTGTATGTGTTTTTGACGTAATGTCTGCATGTTGTCATTATGGTTTCTGAGGTAAGTCTTACCTGTACTCTACTCTGTATTCCATTGATATCTGTGTATTAATGTCAGTTTTCATTTTATAAGTTATCTATACTCCTGTTTGTTGTTGGTATTTTTTTTACGTACATGTAAATGTCAGTTAAATTGTCATTATATGGGTTATCTATACTTTGTTTGTTGTGGGTATTCTAGTCATAATGTGGCAGTTTCCATATCATTTCTTCAGGTAACCCGTACTCTGTTTGTAGTCGGTATTCCACTAGAGAGAACAGATCCAGCTTTAGTCAAGCAACATTTCCAGTAAGTGATATATCATTGCGAAAGCTGTCTAGTCTTGTTTAGTCATACTTACTTACTTGTCCCTCTTCCTTCAAAGTTTTAAAATCAAATAAATTGGAAGCATTTGAAAGTTCTGAATGAAATATTTTGTAGTCCGGACTGGTATATTACAGTGTCAAGTTATTTTTTTTTTTTTAAATGGAAAACATATTTTGTAATTTTGCCCAAAAAAAGCCAATGTAAACAACTTATAATGTCCAAGTACAGGAAACATAGTACCGGTATACTTAATATTTGGTTGCCAGTCAAAATGCTACTAACAATTGATAACATTAACTTGTACATGTAAAAGTATACCAAATGGGAATATCTTGATATCAGTCAAGGAAAATTATTATTATTATTATAACTTTATTGTAGGATACACTCCCATACATGACATCCAAGTTACAGATTTTGAACTTTGCAAAGCTGTACTTCATGAAGACTTCGTTATTGGTTTTTTTCTTGCATAGGGAAGCTTATCCTGATGTCATAGTAACTGAAATCCAATTTGCATATGATATTGCCAAGTTGATGAAGTTAGACAAGAGAAAGTAAGTATTTATTATATTCTATGTATTAGCTATATGAATAGTAATTTGAAGAAAATAATAAATAATTGGTGAAATTTGTTATGAATTGACAATGCAATATTTTCTATGGTTCATGCTGTGAATACATTACATTACGCTATGTAAGAAGTGAGCATGAATTTCCTTGAAGGTACAATTATCACATTATCACCAAAAGTCCCTATTTGTCTCCTTTGAGTAATAGTATGTGTTATAATATACCTAGTAATAATGCTGTGCCATGATTCGCTAGAATCAGTCACGTGATAGGAAAATAGAATGACTATTTCCCTACTAGTAGGGAAATAGTTCCATCAACTTTTACATGGTCACGTGACCACCGCGCGTTCACAGCAGGTCAAAATGGCAGCTTCTGACGATGTCGTCTACCACCGCGAGTTCACAGCATGAGGTATATTATAAAACACATATTGCCTGGCCTATATTCGGGCTATAGCACCCGTTCATTACCCCCTCGTGACTGTCAGTTACCAGAATCACATGCTTTGGCCTCGAGAAATAGCATGTGATTCTGGTAACTCACAGTCCCTCGGGTGTAATAAACGGGTGCTATAGCCCGAATATAGGCCAGGCAATATGTGTTCATTATGTCTAGTTGTCAGCTGGTTAAAGAGAAATTTTTGTATATTTTCAGTTCAGATGATAAACTCCCTATTGCCAAATTCCTTTTAGATACATCTCGAAAGATATCCTCAGCAGACAAGTAATGTGTATTGTATTTTTTGTCTTGTATTGTATTGTGTTTACTATACCATGCTTTCCACAGCATGTTGTTAAGTAATAAAGAATAATTAGTTAAAGAAAAATTGGATCTATATATCCAAGAAGGGTAGAAAAAAACTTATTCTAAACCTGACTGAAATAATTTCATTTCATTTCATTTCATTTGTCACAAAATATTTCCTTCACACCAGGCTAAATGCTCATCAGAATCGTATGCACTGTATTGAGATGCACCAGAAGAGTGGTATTAGGCCAACACTGAGAGCTGGAACGTGTGGTCAACTCAGCTGTTGTGATTCATGTGGTGGACCCAAGGTGAATTTTACAACTTATTGTATGACTGGAACCATATGTGAAATATCAGAAGTGTTTACCCCAAATGTTTCTTGAATAGTAGCTGTTTTCTTTGCTTCCATGTCAGTAAATAAAGTTTACATTTACCATCCAAGAACAGTCATTTCAAGAACTTACATTTCAAATATTCAGCAGTTATTCCACCATTACCCACTAATCCAGATGAAAACAAAGATGGGTATATTCATTTCTGTGAACAATAGTTTTCAGAGAAATTTAGATTGTCATGAATATAAGGGAACTATTAATTTCCAAAGTCAATTGCTTTCTGAAAAATAATAGTTATGATAGTTGTTATGAATATTGTTTCAGGTTTTAGAGCAAAACTGAATTTAAACCAATCAGAATATTAAACCCTGGTATTTTAGTACATATCCTCATCAATACAATATATTGTTATTGTATCCCCAGGTTGATGCCATTGAATTCTATGCTGTAACAGAGAACAAGTATGCTGAAGATGTGTTGGAAGAGAGAAGAATAGCCTATAGTAGTAATTTAGGCATGGCATTTGTTACTGTACATAATGAGAAAATAGCTGCAAAGTGAGTCCATTCTTCCAACCTTGTACTACCCTTCACATAACAGATGTAATTTGTGTTGTACCAACCTGGCATTTTAGTTTGCTGACTCAAACATTGTTCTTACATATGTCAAAATGGCGGAATCAATTTTCAAACTTAAATCAACAAACTTGTATCTAAGACTGAGAGGTATCTTGAACTAAACATCTTTTGGCAAATTTTAATAATCGCATATAAACTTTTCCAATCATTCATATTCATGCTCATTTCATTAAAACATACAGTTAGCTTTCATGCAATATACTTTCATAGGCTAAATACAATCATATTTTGAACATG
Organism: Glandiceps talaboti; assembly: GCF_964340395.1. Classification (NCBI taxonomy): domain Eukaryota; kingdom Metazoa; phylum Hemichordata; class Enteropneusta; family Spengelidae; genus Glandiceps; species Glandiceps talaboti. Next base: position 165,008 of record NW_027554289.1, on the reverse strand, counting down.
GATAATTATTAATCTTTAATGTCCTCATGGTGACATCAAATGTCCTCATATTTCCATGGTGATAGTGTCCATGGTGATATCAAAATGTCCTCATATTTCCATGGTGATAGTGTCCATGGTGATATCAAATGTCGTCATATTTCCATGGTGATAGTGTCCATGGTGATATCAAATGTCCTCATATTTCCATGTTCTAGGATTGTACAAGATTACAAGACTCTGAAGACTACTCCACCAACCATCTCAAGTGTCAGTACACAGCTAAATTCAACACGGTGGAAGTTAGACTATGCTGCAGCCCCTGATAATATCAAATGGTAACAATCAAACCTTTTCTCTACACTGATCCATACTAAAATGTAATAGATATACAAATAATGTCTACTCATTGGATGCCATGGAGGTGTTGCGTGCTGATTAACATATCACAAAGACATAGCTCCATTGGGAGTCAACTACGTTTCAGAGCTTTATCCTGATATTTTGATGCTTGAATAAAAAGGTATTGTGTATTCAAAGCATCAGAATATCAGGCTGTTTTCATTTAGATGAACAGTAACTAAAAAATACTAGACATAGTGTCCCTTTGTCGAATCTCTAACAATATTGTGGGAGGCAGTTTACTATGATTCTGAGGGACTAGCATCAATATTATGATTACTTATCTTATAAGTTTATATCATGAAATATATTTATGATAAAAAAAAAACAGCAAGAAAAAATTTTGTGGTTACTCAACTTCATTAGATTGTACAGTACGTTGTGTTGTTCTGTCCTCACTAGGTTGACCGATGTGTGAGGGCGCCCCGTCATGGCATACCTTACAGACTTCAATTTTAAGTATTCAACAATGGAATCACATGATTGAACCAGATAAGCTCACATGAATGATCACATGATTAAAGACAAAAAACCATGTGATTGATCTTATGGGTTATAGCCAATATAATGAAATGATTAATTGTTTGAATTTTGTATTAGGGAGGAACAACAAACTTTGGTTCAAATATATAGTGTACCATGATGACAATGGATAAAATTGAAATTAGGATATTAATTACCATTGTAAATTGCATATGTCAACTTGAAAATTTCCATAATTAATAGACACTGTAATAGCATTTTAACATGTTATATAGTACAACGTGTTATTATATGATATGAAGAAAATGATGTGTAAGTATACCCTTAGGATATCAAATTTATCAACTGCATCAATCACAGGGGATATACTTAATTGTGTTTGATTATCAACAGGGAGAACCTGTCAGTAGCACCAGAACAATGGTGGATTAGAGTATCATTAATCAATCTAGGTAAGTAGTAACTACTTTATTATCATAATATGTTACTGACATGTAAGGTCATTGTTTGGGTTTATACCCTTTAACTGTCAAAATGTTGACCCATCCAGTGTTTGACATGTACAAGATTAGCAGTCCTCTACCGGAGCTAATATAAAAGTTTTTGCTTCGGGATGTTATTCTTCTTATTTGGATTTGAGGTTAGATTTGTTGTTGTTGGTGCTCCTCAGTAAGTTAAACACACATGTACATTGTAGGTGATTAAAGGAATATTTACACAACAACCAATCTGTCATCTAGATGTGAGATTAGAAGATTACAGTCATGTGTTTTACATATCAGATGTGTTTCAGCATAGCATTAATACTGACTGAACACAACACTGTTTTTCTTTCCTTGTCAATTACTTTATGCATTTCCAGAAAGGTTCAGGGTATTGATACTCCACATCATGGTGTTGTAAGCAGCAGCATGATGTGAAGTGCCACAACTGTGAATATTTCAGTCTTACAATATTTCTGTTTGTCTCGGAGTCAGTTATTGCTATTTTCAAGAAGATCCTGCTCTATCAATTAACGTATGATACTCAGTACCTTTCATTCAGCATATCTATGCACTTAGTCGGTTCTGTCTTAACTTTATGATGTCTTACATTTTGGGATCTGAGACTAGTTGAAGGTGTCTATATAGCTTTCGTGTGAATCTCTCAGACGTCTTCATGACATAGTCACTTCACACTAGACTCCAAAAAAACGAAAGTCTATTCCTAACAACTATACTGTAAATAATGGAGTCCAGTTGTATCAATATCTATTTCTACAAATGATATCTATTTTTAACTTTGTATATTTGCAGTCTTGTTTGTATGTCTGTTCTTCCTGACGACACCAGCTGTCATCTTGGCTGGCTTGGATGATATCAATTATCAGAAAGCATTTGAGAATATGCATGTAAGTATATAACTTATCAGAATTTAGAGAAATTAAAGACAAGTTTCATATTTGACATATTTCAATTTTTCCTACCATTTTCAACTATCATTGTCATTATTGGGTAATTTGACCAACCCAGCATTATGTGACCTAAAATTAGAATTTAATATATAAAATTTGTCATATTTGGCTTAGAAAGGCCTGCTGTACACTCAGTGGGGTGAGACGTCATGGGAAATAAAAATGTTAGGAGCTTCTTTTTGTTCTCACAGCTGGCCTCAGTGTTGTGAGCTTTGTGTCAACAGCAGTGAAATGAGTCCAAGACCCTGTAGAGGTATCAATGACATGATTTGTATGCAAAGTTTACAAAAGAGTAGGTGAACAACTGAAACAAGTTATATGTATGACAGCAATATGACAGTTTATGTACAAGTCTCATGGTGATGGCTAAACAAGTTCACAGATATTTGATGGTGTTAAAACTGTCCTACAGTTCTCTGGAATTCATAATAAAGGTGTCTACAATGGAACACGATGAAAGAAAGAGTAGTTTTGGATACATATTTCTCCATATGAAACAAAGATTATCCTGAAATACAGTCCAATTTGGTCTATGTCCCTTTAATTGTCAGGATCCTTGAACATCAAGAGTCAATTAAACCAGGCAGAAGACAAACCAATGGACACATTGTTGGTATCTCCATGTCATATGCTATGTGCCCACTTCATAAGATGAGTCATAGGGCACTTAAAATTGTTTGCACTTATTGTATTTACAGGTTTTAGCTGTGCTACTGGTATGTAGTTTCACTGTATGGCCATTTCATGGTGGTTTACTTTACTCAACAAACATTTTGATGCAGTTGTTTTCACTGTCAGCTACTGCTATTTTCATTGGTGTGTCTTCAATCAGTGTCAATCCAATGGGTAAATTCAACTCATCCTCATCACTGTCAATGCGACAGATAAATTGACCAAATGCATCAAACTTAAGGATGCGGTTCTCCCTGTCACTAATGTACACATATCTGTCTTTACTGATTGTCAGTCCTGTGGGATGTTTCAGTTTTTGGGTATTTGATCCACACTCACTAAAGCTATATACAAACTGATCATTTGAGTTAAGAACCTGAATACGATCATTGTTAAAATCACAAAGATAGATGTATCCCTGGTGATCTGTATGGATGTAGTATGGTGCTTTAAGGTCCTCTTTACCACTTCCATATCTTCCAATGGACTTGATGTATTCGCCATCTTGTGTGTATTTCCTTATCAAGTGTCTGCTTTGATCTGTCGTGTCATCAGCCTTTCCATCCCACTCTGTGACATAGACACTGCCATCAAGTGGACTAATAGCAATCCCAAATGGATATTTCAGTTCATTTTGTCCAAAACACCGGACTAATTTACCATCCTCATCACTTACAACTATTTGGTTGTTGCCTCTGTCAGTTGTAAAGTAGTTATTATCAGCTGATACTGCTACATCATATGGTTTGAAAAGATTATCAAATTCTGTAAATTCAAATGTTTGCTTACAGTTCCCATCAATGTCAATGACCTGTAGTCTGTGATTACCCTTGTCAGCTACAAACATGTCTCCATTTTGGTGTACTTTGACAGTCTGTGGGTTGTTAAAGTTTCCAGGTTCCTTGCCTTTCTTTCCAATGGTTTTCACTAACCCTTTGATGATAGGAATCTCACATGCACATCCTGGTATTTTATCATTCCCTGCACTGAATTGAACGTTTAACTTGCCAGCTGTTTTCCCACATACAATGGCAGTATGTGTTCCATCTCCATTATCAGTGACTTCAATCTCTTCTTGTGATCCATCTGACTGTGTTACATTCACTTTCACATCTTGGTTAGGTAGTATTACCTTCCCTCTGCTATCTTGAGTTGTAATGACCAACTTACCTGATTCACCTTTCAGGAGTTGTTTTGGTATGTTATCAATGGTACACTGAGTGGTACAAACATCAGATCTTAACACACCAACCATGTTTTGTGCAGTAAACTGCTCAACATCTAAAGCCTGGAATGTGATCTTTTCATACAATACTTCTGGGTTGGTTTCTAAGTCAGCTAGATCATTGAGACGTTGGGTTGTGGCTTGTCTTGTACGTAGCAACTGACAACCATTGTTTTGATACATCAATGTCTCTACACATTTACAAGTACTGGTAATGTTCTCATACTTGAACTCTAAATCATCGATTTGAACTTCAAGATGTTTCTGACGTTGGTCACATGTTGTCTTCAACTCTTGTACCAGCTTCTTACCAACTACTTTCACTTTCTCAGTCACTGCTTCAACTGCAGCATTTATTTGTTGTTCTCCTTCAAGACACAGTTCTTTGAGATTGTCAACTGCTTCCTTGGCAACAGCTTTGCAACCATCAGCCTCTTGTGCTTTCACTTTCAGTTTGTCTACAGTTTGGGATAATTCATCAGTATACTCCTTGACCACTTCTTGTAGAAATCTAAAATGGTGTTCAGGAGTTTTGTGATCACATAGTGTACATTCCATACAGATAGGTGTCTGACATGTATCACAGTAGCATTTCAGTTCATTTTGTCGATGAAGTTTGCAGAATTCTTTTGGTTGGACAGCTGATGGTTTTGTTGTCTGTAGTTCCTTGTATTCCTCAGTGGTTAAGACTGTATGAGTGTTTGCTATTTTCATTCTCTTGTGTATTACCATACAACTCATACAGAAATACTGGCAACAATCAAGACAAAAATTAGAAGCATCATTCTCATCACAAAACTCACATTTCAGTTTCTTGACACTGGCTTCATCGTGTTTTCTGTGAATAACTTCAAGCAATGAGTTGACAACATGGTTGTCGTTCAGTGTAGCTACGTCATCATCAACAAGTTCACACTCGGCATTACATGTGGGACAGTTTAGGGATCCCTTCTTTTCCACCAGTGTCTCCAAGCATTGACAACAGAATGTGTGATCACATGGTAGAAGTTTAGGTTGTCGATAGAACTCAAGACAAATTGCACAAGTCACAAAACCTTCACCAATATCATTAAGAATCTCTTCAGCTGGTTTAGTTGGAACACAAGCAGCCATGATTTCTAGTGGCTCATTTCTGCATTCCATGTACATGTCCCTGCTTCTGAGAAATTCAAATCATTAGAGTCACCTGATTTAAGACCCCTTAGGCCAGTGGAATATAATAGTCATCCATTGGGGTGAAAGGTCATCTAAGGACAAAGTTGAAAGCCCTGCAGTGAACTATGAAAATATGGCTCTTGTATGTTTCTTTCTATCTAATATTATCATTAACACTCAGTGTATTATGTACATGAAATGTTGTATTAACCCAAATACCTAGTATAGACCTTTTTAGTCTTGTTTTTCAAAGTAACTATTCATAAACACATCACCAAGTTATGCAAATAATGCAACAATGATGTGTCACTACCTAGACAGAATCACAGTCCCACTATCAGATAGAGAAACTGTGACAGAATACTTACATATGGAATGATTTAAGGTCACCACAATGATGAATTTGTTACTTTAAATTCTACCAGTCTAATTAGTCCCTAACATGCATAGCCCAGTTGGGACATCATATGATACTATGACAGATTCAGCCAGTCAGTCCATGTATGTGTCTGTGTCCCCCTGTATCTCTGGAATGTATGAACTGATTTTAACCGAACCTGACACAATGTCTGATGTTGTAGTCCACATATGCACATCATTTGGGTTCTCTACCTTTGTGGTAACACCTGAATGGTAGCCATATTTGACGTAAAAAATAAAAATTTTACCTTCTAAGGGAAGGTTAAGTATGGTAATGTCTGTCTCTGTGTCCATACCTGTCTGTACCATTGCTTTCTCAAAAACAACTCACTCAATTTTTAAAAAAAAATTGGTGTACTGTGACCTTTTTAGGGTAAAGGCTAGAAGTGATTAGGTTGTGGTAAACATACCATGAATATTATTATTAGTACAGTAATTATGTAAATAACAATTTTCAATAATTAGACAATATCTTTATAGTGCATGCTTAAAATTTCATATAATTTCATATGTACATTGTTGTATGCAGTTTTTTATGTAGCTTTTGATAATATTTGCACAATAAATGATTTTCTATAAGTAGGTAATGTCTTTTTAATGCAAGCATCAAATTTCATATAATTCCATACATACATTGACGGTGACAGAGCACATTTGTTGTTTTAAGCTCTTTGATGTAGCTTTAAACCAAACTGAGTCATTTGCATAATTAACTCTTTGTAAAGGTCAAATGACCCAAAATGTGCAAAGTGTGTTTGCACACCTCTGACATACATGAACTGGTATCAACCATACCTGGCACAACTCAGGTACTGAAGTACAATTATGTACAATGTACATCACTTGGCATATTTGACATTAAAATTCAGAATATGAATGAGTAAGTTGACACTATGGGATCTTTGTCGTGTGTTTGACAAAGGTTTGTTGTATACTAGGTTTTCCTTAGGGTTTCTTTGTCAGTGTTGAATATGCCAAAATTAATGTCTTTTTGTGGCAAAATTTGAAATCAGGGCAATGCAAATTTTAAAAACCTTAATTGATAAAAGTGATATTTGCACACATATACAGGATGTCAGAGTTTGAAGTGAATACATTTATTAAATTGTCTTCATATTTTGATACAGTTGTAGTTCTCTTGTAGTCAGTTTGAAGCTCTCTTGATAAATTGTTCATTTCTGTATTTTTTTTATTTTTTTTGCAGTCTCCGTTTGTTTCTCAATTTCTACCAACCCTGTTACTATGGACATTCTCAGCCCTGCTGCCACTATTAGTAGCCTGGTCTAGTCAGTTTGAAGCCCATTGGACCAGATCTGATGAGAATCACATGGTGATGAGGAAGACATTTGTCTTCTTACTGTTCATGCTTCTAATTTTACCATCCTTAGGACTGACAAGGTATGTCAAATTTATGTCATTTATTTACCCATTTCTTTCTCATTCCTCATACTTTGATACAAAATTATCAGTGCAATGATAAATTGAATATTTCTATTTTGCTAGATTTGTTTCAAGTTGTCAATTTGATTGAGTATTTGAGTTACACAGGCACAATATCACACTCTTTGTTGATTCTACTCAGATTAACGAAGCACTATGATTTGAAAACTTCCTTGCCATGGTGATCACACAACAACAGATTTCTGACACTGTATACAGTGAGTGTCAACCTGTAGTCTTGCTTTTATGTTACTTTTATCTATTTCAGTGCGCAAGCATTTTTTGAGTGGTCACTAAGCAATGATGAGGCAATAAAAATGAGATGGAAGTAAGTATGGATCAATATTTGTCAAAATGAAAATGGTGTCAAAGATGTGATTTTATATCTATGGAAAGATGTGAGTGATTTACAGAATACAGACAGGACTTATAGTCCAGGCCTATATCTAACCTCCTCTGTTCTCCATTATTATTGAGCATAGATGAGAAATAATACTTACTTCATTTTTCTCCAGTGCATAATATCATGAGAAACGCTATTAAACATTTATTAGAAGATTTATTTTTTTTGTCCCAAAACACTGTCAATGACACCACAGCATACAGTAAAAGAGAGAAACGTGTTAGTGGCATCATACACTCTAATACCTGTAGTCTACACTGCATGAAAGGATGGTGTGTTCTGGTTCTGTATATTAAGTGATGATCACACAACGGCATTGCCGAAAATCTGAAAATGCCACATTTCTGTTGTGTAACCGTCTTGTATTTGAAACTGGAAACCACTTTTCATGCAGTACGTGCTAGTGCTACTTGATGCAAAGTCAACATTTAAATGCTGAGTCTAAGGAGGTATTAGATGACGATGTGAAGGATATGATACTGTGCAGTGAGTCAATATACATACTATACCTTGACAAAACCCCCATGATGATAATGTCAAGACATGAATTATTAAACTTTGAGATGTATAAAACCTCATGGGGATTGTGACATGTTTTGTATGTCTTATAACACGTTCAGCTCTACAAAATAGGTTATTGTAACATATATCCATATTGTGTGTTTCCCTATCAGCTATACAAAATAGGTTATTGTAACATATATCCATATTGTGTCTTTCCCTATCAGTTGTACAAAATAGGTTATTGTAACATATATCCATATTGTGTCTTTCCCCTATCAGCTATACAAAATAGGTTATTGTAACCATATTGTGTGTTTCCCTATCAGCTCTACAAAATAGGTTATTGTAACATATATCCATATTGTGTCTTTCCCTATCAGCTGTACAAAATAGGTTATTGTAACATATATCCATATTGTGTCTTTCCCTATCAGCTATACAAAATAGGTTATTGTAACATATATCCATATTGTGTCTTTCCCTATCAGCTGTACAAAATAGGTGATTGTAACATATATCCATATTGTGTCTTTCCCTATCAGCTGTACAAAATAGGTTATTGTAACATATATCTATATTGTGTCTTTCCCTATCAGCTATACAAAATAGGTTATTGTAACATATATCTATATTGTGTCTTTCCCTATCAGCTCTACAAAATAGGTTATTGTAACATATATCCATATTGTGTCTTTCCCTATCAGCTATACAAAATAGGTTATTGTAACATATATCTATATTGTGTCTTTCCCTATCAGCTCTACAAAATAGGTTATTGTAACATATATCCATATTGTGTCTTTCCCTATCAGCTGTACAAAATAGGTTATTGTAACATATATCCATATTGTGTATTTCCCTATCAGCTATACAAAATAGGTTATTGTAACCATATTGTGTGTTTCCCTATCAGCTCTACAAAATAGGTTATTGTAACATATATCTATATTGTGTATTTCCCTATCAGCTATACAAAATAGGTTATTGTAACCATATTGTGTCTTTCCCTATCAGCTGTACAAAATAGGTTATTGTAACATATATCCATATTGTGTCTTTCCCTATCAGCTGTACAAAATAGGTTATTGTAACATATATCCATATTGTGTCTTTCCCTATCAGCTGTACAAAATAGGTTATTGTAACATATATCTATATTGTATCTTTCCCTATCAGGTGTACAAAATAGGTGTTTGTAACATATATCCATATTGTGTCTCTCCCTATGAGCTGTACAAAATAGGTGTTTGTTACATATATCCATATTGTGTCTCTCCCCTATCAGCTGTACAAAATAGGTTATTGTAACATATATCCATATTGTGTGTTTCCCTATCAGCTCTACAAAATAGGTGTTTGTAACATATATCCATATTGTGTCTTTCCCTATCAGCTATACAAAATAGGTTATTGTAACATATATCCATATTGTGTCTTTCCCTATCAGCTGTACAAAATAGGTTATTGTAACATATATCTATATTGTGTATTTCCCTATCAGCTATACAAAATAGGTTATTGTAACATATATCTATATTGTGTCTTTCCCTATCAGCTGTACAAAATAGGTTTTTGTAACATATATCCATATTGTATCTTTCCCTATCAGCTGTATCTTCTTACCTGACAACGGTGCATTCTTTGTCAACTATGTGATTACATGTGCATTAGCTGGTACAGCATTAGAATTGTTCCGTTTTCCTGAACTAGTCTACTATGCTTGCAGTATGTTGTGGACTCGATCAGAGGCAGAGAAAATCACCAAGAGGAAGGTTAGTCTGCAGCCCCCACCCCATCCCATCTTCCCAATCACACACCCATTTCAAAATGTAAAATTTGACATTCAATTGGTATTTTTACAACAAAAACTTGTGCTTACTTCAGAAGTTGTTCAGGTGATTGGTTATCCTAAAAAGTAGTATTAACTGGAGTATATTATTATACTGACTTATATTAAGCTTTCTGTGTATTTCTGCTATATCAATGATAATCTTTGAAAAGACTGCATTTACGAATAGATAAATTTCAAACCTTCACTATTTCTCATTATATGGTACAATACATTCCTGTGTTAAATCTTGTATGGCAGCCAATACATAATAAATTTAGAAGTGTCCTTTATGGTAAATGGTCAGACAGTTGGAATTGAGTCTTCTATTTTTTGTACAATTTAGATATATTTTGTTGAATATCTTAGACCGACACCAATCTCTTGGGAGATTTTGTTTTTGTCTCTTAATCTTCAAATGTTTTGAATTTGATACTGATTTCAAATTTTTGATGGAAAGTGTGCTGGTCAGCTTTTTAAAATATAATTTTTCCTCCAAGTTACCAGTAGTGTGGCTTAGTATTTACCTGACTAGACTTTTTGCAATCACTCACTCAGGCTGCTATTTCACACAAAAGAACAAAATTGTGACTATGAATATCTGGAAAGTTATGTATTTTACAGAATATTACTGATATGAGTGAGAGTAATGCTTAGTACTATGTAAATGAAATACCATAGAGTTGATGTCATGATAAAAAGATGTTGACTTTAAGTTCTATGTTTTGTATCTGTAGGAGTTGGCGTATGACTTCCAGTTTGGTGTACAGTATGCTTGGACACTATGTATTGTTACTATTGTCATTGTCTACAGTCTTACATGTCCACTTATTGTGCCATTTGGTGAGTCACTATTCTTTTAGCCTCGGCATCCCCATAGCCCTCCAACCACCACCACCAGCCATGCACCAGTGAGGGTGCTATAATAGAAATGAGTTGTGTCTATCCTCAACTGTTTCTCTGGCATGCCTGGGCTGATTTCTTTCTAGACTTCATACAAATAGAGATATGTGTATACCACATATAAATTTAAAATCATCAGAATCTCACATATAATGCATGAAAATTCAGTGAATTGTAGCTACACTGAAAGTCATGTTTGCTACTTTTCATTTCAATGAATGATCCAGATAAGTTATTCTAACATGACCTTTGACTTTTCACCTTTCTGACATGACCTTTGACTTTCCCACCTAGGTCTAATATATATGGCACTAAAGCATCTTGTAGATCGTTACAACATCTACTATGCATATGGACCATCACGTATTGATAAAGAAATACACAAGTCAGCCGTAAACTATGTCATAATATCAGCTGTATTCCTACAGTGTTCAATGCTGTTCTTCTCTGTTATAAGACTTGGTAAGTGCTTGTTTTCTTACATTCTTTGTTGCTACAACAGTACTGTGTTACTTGAATTATATGTATAGAAGCTTTTTCTGTTACCATCAAAGATTTGTATTTGTTATTGTTGCGCAATTTCTGGTGCAATAAAGATCAGTATTATCTGTTTCATAGAAAAAGATGTATCTAGCTTACTATAATCATTTCCATCTTACATCATCAGTAGTACATGTTATATACTGTGGGTAATGCATAAATGTCTTGTAAAGGTTGTTCATATATGAGAAATATGATAAGAAATGTACAGAACCGTCAATAGATTGCCCTTATGATGTCATCGTAATACCGGTAGTTGCATTATTAGAATATCATTGTTGATTACTCTGAATGTTGTATGGTTTATGTAATAAGGTTACATGTAAGGTCACACATGTTAACATTTATAAATGCCCGCATCCAGGCCTAAAGTGACAACACGTCACAATATTACAGTTTGCACAATATATGACCTCATAAATTGCATTTTATCCGTATCAGCTAGATTCTGGATGTTACCCAATGTAGGTGATGGTTAGCTCACAAAGTAGAATTTGACTTGTCTATACAAATCTGAGCCGTAATAATGGATCAAAACTTTTTACTTTTAACTTTGGAATAAATGTGTTTGTGATTGCGTATGGTTTTGATTACAGGTTCATTGGATCCTAGGACCATAGTCAGCGCCGTAGTACTTATCCTTATTCTTGGTTTGCTAATAGCCAAGACTTGTTTTAATATCTGGATGGGATTCATGCCACATGCCTATGAAGAATTCTCAAATCTAGAGGAACCTATGCCTACAGATGAAGAGCCAACTGTGAGTACTTTTTGTAGACTTTCATGATTTATGTATCTTGTTTAACAAATTGCCATTAGAAATGTCAACAATACTGAATTGTTTATATGGACGGGCTTCCCTCTGTGCTACTGTATAAACCATAGAGAATATTATAAACTTAACAACTGTGTTTTCTGCTCTCAACCATCACCAGAGCTACTTTTTTTTCTGACTTGCCAGTGTTTCCCTGAAGAAGACCTCATGTGGAAAATGTTGGGAATAAAGATATATTTTTACTATAGAATAAAAGCTCCTCGCGATCATCCCACTAATATAATTATTGTGGCTACATGATTCTAACATTGTTGGTTTATTCTTTGACAGAATTTTGTCCCAGATGTGCTTCATGACCCTGTAACTAAAGAAGGAGAAGAGGATGATGGCAGTCGCCATGCAGCTCCTCCACGTCTTGCATATGGTGCAACTACAGCAGGTGATATTGGTGCAGCAGACATCTCAACTAGGGAACATGCACCACTGACTGAACATATGGAATAATGTGTGATTGGCTATCTTATATTTGGCCGGTACTGTGAATATTAACTTGTCGACATCCATATGATGCTAGCATTGTGAAATGCTTCAAATAATCTGTCAACACTCAGCCCCCATGTCCATTGCTGAATATTTGTCTACATGTACATCCATGTGTTAAAATTAATGTTTTCATAATTTCGTTGTCCTAAGAAGGGGGCTCGTTGTCCTAAAAAGGGGCTCGCTGTCCTAAAAAGGGGCTCGTTGTCCTAAAAACAGGGCTATTGGTATTAAGGTTTATGTCATTGTAATATAGATGGACATGCCAGAGACCTGTATGATTTGGCTGTATTTGAAACTGTCAGGTTGTGTCCAGAGATGTAGAAATGTTTGTATAGGTAAATATAGATTTTCATTTGGAAGAAATGAGACATAGACTATATAAATGTGCAAATGAGAAAGGTTAATTGTTTAGCCAATTGAGTCATGTATATAACTATGTCAATTTTGTGTACTACTAAAAAGAATATATTATTTGGTTAACTGCCAGACTATTCTTGGATAATACTGATATCTATTAAGTTAGCCACATGTGAAAATAATGGCAAGTGTTCCAAACAGACTTGTTTCTGTTTTATAAAGTAGCTAGTAGTATATACGAAGTTCATGTTCCAAAATCATGGCAAAGTGGTGAATCAGTCAGAGTATTAATTGCAATAAAGGATTTGTTGTACTTTCATCAGTACCTAGAATACTCAATAATATAATTTCAAAGCCTTACACCCAGCACGCAACACCTCACCATGCACCTAAGTAGCTGTAACACCCAGCATGCAACACTACACCTAAGTCTGAGTATCTGTTGCACCCAGCATGCAACACTGCACCTCAACTCTGAATGTATGCACACCCAGCATGCAACACTGCACTTCAATCTGAATCCGTTGCATGCACCCAGCATGCAACACTGCACCTCAGTCTGAATATCTGTTGCCAACTGCATGCAACACTACACCTCAATCTGAATATCTGTTGCACCCAGCATGCAACACAATACCTTATACCTGAATCTGTCACCCAGCATGCAACACCATACCTCATACCTGAATATCAATACATCATATCAGAGAAGGTACAACTGATTTGACCCTTCATTAACCGAGTAAAAATTGTTCTCTTCCCTACTTTCTGACATAGATGCATGCGTTTGCAATTTTACTATATTATTAGAGAGACAATGCATGGGTTCAAAACATTACAAGTGTTACTTAAGGCTGCAGATCAGGCAAAATAAGTTTTGCTTGTTGTGAACAACTTAGAATTTCACATCACAACCTATATTTTGAGATTTCTATGTTTGAAGGTATAATGAGATGTAAATATAGAATCTTGTTGTTCATTTCTTTTGTCAATGTCTGGTATATGAAATTGGCATGCTGCAACAGTAAACTAACTGAAATATGATGAATCAGGACTATGCTGATAGTGTGTAAGTATTCAAGTCACAGCTGATTTGACAGGCATTGAATGACACTGCAGTAGCATGTTATTATTAAGCAATATCGCCGAGTGTATTTTTGTATAATTTGATATTGTTATCAAGATGTGTTCACATAGAGCAATATAGTTTGAAATAGTGCAAAAGTTACGCAATCATGATGTGACAGTGTTATCATCTGTACTAGAAACAGGTGATTGTTACAGTTGAATTTGCATGCTTTAGAAACTAAGAGATGATAGACTTTGATTTAGCTGCCAAATGTGACAAAATTTGTCAACTATTCATATAATATTATAATAGTTATTGAATTTTGTAATCAGAGAATAGTATAATATTTATGGATGTTCTTGCATGCTATGGTATTCTACAATTAAAATGATGTCATGGCCCTCTGAAGTTTTCATTGTTAGAAAAAGTTGTCATCAGCTGATGTGCTGAACTCTACTATTATTGCTAAAGTTATGACGATAAATTGTATTGGTGTCACATGGTAAAGTACATGGTGAAGGGGAGCAGGGTGAGGGGAGAGGGAGCAGTGATTGAGGTATGAAATACAGGTACTAATTGAGTACAGGGGGAGCAATGACTGAGGTATGAAATACAGGCACAATGTACATGTAAGAGTGCGTAAGGCAGGTTTCTTCATTCTTCTGTTGTCTGACTCTGAATAGTTGAGAAATATGCGGAACATAGTACTATGAGTGACATTCGTATTCACTGCTACCCAAAATCTCACCCTTGCCCCTCCCTCATACTGATAGCAGACACTCAGCGTCACTTGGTCACTATGTATTTGAAAGAGCAAAATGTGAGACAAGTCAATGTGTATTTTGTATAATAATGTGTTACTCTGTATAACTGGTAGAGTTGAATGCCTATGTATGAACTGTAATGGACTAACTTTATTGGTGTTTAGTTGCATATGTATATAGTATACATAGATTAAAAATGATGATATATGAATTTATAGACATCTATTATTTTGAAATTTAGTGTGAATTTAATATTTGAATCCTTCCTGGAACTTCTAAATGTATGTATTTTGTAAGACCTTATTATGTTTAGCTGACTTTAAACCTGTAAATGTTGTGGTGATTTTTGTAAGTATTTAATGTATCTATGCAATATATTGTGGTATACAGCGAGACAACCTGTGCAATATTTACTCTAGTTTGGTTCGTTCTGACTTTCAGTGGATGATTTCAAATACACACGTACTAATTGATGCATGTCATCTATATAATGTATTTCAGGCATACAAGTCATTCCATAGTGTACTTTTTGAATGTAACAGTGCATGGTTTTTTTTTAAATGCCTGTCCATCTTTTTGTCATGGTCATTGTTATCATCATCATCATCATCATCGTCATCATCATCATCGTCATCATCACCACCACCACCACCACCACCACCATCCTCATAATCATCACTGCCACCACCATCTACAGCAGCACCACCTGTGACCACCACCATCATAATCATCATCAGCACCACCACTACCACCATCATAATCATCAGCACCACCACTACCACCATCAGCACCACCACTACCACCATCATAATCATCACCACCACCACCACCACCATCATCAGCACCACCACCACCACCATCATAATCATCATCAGCACCACCACTATCATAATCATCAGCACCACCACCATCATAATCATCAGCACCACCACCACCATCATCATTATAATCATCAGCACCACCACCACCACCACCATCATAATCATCAGCACCACCACCACCATCATCATCAGCACCACCACCACCACTACCACCATCATAATCACCACCACCACCACCATAATCATCAGCACCACCACCACTATCATCATCATCATAATCATCAGCACCACCACTATCATAATCATCAGCACCACCACCACCATCATAATCATCATCATCAGCACCACCACTATCATAATCATCAGCGCCACCACCACCACCATCATTATAATCATCAGCACCACCACCATCATAATCATCAGCACCACCACCACCATCATAATCATCAGCACCACCACCATCATCATAATCATCAGCACCACCACCACCACCATCATTATAATCATCAGCACCACCACCACCATCATAATCACCAGCACCAGCACCACCATCATCATCAGCACCACCACCACTATCATCATAATCATCAGCACCACCACTATCATCATAATCATCACCACCACCACCACCATCATCATAATCATCAGCACCACCACCATCATAATCATCAGCACCACCACCACTACCACCATCATAATCATCAGCACCACCACCACTACCACCATCATAATCATCAGCACCACCACCACCATAATCATCAGCACCACCACCATCATAATCATCAGCACCACCACCATAATCATCAGCACCACCACCATCATAATCATCAGCACCACCACCATCATAATCATCAGCACCGCCACCATCATAATCATCAGCACCACCACCACTACCACCATCATAATCATCAGCACCACCACCACTACCACCATCATAATCATCAGCATCACCACCACCATAATCATCAGCACCACCACCACCACCATAATCATCAGCACCACCACTATCATCATAATCATCAGCACCACCACCACCATCATCATCGGTGCCACCACTATCATCATAATCATCAGCACCACCACCATCATCCTCATGATCATCAGCACCACCATCATCATAATCATCACCACCACCACCACCATCAACATAATCATCAGCACCACCACTATCATCATAATCATCACCACCACCACCAACACCACCATCAACATCATCAACATCATCATCATCATCATCATCATCATCATCATCATCATCATCATCATCATCATCATCATCATAATCTACATCATCATCTTCTAAGACATTGGTCAGCCTTGTCGTATTAAAGGTCTGTCGCCCTCACACCCCAGTAGGAAAATGTAGCGATGAAATTCCAGATAATCCAGACATGTAACATTTCAATATTTTAAGGAATACACCTTATGTAGATATCCGAGATTGTCGCTATATATTCCCACTACAAACAGCCATGGTTTCCATTAATACACAAAGGTTGATGTGCAATACTACAACAAAGTGAAAATAGATTTGTAAACCTTTTTATTTAGATGTCAAACTTTTACCAGTACTGTCATTAAACTAGTCATTTACCCCATATCAGTGTATAGCAATGAAGTATATATAGTTTTAGTTTAGAATCAATCTAAAGGGACAAATGATCAAAATATCCTTTCCTGTGGTGGAAATAAATCTCAACCATTGATAGAAGCTTCCTTCATCACAGAATATCAAACATAAAAAACTTTCAGTTTGATCCTAGAGCTTGGAGTGAAGATGATCAGTTTCCAGGTCTAGATGTTAATAGGAGATGCTTTATGTATGAGATAGCATGCAGTGATGTTAAAATGTAGATGGTAATATGGAGTCCTGTCAGACAGCTAGCTAGTAGATGGTAATATGGAGTCCTGTCAGACAGCTAGCTAGTAGATGGTAGGGGCACTGATTGCCAAATCAAATTGTGTATTTGTGTGTGAGAGTTATGTACATGTATGTATGAATGTCAATAAAAACAAATCAAAATGTACATTGGCTGTCTCCCCGTTCTCTTTTACTATTAAAGTTGCACTAGCTGCAACTGGAATGGTTTTTTTTTGAAAATTGTTAAAAAAACTTACTCATAATATATGTGAACAGTATCACATCTGTTGATACAAATATTTTTATAGCTGTGTACACGGTAAATCAAATCAAATTGATTTGGGGTCCTTACCAACAAATCAGCGCCCTCAATGGTGATCATGATTTCAACCTGTGTCTGTACTGCTCATGTATGATATCAACCACTGGTTAACATGTAGAGTGTCTAGTTATTGATAATTTAACAGTTTTCAGTGAATATATTGTGGGTATGACTACACTACATACAGATAATATTGACCATTAACAGATACAATGACAATGTCTTTTTATAATAATCGACCAATTTTTAGGCAATATATATCTTTGGTTATTTCATGAAAAAAATATCTCAGTTGCAGCTAAAGCAGGTTTGAAGTATATATGACAACAAATTGTTCTAGTATGTATGTATGTATGTATGTGTGTGTGTGTGTGTGTGTATGTATGTATGTATGTATGTATGTATGTATGTACATTGTATGTATGTATGTATGTATGTATGTATGTATGTATGTATATGTATGTATGCATATATGTATGCATGTTCTAAAGTTCGACCACATTTTAAAGATGTTTGTAGCAAAAAAATCAGAAATCAGAGTTTTAAAAAACCACACATCTAAATACACTTTTGTAACATATTGCATATGCCTTTTGATGATTGATAGATATACATTCTATAATAAGCAGAAATTGATGAAACCAGTTCAAAGTAGATCAAGATTTTTAAACTCAAGACACGGTCTATTAAACATACGATGTATCATTCAATTTTAATATCAGTGCATAGTATGACGACACACACATTCAATATTTTTACACATCGTCATAATCCACCAGGCCTCTTTAGCGACTTTTACAACATTGTCCAAGCCGTACAGAAAAAAACAAACGTGTTCTGGCTTGAGCCACGGGTATGGTCGCTGGGGGCGTACTCCTGGTTCCTATGGCTGGGATCTTGGCGTTGTTTTTAGCATAACTGATTCTGAATCAGTTTCGAAATGACACGTTTTATACGCTGTCTCGCCCGAAGGATTTTCGCAAATAGCATGTACTTTTGTTCGAAATGTCCTCTTCCTTGACTTTTCACACCCAAGGAAGACACAAAATTGATATCTAAATTGTGAAAGTCGTTGTTTTATAACAGTATTTTTGTTAGCATAAAGTATGGGATTCAATGCCGAGTTGACATAGATTAAAGTCAGACTCGCTATTTTGATTTGAAGTAGAATCTCCGATTGCTGGGTTGAAAACTTTTCAACGATTTGACAAATGAAAATCGGTACCCAACAACAGAACAGGACGACAGTCAGGAGAAGACACATTTTCATTGCATTTGAGTCTCTTTCAAGAGCGACTTGAGTGACGGGAATACTTTTTATTTCGTAATCAACTTTCTCGGTGTCTGTAATCTTCTCATCAGTCGTTCGTACCTGTTTGCTTACTGTATACCCTATCCAAGTGTAGGACATGAACACGATTATAAAACAGACCACAAAGACGGGTCCGATGTATCTCAAAATTAGATCATCGCCAAACGACACGGTCCTGTTCATGATAACGGCACAGCTGTTGTAACTTTGTTTCCATAAAGATAAAACACGTACCGTGGTAACACTGGCTAAAACCAAACCAACACACCATATGAACGAAATAATTAGTATTGACGATATCTTTGTAGCTTTCCTCTTCGGCTGCCAGATTATCATTGTTAGTCTGTGCAACGCAATCACAGACACAGTTGTCATAGATACTACCCCTCCAAGCACAGCAAGGAACGTGAGAGTTGGGCAGAAATCGTGAGGACAACTTGGCTCCGAATGAATTGAATACAACGACATCGGAACGACGACTACACAAACGAAGGCGTCACTTAAAACCAATGTAAATATCAAGTAATCAAAAATTTTGCAAAATCGTTGGGAGTACACACTCGTTACAATCACTGCTACATTGACAATCCCTCCGATTACAGTTACCAGAAATTGTATGATGGAACACAACGCTAAAGTCTCGAAATATATAGATCGTAAGTCCGAGGGTTGAGTCTGGGACGACGGCTCTGGAGCTGGAGATACGTCATCCATCATTGGTACTGGTTAGTCGGTCCATGGAGATACATCTACCTCTACTATCATGGTTGATCAAAGGAATAAAATAAAAGTTTTACTCCGAAAATTCTTCCTACACCAGTTGTACACCACGCACAGCCATTTCTAGAATTTAAGCTCTTTTACTTCACATTTAGGACTATATTCTGTTATCTTCAAGTCAAGACATGTACACATCAGTGAGTTTCAATAGTATTAGGAGGTCGGAGATCACGGAAAAGAATAGGACTGCTCCCCTTTGTTACAGTTAGAACTTATCACTAAATGTCTTTTGTCAGCCTAATCATTTTGTCTCTAGGCCATATGTTCTTCAAGACTTGAGGGAAGACTTCGAGGGATTTCATTGGTACATCTATTGCGTCATATCTGTTGTTCCCATAAGGATACCCTCTCAGAATACAGTTGCCATGTTATCGAGTTCTCACAATCCCATTTGAACGCGTGAGTACCTGTACTATTAAAGCTCTCTTGGGTACGGATCAACATATCAGACATCGAAAAGTAGCTAAAAGCTAGACTAGCTGGTTCAAATTATCTTTAATTGTGACCACATATCTGCAATGCTAATGGAAATGTGTGCTTTTATCAAACGGACAAACAAGCTAATTACATGTAATTTTACTGGCATGTGTTTAAGTCCCTGAATGCTTATATGGCCGTTTTATACTCGTCTACTGCAGAAGATGTATACGGATGAAGAAAAAGATATAAAAAAATCACCCGAACCGTACCAAAACAAAATTAAGCATACTCAGATCAACAGGTGGTTGTTGAAGCAGCAGTCTGTACATAATGAGACATATATCTTGAACTTTTTGGTGGTTCTTGGCTGCCGCTGATACGTACAGTCTATAGTAGGAAAAACACAGTTAATGTCAAATCCGATTGATCAATAATCAATATGTCAATCGTCGGTGTGGGTGTCTCCGAATCAGAGTCCCCAATGCTGAACTTCATTTTTTTATAAAGTGGCCGACAGTCGTACCATGATTACGTACTATCTCTGACTAGACTGGCTGGACCATGGAACACGACATGAATGAGATTGTTTGATTTGTAGCATGACAATACTGTCTTATTTGACCGTATCGCTATCACAAACAGAATTAAGAAGAACTAATACATCGTTGTTTATATGTAGATTTGTGGGCTTACTGACAATATGCATTCAAATGAATTCCTCAAATAAAAGGAATAAAAACGTAACCATGGTGGTACCATCGTCACAATTAAAAAACCGACTGTGCGGACCGAGCGCTCATGTCGAATCACAGGCAAGGAAAGAAATCTTGTCTGTGGTCGAGTGCAGGTCATTAACAATTTAAGTAATTAGAGGGGGGGCGGGGGAATTAGTCATATTTTACGCACAGTCCAGGCCTGATTTCCCCCGCCCTCCCCCTTGTAATTACTGAAAGTTCCCTACTGCTATTTATTATCACAATAAGTCAGAAAATAGCTTCCAAGGTTTAAATTGTAAATTTTAGTTTATAACGTTTTAAATGAAAATCGACAGAGTATACTTACTGCAACTAAAGGTACTAGTCAATATTTGATACCAATTCTTATACAGCACTAGTTCAAAAATTAACTATCTATTGGGGAATGTAGAGATCTGGAGAAATCTATCTGGTAATGGCACTCAACTTGGAACTCCAATCATTAGCCTAAATCTATTGCTTTCTTTATAAGTAAAATGGTTACATGTAATTCATAGAAGCGAAATGATCAGAAGTAAACAATTGAAATAACACAACAGGAAAACATAATTCAACTGATTAATTTCCTAGAATGGGGAATGACATCATGTACGCCCGATGTCACGGGGAAGTTATCCATGTTTTAATTCCTATCTGTTTGAATAATCACCTTTCCATAGCTAGATCAGTATAACCTTGTCTAGTATAGACAACGGTGTATCATACAAACTACTAGTAATTCTAAGTCATTCTCTATGCGTGCAAATGTGACATTCTCTTCAGACATTCTTTTGTATATCTCAGACCACTATAGTGATCTGAGGGTCTAGTATATGTAGCTAAAACTGAGACCACTAAAAGAAGGCTGAAAGGGGTAACAGTTAAGAGAGTTATAACATCGGTTGTTCCACTTTGAAATTGTTTAAATTTAATTTAAAAAACGCGTATACATCATAGGGTTTTGTAAAAGATTCACAGCCTAAATAAAAGAATACAAGTAATAAATGATTCCAGTGAATTCTAACAAAGTTGTGTAGTGGTGACAGTTTCATTTCTGAATCAACAGACGGTCATTGAAATATAAACAACATTGAAAATGTTTCACATACTACTTTAAGCACCACCACCACCACCACAGTGATTTGTTTTACTTTAGAAAGCATATGTATGTGAGAATATGTGTTATCACTTATTGCCTGGCTTATTCAGCCACTAGAGGGCATCATATTAGCCCCCTCATACTCTTATGAAACAACTATTTCCTCAGCTTTCAGCCTTGGGAAATAGTTGCTGCATAATAGCCCCTGGGGTAAGAGACATCCACTAGTGTCCTCTTAGCCAGGCAATGTGTATAATATAATATATCTATGATAAAAACATGTTCTCAGAGTATAGTATTTTATATCCATAAATCAATTTAAAATGTAAGTTTTACATACATTGCAGAGGAGGTAGGCTGTAAGATACGCCATGCCATTCCGCCCTCACCAGCCTCCCCTCACTGGGATGGGGGTTTGACTGATGTGTGAGGGCGCCCCATCATGGCGTATCTTACAGACAACAGAGGAGGTTAACATAGAAAGTACACAACCATACAAATGTCATCTGTAGGTTTAATGATATCATAATTACACAACAGGATATCAAAATCAAAACTAGATAATATTGCATCATAGATGAAGTCAGATTTGAAGTGACATTTGTCATAGATGCCGGCAATTGTTTAACATACACCCCAATTTATACAAACCCTTCTGCATTGGGATAGTGAATTTATACTATCACATTAGTGTACAAATATTTGGTCAAAGTGATGTGCCTTAAACTATATATATATATATATTCCAATATTTCCCTTTGTCTAATAAATCATTAGGGAGAAGTACAGACACAATTTTTCATTTTTTTTTTTTTTTTTTTAAATCATATTACATCTTGACCTGTTTGGAGTTGAGTAAACAATTAAAATTTAACAAAACCTGTACATTTTTTTTAAATTTTGCATTTTTTTTCTTCACAATTTGTAATTCTTGCTTGCATCTCTGAGTTTCAAATTATCAGAGTTTACTGTTCTCAGTTTGTAAATGTCGATGAAACCACTGTAATATCTCTTTCCAGCATTCTTGTTGAGCATAGGCATGTGGTTTGGTTTTCCCTCCCCATGCTAAAGTCATACCTGTAATGAAGCAGGAAATACAATGATATATTGACCTTGCATGCAAAGAAAGATTTGACTGCAACTAAAATCACCTAACCTCTGACAGATATTAACCTGTAGTATCCAAGATAAGTATTAAACTGTAGTGCATACCGTAAACAGTAGTACCCTAAACAGGTGCTAAGTTGTAGTACCCCAGACAGGTACTACAGGTAAGTTGTTATACCTCTGACAGATATAACCTGTAATATCCACAACAGGTACTAAACTGTAGTGTATATCCTAGATAGTAGTACCCCAAACAGGCACTAATCGAGCTAAGGTACTCCAGACAGGTACTAAACTGTATGTACCCCACACGATGGGACAGTAGTACCCTAGACAGGTACTAAGTTGTAGTACCCCAGGCAGGTACTAATCTGTAGTACCCCAGATAGGTACTACCCAGACAGGTACTAATCTGTAGGACCCCAGGCAGGTACTAATTTGTAGTACCCCAGATAGGTACTACCCAGACAGGTATTAAGTGCTGTAGGACCCCAGGCAGGTACTAATTTGTAGT
Source organism: Glandiceps talaboti (assembly GCF_964340395.1). Taxonomy (NCBI): domain Eukaryota; kingdom Metazoa; phylum Hemichordata; class Enteropneusta; family Spengelidae; genus Glandiceps; species Glandiceps talaboti. The sequence goes on along the minus strand of NW_027554289.1, from coordinate 141,123 downwards.
ACCCCAGATAGGTACTACCCAGACAGGTACTAAGTGCTGTAGGACCCCAGGCAGGTATTAAGCTGTAGTACCCCAGATAGGTACTACCCAGACAGGTACTAAGTGTTGTAGGACCCCAGGCAGGCACTAATCTGTAGGACCCCAGGCAGGTACTAATTTGTAGTACCCCAGATAGGTACTACCCAGACAGGTACTAAGTGCTGTAGGACCCCAGGCAGGTACTAATCTGTAGTACCCCAGATAGGTACTACCCAGACAGGTACTAAGTGTTTTTAAGTTTTTAAAAATTAGAAAGTGACAATGAAACCAAACTTACCTATACTGTGATACGATGATTTACAAAACGGTGTGTATGCTGGTTCAATCAAGTGACCAACACCTGGGTAACTGAGTAACTTGTAATTAGTTTTGTTGTAAGATTTAAGTCTTTTCACAGTTTCTTGGGCATAAAATGAACTCTTCCAATTCAAGTCATCTTCACCAACCATCAGTAGCAATTGCGCTTTCATATTTTTAAACTGAAAATGATCATATGAAAGCGATAGTTTGCAGTGCAAATATTTTTTTTTCATGAGCATAGTATGTGCTTCAGAAACAAAAACCTTAAACTTTAGCTGAAAGTTACTTTGTCCAAGAAAAGTAAACTCATTCATTAAAAATCATTAAAAACAATCAAGAGCCGCTCTACAAATTTGTGAAATAGACGTCAAAATGATATCAAATTTAAGTCATTCTAGAATCCAATATGGCTGCTGAATACGCTAACTCTAAGGGGATATGTAAAAGATAGTCAGTTTGAACATTTAAATTTTCTTTTATCATTTCAAAAGGACCAGAAACAATCTTTTATATGGCAATATTTGGAGAGACTTTAATTAAGAACTATGATTTTCTTGTCCACAAGGCACATTCTACCTTAACTTCACAAACATCATTAAAAAAATATCTGACACCTCAAAAGTAACAGTTAGACAACTTTGCTGGTACAAGAACAATCCTGATTAAAACATATCACATTCATCAGTATTTTCATGAAAAAAGGGGTGAGTAACAATTTGTATGTATAGAAGCAAAGGGGTCATGAAAGTCATAAACAAAAAAAATACACAAGGCTCTTCAGTGACATTAAACTTACGTCAAAGACAGATTTCTCATTTGGTTCATCTATTGCTTCCAACAATATGTACATGTCGTCTTTAAAAATAATTTTCTCTGGTGAAAGGCTAGTGAAACAAAAATGATTTCAGACATGAAGTTACCAACAGACATCAATCACTAAGAGTGAAATAAACCATATTCCGGTTACTGAAGTTCCAACCATTTCTACGGTAAGCACCACAAGAGGATGCACCAGATTTGCCAAAGTGAGGGCTTAAATTTGTGTCATATATATCATATGGCCACTGGTTGCATGAAGCAGTGAATGAAATATGTGTGAAAGAACTCTGAAAACAGTGTCCAGAAGAGTATTATAGGCCTGGAGTGGTTAAGGCATGCTTTGATTACTGGCAGTCACTAATAAAATAGTGTTATTGGAACAACATATAGAATGAGTCTACTGTCTTTAGGCAACTATACTCTACTAATCTGGCCCTCACTTCCTGCCATCAAACAACTTGTGAACAGCACTCCTAGTGGCCAAACCGTGAAATCTTTTATCTTTCCTATAACCAGAATATGGCGTATTATCCAACACAAACTGGAATACATTGTCTATGAAATATGACAAAATGTCATGATATATAGATGTCACAAAATATAAGATGTTGTTTAAAAGATAAATAGTGCTCAGCATGTGTAGTGGTCAACTTAATTCCTGACAGTTATACATGTAATAAGTTGGTAATACCGCCACCTACAGGTCAGATGTAACTATAGAATAATTAGTTATTCAGATAATGGTCAGCGATCAAGACAGATCAGCAGCTCAACAATTAAAAAGTTTAACTGCTTGTGTATAACAACAGTAACTTTGTAATTTAGTTGCCATGTGGTTTAATATGAAAACATTTCCTAGGTTGTTGTTTTTTTGCATCATTATTAGCAAAACAAGTATGCAAACTAATAGGAGTGCTCACTTTGTACAAGGAAGTGTTTCTCCCCTGAACTTCAGTGCACCACCACCTGAATGCATATGACTGCCATTAATACTTGCCACTGCCTTCACCTAAACATTGGAAATAGGAAACATTACAAGTTTTAATGTGGATATTGGTTTTATAAGGAGATATATATAAATGTATATAAGCTATAGGTTTTTGTTAATCTATAATCACGAATTCCAGAACATTGTTATCAATTCTCTTTACAAATTTGAAAGTAGGGTTAATATTACATATGTACAAGGAGATTTACATGCACTTGTGCACGTGCATACTAGTGGTATTTTCACTGCAATACAATACCAAAAACATTACTACATACATAACATGCAAATCATATGCAAATGAGGATGTGGTCATTCGCTACACACAAAATCGCGTGACCGCGCTGTGTGATTTTTAAGGAAAGTTTCCGTTTCCAATAAACATATGTAATAATAACAGAACCCCATGCTGTATGAGTGCCAGTCTGGGGACTCAAGGGGGGCATGACATTCACAAGCCATTAACGGTCCAAGTGCAACAAACCCGCGGGCTTGCCTGACGAAAACGGGTGTCATAAAAGTTGTTTGCATCTCTAAAGCTGTTTGTAGTGTTACTTATAATAGCCTAATAAATTGATAACAACTGATATAAGACGGAGATAAGGTTTGCCTCAATTGACCCACTCCTTAGAAATGATCTTACGCTGTGAACTACACTGTTTACTTGTGTTATGTAAGAGCCCATCATCACATGTGTAAATATTGGTACTCTTTGATAACAAGTGGACTTGCTTCTTTAATGGCTTGTCCCAGTAATGGGGGGGGGGGGGGTATTTGCACTTCTGCTTGGAGTGTTTTATGCTGCACTTTCACTCACTGTGCTCATGAAAGTATGTGCTGAGAACACTGCAAGTATTCATGCAAATCCACCGAATACATCACACTTGCACTCACTTGTCATGGGGTTCTGTCATAGTATTGCACACTGCAATGAGTAAAAAGCCTATATGAGATATTGTTTTCTATTTGATGAAATAATTAGGAAAGTTTAAAGAAATGGAATAGGCAAAAAAAAGAACTGTTTCTGGTCAGCTTTTTTTTGTGTTTGTCCAGCCCATGCAGTCTGCAGATCCGAGGGGAAATAGAAAAATAACCCAAACCCACCCATCCCCCACTTCAGTGAAGACAACTGCAGAGACAAGAGACTGAACAGGAACAAGCAAATGCTATCTGTCCCACATACACACTTCCTCTAAAGAACTGAATAAAAAGAACAGTAACTGCCATAAATAGTAGATTGAGTGACTAGTTTGTTGAGAATAAAAATGTTTGTTTTTTAAAATTTTTAAAATCACGTCATTACCGGTTTAGACAAACTATCCTGACCAGAAACAATTCTTTCTTTTTTGCCATATATGCATGCCCCTTTATATATAAGGAGGTAAAAGTTAATTGTGATTGGTGTGTAAGATTAAATAGAAGTTTCAGCAAGTGAGTCTATTTTATACTGAATAATAGGACAAGTTCGATTACCTGATCTGGAAAATAAACTGCCATTGCAAGTGCCATTTCTGCTCCAAATGATATTCCTATAATACCTACACCTCCTGGCTTTATATAATCTTGTTTTTGGAACCAGTTCAGTGACTCCTTAGGTAATAGAAGAAATTGGTCAATTGATGGATATTAGGTCTGAAAAGTGGATTTATGGCAAAAAATGTTTAACTCAAAAACTACTGGGTGGTTTGGTTTGCAACATGGTGGGGATAGATATAGAAATCCCTGGAATGTTACTTGGGTAGGAAACATGATTTGGGTAAGAGAACTTAAAGGAAAGCAAAGGGGAGGCTGGCTTCATCTAAATGGCTAATCCTGTATCATGAATAGAATAGAATAGAATAGAATAGTAACTATTTAAACTAGAGTAATAATAGTTAACAAAGAAAAATAATACAATAAGGTATATACTAAAGTGTAGACTTTGGGTTAGATAAATGTAATGTATAATATCTTTTAACTGTGTATGTGAGTTCTCTAAAATAGAGTTATAATCATTGGTCTGGTTGGGTTAAAAAAAGTCATGTTGCACACTGCCCTTAGGCATGCTGGAAAACAAAACACTGTTAGGTCATATATATTCAGTTGTGTGCAAATCACTGCCCATTGACTGCATTGAAGATGGTGATTCTTGTGACCTTCATCACAATCAAGTGTTTAGATTCCATTATCAGATGGCAGGGAAATATCATTGACTTTACCTCAAAATAGTCCAGATCAAGATCATAGAAATTCTTTGGCAGATCATCATATCCAAAGAATGCTAATGCAATCACAGCATACCCATGATTTGCCAACATGGCCGCTCTCATTTCCATTAGCCCACCTCCAGAACCATATAAATCTATAATGCCTGGAAATGGACCAGTACCTGGAGACAAACAGGAATGAAAGACAAGGAACTCAGGGGGAGCTATTTTGAATGTTTATGCCAGAAGAAGCCAAAACATGACACTTGAACCACTTAAGTAACTTTTTTCTTTGCATTTGTTTGAATCCACTGTGTGTGTGTGTGTGTGTGTGTGTGTGTGTGTGTGTGTGTGTGTGTGTGTGTGTGTGTGTGTGTGTGTGAAATGAGTGTTTCATTTAATACATTTAATCAAAGTTAAGACGTTAAGAAGAGGCCTACCACTTTGTACAAATGTTGATGTACACTATATTTTTGATGTGTTAACACCCCAGTACTATGTATGATTCAATATTTTGATATTAAGTTTGAAATTAGATCCAAGCCATTGTCACTTTCTCAGTCTAAGTTCCTGACAACCATGTTCCGATTTTACACTATGTTATCTTCACACATTACTAAATTCCCTAAATAGTCAAGAAAACTGTATTAAATGAATATTAATGAGCAATGATGACAGCCTGTCAATTTGTGATGGATTACCACTGACATGCACTATTTGCACTTTGCCCAGCATGGGATCTAACCACATTTAACACCCAGAGTAACGACATTGATTAGATGTAATGTGGGAAGATAAGGTAGTGTAAAATTGGAACAAGGTCACCAGGAACTAGACTACTAGTATCACTCTCTTGACTTGGACTTCATTAAAGATGAAAGTCTACTCTCATTTTTACACACTAGTTTTCTTTGAAATATTAACTTACCTTTAGGTTTTAAGACAGTACCTCTGACTCTACCTTCTCTCACAGGTATCCTTTCCATGTGTTTATCCATGTAATGGCGTTCAATGACCGTGGTACTGATTGGTGATATGTCTTGAAACTCTGGTGTGTCAAGGTGACCAGGATAGACTGCGAATTCCACGATAGATGGTTTCGTCACATCTGCTTTTGTAAACCTCAAACCCGACCTTTGACCTGGTGACTGCAACATACTCCAGAATAAACCCATTGGCTCTATTCCTGTAATATTTGAATGACATAAATATGTCTTTGAATGCTAGTGTAATGTATATTACAAAGTTATACACCAACAAAACATTGTAACTACAAACTAGTCATATATCAGATGTACAAATCATTTTCATCATCAAATGTTTGATGTCTTGTCCTCCTCCTCCCGGCCCTCAAAACATGTGTACGAAATATCCAAGTATACTATTTTTTTTAGAAACTATTCGAACACTTTCACTCTAAACTAAGGCTCTTGACAAATATATTTACAGTTGATACACTTATCTCCCACTTTCTTGCAAATGTTGTCTCTATTTAAATGTTACTGTATCACTCAGCTTGTTTCAAAATATAGCCATAAAGTATATCGTTGTCTTACCAGTACCATTTTAGTCAAATAATTGGCTGTTCTATTTCATCTTTCTCCACCCCAGATAGGGAATATGTGTTCCTAATATAACCTCAAGTGACATAATTTCTCAACACAAAACCCAATTTCTTAACAAATGAAAATAAATAAAGTCACACACTATGTTACATGTATGATGTACAACTAGCTAAAACAGATTGACTTTGAGACGACTGACCTTGATAAGAACCACCAATACATGGTTGTGTTGTGACATCCACTTGTCCATCGATACTTGCAGTGTAGTGACCATGAGCTTCAAATTGCTCCTTTTTTTCATTCTTCACAAGTGATCGTATAGTTACTGGAGTTAATGGTGGTAGATCAGACACACAAACAGATACTCTTTGATCAGCAAGGGTAATTCTTGGATTGACTGTTATGGATGCAGTCATCTTACTTAGATTCCTACAAAATTGAAGAAGAAGGAAGAGATGTTTAAACTTTCAATAGAAAATTAAGTTTTTCACCATTCAGTTATGTTAAATATAGAGGAATACAGTAGTACACTATTCATTTTACATAATTTATGTACTAATGTACATGAAGTCCTTTTTACAGGTTTGGATCCTTTTAGCCCACTTTGTTACGTTTTTGTGTGCAATGTATGTATGTATGTATGTAACAGTATGTATGTATGTATGTGTGTGTGTGTGTGTGTGTGTGTGTGTGTGTGTGTGTGTGTGTGTGTGTGTGTGTGACTTTTTTGTACCATGTTCTGTACTTTCACTTTTTGGAGTTTCAACAGGAAACATATCCAATGGCAGATTTTCAAGTTCCATACGTTGTAAATTCACCTGGGGCTGGGGGTTGTTAAAACTTAGAACACTTAAGTTGTCTGGAGTTAGAAAGAAACCTTACCTGACAAAGTTATAAGCCTTGCCTGACAAAAAGTGTTCGCAAAAATGTGGCTATTTCAACGATCGGTCGTCTGCTGCATGTCCCGAGCGACCTTATCGTTTTGTCATGTACATGATGACCTCGCAATCATTGTGCTGTACATATAAAATGTATGCTACACGTTGACGTATTCTGAATATAAGACTATATGCTGTAGTTATTGTACACGTTAGAAACCCAAATATTCAGAGAGCTGTAATTTGAACTTTGTTGCTGTAGTCTATAGTTCACAACGCAAGGGATTCCCTATGACGTCACTGAAAGATGCGTATATCAAAAACAGGAACAGAATAAGCTTTTGCTATAAATCCGCAGTTCGAATCCCACCACTTTTTTTGTTGGAATTTGTATATAACACATTCACAATAATAGTGTTCAAGTATTAAACTCATTGTATTCGTGGCCGATCTTTTTAAATATATGTAACGTTTCTATATTTTGACTATACCACAGATAACAGCAATGATACGAATAGCTTGAATAACTATACTGTTATTTTTTTGTTTGTGATCTTTTTATCGACATAAAAACCTCAGAAACAAAATAATAACACTACAATTACTGCTACTACAGTATGAACAACAATGGTTTTTAAAACAATGACATCTTTTACAATTAGGTTATGACTGGAAAATACATGTAATAGCAGTCAAATAGATGTCCTAAGTTCACGTAAGTTCTACTGTATATATTTAGAAATCCATTCACTCACACTGGAACGCAGAGAAATTTCATCCACCCTATAAATAAATTGATAACGTGAACGTGAATGCATGCTTTATATATTTTTTTATTTAATAAGGCAACAAACTTGGAATTGAGAATTTGAAGCTTATATTTCAGACTTTGGTACATAGAAAGACAACCATGTCTAAAGGGTGGAATGTTATCATAAAACATAAAAAAAACTCCAAATATGACCATAGCCTAGAGCTATTGAAATATTACTATTCGACATAATTTCTTTGAATTTAGTCTCTACTGGTAGGATGTTAAAATTGGCTATATTATTTTTGCATTTCTAAAACTAACAATCTCTTCTGTAACTATCATATTGAGGAGGAAATGTTTTTCATCTACTACTATGAGTGATGCAACATTTACATAACTGGTAATTCACCGTATCTGCCTCTTTCGATTTCAAGTTTGTGATCATCTTAATCTAACTTTACTAATTCTCCAAGGTCAGGATTCTTCAGTTCTCGCAACTATGTCTCTGAGCTTATTTTGAATTCGATTTTTTAAAAAGTTTGTAAGTTCTAAGCTGCGCTTACTGTTGGAATTCAATTTTGTTATGATCATCATTTCGATTACCTTTCCACTTTGACATGAAGTTGGTTGTAGTTGATAATGGATGTCGTCTGTTTGTTTGTTTTTGTTTGTTTGTTTTTTTACGTTTTTTTCGTTGCATCACTAATTTGGAGTTTATTTATGTCATTGCTTACTCGTGCGGTCGAAGACTGGTTTTGATTATTTGTTAAAGATATGATGCTGAATCTATTGCTATTTCAACTGTACACTGTGACCTTTGACATGTAGGGATTCCTCAATGGTCAATGGCTATGTTGAGTACATGTGATCCATCTCAGGATATGAATCGACCAGTGACTTCGTATTTTGCCACAACTGGACGGGGGCTAGAGGAATTCCTCGCGAAAGAAATCAAAGAGAAGCTAAATGCCCAGCAAGTGAGTGTGCATTGCATTGTGTTCTCAATTTTAGATGATTATTAGGTCTGCGTAGTTCGTTTTATAACTTGAGGATCCAATCAGTCCTGCATGTACCGGTACGTACGTCTCAGACCACTATTAAAATGCTCTGAGGTACAGGTTAGTTCTACATGTTTTTGTCATTGTGGGATTTGAAGTTGTACACGGAATACTACGAGTCGGTAATCACTCAGTGTATTAGTACGTAAGTACTGCTCATGCACCGACCTGTATATCTTCCAACTCTTTTTTTGTCAGGTGAAACGTATGGATGGCAAAGTGTTTTTTTCATCTAACGCCGAAGTTCCACTACTGAAGTCACTGAAAACTGCAGAGAGGTTGATGGTGAATGTCGATTTCAGACCCAATATCAAGTTTCCCTATGCGAAAGGTAATACTTTGTATATTAATGTATAAAGAAAGTACACGACTACTGTAACACTTACATGACCCATGACTGATTCATGATAAAATTCTAACTTCAAGTTCATGGTTTATTTTATACGTGTGTACAAGTTACCAGTTAGTTGAACAAAGATTAGTTGTAATGTAAAACCATTAATAATTTCTCTCAATTAGCTATATTAAATCCATTACATTATTTGCATAACCTGGACACATTTACCAGTATTTAGTAGGCAGGTAACTTTATATGTAGTATGGTGCACAACTGTGCTATCCTGTGTGATAAGGCAGCCCTTGTTGTGAAAACACATGGTGATTCAATGTACGTGCATGTATCTAATGTGTATCAGGAAAACCCTGACATAGAAAAAAAATGTGAATTTTATTTTACTTTTTCCAGGAAAGTGCAGGAGGTTGATTAGAAACATTACTGAAGAAATAACAACATGGGAAAACAGTTTAGAAGTCTGGAAAGAGTTTCAAGAAAAGCAAGGCAATATTAAAAGTTGTGATACATCAGTGACTGAAATCCAAAGGAAGGAGAATGCATTGGAAGGGTATCAGAATGCTGAGGAAATGGACACAGTACCTGATAGTACACATACAGAGAAGAAGCTCAAATCTGATGATTCCTCAGAAAAAGAAGAAACTGACAAAATTATTGACAAGGAAGAAAATGAATCAAGTGACTGTAAAACCAATAAAGATAATCAAATAGAATCAAGAACTGAAACACATACTTATAGTAAACAAGTAGACTTCAGAATTTCTTGTAAATGTACGGGAAAAATAAAATACATTCATTCACCTCAAGTAAGTAAAATCTCTTGTATTTAAATACCATAATGTGTCTTTATGTAAAAGTAGTCTAGTTCCTGACGAGTGTGTTCTAATTTTACACATTGTACTGTGTGAAGATTAAATGTTGCGTAAAATAGGAACATGGTTGTCAGGAACTAGACTAGTATAAAAAATACACATTGTGACTTAATGTCATTATAACATATGAACCAGTGATGACTTGCATCAGTGACCATGCATACAATTGTTTTTGTTCTACAGTGCAATACCAAAAACATTGTTGCATATCTGTATTCAAAATGTTATTGTTCCATGATGATGTATATGAAATTATATGAAAGCAGAGTTACAGTTTTACAAAATTTGTTGTTTTGGATAAACATATGTAGTAATACTAATAACAGAACCCCATGCTGTGTGAGAACTAGTGTGGGAAATCTAGGGTATATTTGCACTTGTGCTTGCAGACAGTAGTGTTGTCTGATGAATGTTCGCTAATGGAAATACAACCACAGTGAACATCACAAGCACTCATACAAATACATCAAGTATGTCACACTAGCACTCACACATCATGGGGTATTATTACATCCCTTACCACCCTTCATGTATACTCTTCAGGAATTTGCTATCAATATGGGAACAGCTCTAGCAAAGAAACATGGATGGAGCATTGAACTCAGAAAACCAAAGCTTGATGTAAGTATGTGATGCATTTCAAAGACACACACTCACACACACACACACACACACACACACACACACATATGCATGCACACATATGCATGCATGCACGCACACACACATGCATGCACATGCACACACACACATACACACATACACACACACACACACACACACACACACACACACACACACACACACACACGTTTTACTTACAAAGTCTGAAATTTATGGTGAGAATTGTTCAGGTATATGTACAAGAATTAATCACTCGTCACATTCATCCAGAATGCTTAGTAGTATTTGCAATCATAATAATACAGACCTCATATTAATTTCTAATCAAAGAACATTTGCTTCCAGAATGTCATGTGATTTCAAAATTTAGTAATTAGATTTATCCCACAACTGTTGCCAATGCCTCATTTCCCAATTTACAGCCAGGCAGGATCATAAAGGATACAAAGGTAACAAAGGAATGGTTGAAATTTGAGTTCCTCAAGTCAGGATTTACCTGGCAGACTTAGACTGCAGGTTAAAACTTCCTAAGAAGAGTAGTTTCAGAATGTACACACCTATTAAAGTAACATGAATTAATACCATTTCATATTTTCATATTATTTGTAGATTTCTGTCCATGTGTGTGATGAGTACATGCTGATTGGTTTACCTGTGACCTTTGACCCCTTATCCAGAAGACAATACATCAAAAAGATTGGTATTAGATCAACCATAGCGTGGTGTATGTGTCATTTGGCTGATATTCAAAGTGGCCATGTTGTTCTTGATCCAATGTGTGGCACAGGAACGGTTCTTTTAGAGGCTGCAATGGCATGGAAGGTAGGCAAAGATATGTCTCCTGTAATAAAATTTCAGAAACGAAAAAAAGATTTGTTTTGAACAATGTCAAAGTTTGGGTTTGCCAAACCACCCATGAATATAACTCACAGAAAACTTATTACATCAGGTTATTATTACATGTAATAATTCTTTTTTTCTCTCTACCCCATCACCAGGGTATATTATGTATAGGAGGTGATAACAACATGAATCAGCTGACACTTGCCAAGTTAAATATTCAACATGCAAAGAGGGGTGGTACAGTAAACCTTGTCCATGCTGATGTGAAATGTACGTTTATTCTCTCTGAAATTTTCATGATAATTTTTCCAGTTAAAAAATGATGATTCATTATCTTGATTCATTACAACGGAAATCATAAACCCTGAAACAAAACGTTGTCTGGCTCAACAAAAATCTCATTAACATTGCTACATTCTATCGGCTGGCTAGACAAAAATCTTACCAACAGCATTTCGTCAATTGTCTGGCGTGACAAACATCTTACCGATATTGTTACACTTTCTTTGCGTGAGCTACCATTATCTTAGGAGATCAACGTCAAATTCATATGTCCCTGCCTGGTAAACCTAAGGTCTGGCGCGTTCTTTGATATTTTTGAGACAGTCACTATTGACTAAAATGTATCAATTGTAATTCAGTTCTTGTTGTGCCAGACGATAACATGTGAAAATATTAATTAGATTTTTGTTGAGCCAGACGAGAACATTTACAAAATCAAAGAGATATTTTATATCGCCAGACAAAAACTGTGGCAATGTTAGTGAGATTTTTGTCGAACCAGGCGACGTTTGGTTTCAGGGTTTGTGATTTCCATTGTATTAGTATTTTTTAGCTGTGTTCTTCACAATTCTCAAATGTCTACACAAACTGATCCACTGCATTAAAATGTCAGGACTAGAGCTTAGACAGTATTTTGTTCATTTAATAGATTTAATACAGTTTATAGAGTGAGATACTTCATGTCACTCCACCCTTACAAAGACAAAAGACTGATGTGTGAGGGCACCCTATCATGGCGTACCTTATATACAAAGATTACAGTCCAAGTGGATAATTTATACCTTACAAATATTGACAAAACTCAGTCCTACAAAATCTTTTGATGTATATCCTACAGGTTTACCAATGAAAGACAGCAGTGTTGACTGCATTGTTAGTGATATACCGTTTGGATTAAACCACAGTACTTTTGAAGATGTCAAAATATTGTATCCCATCATGCAAAGAGAGATGAACAGGTCAGTTTCTAATACACCCCTCCATTCACCCCACTGTCACATAGAGAGAAATGAACAGGCCAGTTTCTAACCCCCCCCCCCCACCCTCATCCACCCACTGTCACAGGGATTGATGAACAGTCTGTTTCTAACCCTCTCCCCCCCAGACATGGGCTCTATGCTGTCACCATGGGTTCCCATTTCAAAGATGTTGAAGTTACTTTGTAAAGCTACCCTGATCCACTGTCCTGCTGACTGTGCCTGATCTTTGACCCTGAAATCATGATACAATAACAATATATTGCTGATTTCCAAAGTTTGATCAATATTCACCATGCTGTTAGCCCAGAGACTTGCTGCTGTTAGACTATCTCAGGCCTACATTGGGCTTTATAATGAGACTATAACAAGTCTCTCGGCTACCACCCTGTTGCTTCATTCTAATGATATACGAGTTCTTTTACAGGGTTATAAAACCAGGTGGCAGGGCTGTTCTCCTGACCAGTGGAACTTTGGTGGACTTTTTGATTAAAGAAATGACAGGTCAAAAGTCTAATGTGAGGACATTTGGTGGTGATACTGAAAGCAGCCAAGCTGTGAAACCATCAGAATCCCCCAAAACACACCAAGATAGCAATACCGTATGCGATGGAACAAACTGGACAAAACTTGATGTTCACTATCTGAAAATTGCACTTGTACATGCATACATCTGTGTCTTTAAAAAGAGAGAAGGAGAAAATAAGAAGGAATAAAGATTATTGTAATGTACTGCGATAGTGCGCCATCACAAGGGCCTAATACTTTTGTTTTAGCAATCTTTGGTAAACCTTCCTGTGTACATGTATTGTCTTTTGATAGAAATCTTACATTGCTCTTTTTTACCATGGAAGATAATAGTCAGAAAACGTAACTGAAAGTGACAAAAATTGACGAAAAAATGGAGAAAAATAAAGTGTCCCGTTTCATGAAAATCACAGACAAGGAACATCTTTGTGTGAAAATAATTGTAGTACAGGTATTGGTTTTCAGGTGATGACGTCACAATACAAAGAGTAGAAACAATATAAATGAACGACATGGGAGCATGGATCTATGATCTCAATAACAGATCCATGATGGGAGCATTCAAAATTGTAACCATGTCTGTATGTACATGATTTGCAAATATCATTTGTTGAGGTCTATCAGGCCGGTTTATGGATGACATTGACGTAATGTGTCTCTGGACGTGATCAGGTAATCCAGCAATGTCGTTCTACGTGTTCATGTTACAGAATTGTTTCCTTGTCTGTAATCACACCATAGACAGTGTAGATGTAATGACATCGAATCTATGATTTGCCAGCGCTGATCTGGACTGTGGTGGCCCTTTTAACTTTCTTCAGAGTCACAGTAATGTAATACCGTGTAAACGAGGGTTACCCACTATAGTTTATAATTTACATGTAACAATTTGCGTTTAAAAGTCAATGATATTTTTATTGGATGTACCCTTTTACACTCTTGAGAAAAAACAACGACACTATTTCTGATAATAAACAGTGGCGATCCATTTTAATAGTACTTCGTTTCTACCTGTTCTTTCGTTTTTCATTTGCAGTGCTATTATTTAGTTTATTCTCGCCAGCCAGAACATATTCTTTCATAACGCGACGAAAAATAATCTTTGCGGTACATCTAGAAATGTTGTCGAGGTTTGTTGTTTTGTGGCGATGGTTTAGTTTGTGTGTCCGAATTCGAGATAAATGGACACCGCCTTAGTTAGCATGGATGTATTAGTGAGATCCTGGGTGATAGGAACCTTTGTCGGAAATTATGGTAACAAAGAAGTGATAATAATTTATGAAAACAAAATGATGAAACAAGCTATCAATTACGAAATTAATTCCTAAAACGGATAGTCAATTTACATATAGCAATTAGTCGGCATCTAATCAAAGAACAAAGAGATGCCGGTGATTAAATTGATTTTGATGTTGGTCGTCCAGCGTTTCTATAACAGAGAGATGTATACTTTCGTAATTTATGGGGGGGGGGGGGGTGTAGAACCATAGTTCTCGAAAGTGTTTGCTTGTTCCCGTCGACCCCCCAATACACGTCTTATAAGTGTATAGTAACAGTATAGTACGATTTAATCATATAAGTCGAAGCACTTGTGGTAGGATTGTATTTATAACGGTAATGCATTCATCTGTATTGTTGTTACGCTGCCATGGGGTACATGTACAAGTACAAATGTCAAACCAAAGTTGTTAGAACATAGACCTATCTTCTATGGCTAGAACCATAGACCATGGAAGTATAACTTCCATGCATATACCCTCCAGGTCTATGTTAGAACATGAATGTATTACATGTAGGATACATCCACTGTTACAACAAGCTTTTCAAGCAGTTGTTTATATCCCAGGTTCCATTCACAATCGATAATTTATCATGCCATTTCAAAACCGAAACACCTTTTTAAAAAATACGATGGCGTATCAACACGTTTCACACGAATACTGGTACATCCGTGATCCATGATTCCACTTTTGAAATATAGACACTGGAGATGCTGATCATTCTCCACTGTCGCATGGTTGAAAGAATGTGAAAACAAAGTTACATATGAACAGCGCAACTCTGGCGTGGGAAGGGAGAAAGGCAAAATCCGGCTAATATAATCTTGTTATGAGCACCAGACTAAATGCGATTGGCACCTTATAAAATCATGGTATAAAAGATTTCTACAGCAAAACATTAAGGAACGGGAAACTAGTGCAAATGTTCTCGACAAAACCTCAGGCAAGCAACAATTACGGGGACATTCTTTGATAAACCATTCATATAATATATATTGCCTGCATACCTTGCCAGTCATATAATGTCAAAGTAAGAAGAAAAAGGAAATACAATGCCCATTCACAGGTAGTTGAGGGGTAATGATTCATTTGAAATCTCACCAATTTGATGACCATGATGATGGGCTGTCATGACGTTATCGTCTGGTCGCGAATCTTCTACCTGCGAAAGCTTACCTATGTTTCTAATGACGCCAATAACGTCTGACCAGCTGGAATGCTCATCGTCACCGTCGACGTCATTCAGCTGATTATGGTGGGAAGATGCGAAACAGTTTTACACCTTTCTTTCTCCGTTTTTTCTCAATTTACAAAGGGAACGTTAATGAGTTTCATAACGAGAATGCGTCAAATGTCACATACCCTGGGCGATACTTTCATTATTATATCAATATTGTCTGACATCAACCGTTTCAAGGTTATCAATTTGTCATCATGAAGAGAAATTGATGCTATGAATGATATGTTGTATTGGTATATATCTCTTGACTTGTAACAACTGACACCCTCTTTTACTAGTGTCATTGTTTCTCAATCATATATCAATCATCTGATTGGATTGTATCCGATACAATCACTGTATCACTTATCTGAATCAGAATTCCAGTGATATGTTTATATTAGTGTAGTTTTATTAAACACAAAAGGGAGATAGCCTAATACTGTCAGATATGACTCAACTGGTTGCATGAAGGGGTTCGATATGTTTCTATCGAATAAGTCGATATGCGTACTATTATGGGACAATGATGAATATGGTCGATAATGTAAGGCACAGACCATAGTGGCCTGAGTGTATATATGGTGACCATCTAATCACGGTCATTCTTCCCCGCAGTCCAATGACAGCCAGCAACATGGGATGCTATTGTATTGGTTCGCGTAGAGTATTATTGGAATATTGCACACTCATTTTCGGTCTTACTTTCATATTTATCCATAGACTCTCCACCAAGTCTATAATTTATCATACAGTTTCGTGTAGAGTCTATGCTAAAATACTTCAAGTAGAAGTTAGCATGGAAACCATAGACTTGGGAATAGAGTTTCAACACCTTACAATGCCAAGTGAGATGTGCCACAGACGATGTATACAATCTGTACTTTTGAAAACATGATGAAGATCCAACGAACAGCGCCACTGTGGCGTGGGAAGGGAGCAAGGTATTTAGTCTGGCGTTCATAGCGAGCTTTAGCGGATTTAGGTGATTAACACCTGTAGGGATTAACTGTCGTATTCCTTCGTTTCTCTCGAGCGCTCTTCACATACCCCTCACCTCAGACCCCCAAACAACTGCGAAGACAACAGATACAAATAAAGCATAAGGATTGTTCCCGTATAGGACTATATATTAACAGTCTGAGAATACATTTGTAATGTAAGGGGCCGGTTGCAAAAATGTCTCATTTCATCCAAGGTCTTAATTTTGTTGTTTGCCGATGTATGTGATACTCCTTACGAGCGATGTAGTAATTTGTGTTCATATCACAGACAAGGACAGGTATATAACTTCCTTGACAACGTACATGTGGATACACATTAAAGCTTACGCATGATGAACCTGTCTACGAACAAAGAATGTGTTCTTTTTTGTCTTTGATCTTGTCAGAGGAGATGACCATCCACGACTGTGATGGCGGTTTCGGCCAGGATTGAAGAATGGTTGTACATGTGCATCGTCTGGGACATGTTACTAACCTCAGAGCACTGACACATATCGATGCTGGGAACAAGCCACCGGTGTTGGCGTCAGTTACATCTGGCCACCTGGAATGGTTATCGTCACTCCAGACCACTAAATCTGAGTCACCACCCAGTTTGGGAAGACGTAAAACGGTTTTACACCTTTTCTTTGTGGGATCGAGAAGTTCGAAAGTGAACGACCCACCATGAAAAGAATGTATCAAACTCTTCACAATGATATACAATGTACATGTAAACATGAATCGATCCCAATATGTACACAGATTGTTTTCCTTGTCTGCACGTGATATGTACAAGCATGGAAGTACAGTGTACAGAAATCTTGGCAGTTTTCGAAAAGTGTGTAAAAAGAGGCAAGTGCGTTTTACGAAAATATATTTACATCTCAGACCACTTTTCTATAGTGGTCTGAGTTTACACGTATCCCTTGTCCATCCTGATAGCAGTTTGCCACTAAGATGAAGCCCTCGGTCACAGTGTATCTGAACGTGGAGGTAGACTCCATGCTCTGCTGAGGCCACAGCAGAATCAAAATTGTATCTGCGCACCTCGCATTCATGAGATGAACGGAAATACCTGGGATTTAACGACATGAAAAGAGTAATATACTTATAGGTTGTAGTTGTTGATTGAACGACTGATGAGTAGATAACTAAATACACAATATAAAATCTAACAACCCATGCTTGGTTATCTGGTAAACGAAATACCATACATTTGATATACATGTTCGGAGTCCCCTTCCCCATTATTACGTGATACAGGAAATTATCTTTAGAGGTGGTGGTACCATTTTCGATTCTTGACGACTAAACTTGGTATTCGCAATCGTTGCAGATAGTTTCACCCAGAGTATTAGTGTTATGCACGTCATTTCGTTAATCTACGTTCTTTTCATGTATTTTCAAATTGGTTTTATCATGGATGTATAAGGGGATCTAATACATCCATGGTTTCATACATCTTATTTGTCGTACTGTGTTACAACTTAATATCAAACCTAAATATATGAATATGGTCTGCTTGTATTCCATTCAAGTCTAAAATATCACAATAAAAGAAACATGTACATATGTAAGCATAGGTTAACGTGGTGGTGTAACTTTAATGTGTACTAATAGTATATACAGAAGGAACTATTGGGACTAGTCTCGTTCATGTAGTGATATGTAGTCTTGCTTTCACATTTGTCATACCTATTATCATTTCGTGTTTGGGGATACCATCGAACAGCGCCACTATGGCGTGGGAAGGGAGAAAGGTATTTAGTCCGGTGTACATAACAAGATTTAACGGATTTTGGTGATTAACACCTATGACCGTGCTACCTGAGCGTGGTCTGTGTTGTTGTTTTGGGATCTAACCACGTGACGAATTCAGGGTTGACAAAATTTTATTATTATTTTGTTTTAAATGAGGGTGGATTTGTCATGTTGGTCACCACTACCACAGACAAGGAAGAAAAACATTCAGCCAAAAAACTGAACATTTATTTTTCTGCAAAAAGTTTTCTGTCAGACTCTGAAAGGTGCAACAACTTTTACCTGGCGACACAGTGTCTCTCAAGTGTTGACATCCATAGTGCTGTTGACACATATCCTCACTATACAACTTGAAGTCGGAAACTCTTTTGTTCAGAACTAATCGTTTGTAAATCAACATTACACTAATTAATTACTCTATCGTAGATACGGTATCAACATATCAAGCTGTTTTATAGAAGTGTTAATTTATGTATCCTTTTGTTTTCTGGAGGCATAAACCCCCTCGATTTTCGCTCGTCAAGTCATTCCAGAGAAGCCTTCGACTCCCGTAACATTGACAAACACGTTTCTCTGCGCACTACACTCAAACTTTGCTAACGTCAACGATGGAAGACCATATTACTACTACTTGCTTATTTGACCAGTCTGATGATTTCGATGTACAATCTATGTATGATTCTAGTGAGATGGATGAAGTAGAACAGTTCCTGTTTGGTAAGTTAATGTTTCATACAGGGGTATTCAGTCTATGCACGGAGGCATTAGGAAGGACGTCGACGTCCTTCCAGCGATAGATCCATGCATGGAGGTAGAAAGAAGTGTACATGTGGGCTCTATCTCCATAGTCTTTGATTTTACGTTTTCGTCACAATATTGAAATATTCATCTTCCGACTCACGGACTGACTTCTTCTGTTTCGTAATATGTTCCCGAGAGAACCATTATGTCGTTCTTTAGCTAATCCTGCTTGCAGACGGACTAAGTCGGAACTCAATTCTGACACTTTCCGTTCTACAGATGCAGGTGGAGACATCAGAATCGAGTCCTGACTAAATCTATCTGTAACAGTGCAAGCATGACTGGTCCAGTTGTTCTTTAGATCGATCTCGTTCCGCATGAATTTGATAAAGCGATCATGTTACTAGTAGAAAACGAGTATTCGTCATTTTATTACTCTTGAAAACCCTGGTTGTTTGAGGCACAGACCACGAGTTTGTGGTAACAACACCCATGGAAGTAAATACTTCCATGCAACAACTTTTGCACCGTTAGCAGTGGTCCAATAACATTTCTGGATTCCATGCAACCGCAAATCCATACTTGAAAACCCCCATGTATTAACACCCGCAAACAATACACATTCAATATCATATTAATGTTTCAAAGGACTTCTGTGATCGATCTTCTTTCTTCTTTTCAACGCATTTCATCAAATGTTCTGATGTTTTTCTTTCAATAGATATGCTAGAAGCCCAGCTTCCAAACGACGAAGTTGATAGCGACGCTGAGATGCTTAAACAGTTTTCCGTTCACGTGGGTTCGAGTCCGATGGATGAAGACCAGCAGGGAGAAGATGATGATGATGATGCAGGTGAAAGGGACCTCAGCGTATACAATCCAGACAGTTTTCCCATTGCCGGATCGTTCCATATTCGTTTTCCAATGCATTCGTTTCCAGACTTAGATGAAGAGGATCGACCAGACACGTCCAGGGGGAATGGCAACGAATCCATATATCCAAGTATTGAATTCAGACAGAGGATCGACGCCGGAGTGCTGGCTAACAGTAATGTAAATGTAAGTTCAATGACTTCCTATTCCTTATCGTTCCTCGTAAAGCTAAAATGGTTCTGAGATGGAGACGATACCCTGGGTTCAAGGCTTCTTCCTACACAACATTTTCTCCTTGTAGTTGGTATGCATAGTAGTTGCTTGGGATGTACGTGTCTATCATCGACTAGCTCTGGATGTATACACTGCGGGGTTTTGACACTGGGGGGGGGGGAAGACGTGTCGTAACCTACCATGGCACTAGTACGGCCAAAAAATGAAAATATGCTGTATGTTAAATGTACTACCGACTTTTCAATTGTTGCCAATGAATAATGTCTACGAGGGACAGTTTATGATAGTGTTCTTTTTACATGTTCTTTATATTAACAATTTTTTTTTGTTTTACTACAGGAATGGTTCTCAGCTGGTATCCTGGGCCGTAGACCAAACCAAGGTGTCGTTTTAGCCCGTAATCCACACATGCGTAACACTAAAATGTTTGGCGTCCGAAGGGGTTGCTGATTTCATCAAGTCCTTTCACCTGAATATTTCAGCATTCAAGCAATCGACTAACTCGAACAGTCACCAGCCACTTGTCAACATTTCAAAATTGAAAACAGAGAGAAGAAAGACAGTTTTTCGTTCAGATGAAACCGTTTCAGTAGTTTTAGAGGAAAAAAGTAGGAAGATTTTCTTAGTGTACATTGAAACTCTTGTGTTTAAAGAATCAGTAGATATTATATTTATTAGTAAGTTTATTGGCCATGGAGTGTCATGGTATGATTGGGGAGTTTCCTGTTACTGTCGTAGTGCTATCAATGTTACCTGTCGTCTACTTGCCATCTTCTTCCCTAGAGCGAGACATCATCTCTCTACATGCTTTTTGTAACATAACTGTATACTACTTTTACACATTGTATATAATTAAAATAAGGTTTTTTTTGTTAATGAGAACCGAGTTTTTCGATGCCTTTCTGTATGATTGTGTTAATTGAGAGAATACCCTGTCTTGTTTGGTGGATAATTGAGAGAAGCTCTTCATTGTCTACAGGCCATTCGATTATCAATACACGTACCTGTGCATATGAGCTTAGTCTCGCTGCCAGACTCGTGACTTTCGCCCCTTTAGTTTGTCCATGGTTTGTCCCAAGATTACTTTACCGAGTTCCCAAAGCATGCAGCTAAGATAAAACCAGTCCCGCCTCTATTCCCCATTTAATGTCAATACTTTAAACAATATGCCCAAATTTATGACTCTCCCATGTCAAAGAGGTCACCCTGCTAAATAGTTGAAATCTCAATAATTTATGGTTATGCTTAGTCTGTAAGGTACATCGTGACCTCACACATCGGCCAGGACGGTGAGGGCGGAACGTCACGACGTATCTTACAGTCTACATAATGCTGTATTTCAGAAGTACATTGTATATGTATGTTAGTCCATGGAAGTACATACTAGTATAAACCAACGGATACTTATATGTAGTGTTCGGACCACAGACACTTGTCTGTGGTTGGACATTGTATCTTGTCTGAGGACTAGCGAGGTGTGTCTCCCATTCACAATAATTCATGGCAAAATGTTAAAACAAACTTCAGTACAGATGAATCTTAGGTACTGAGGTAGGCCTGTTATTCTTCCTCCATGCTATGACGTTGCGACTGGTATGGCATGTAGACGTCAATCGTGGCGTAACTTCTATATCGTTAGAGGGCGCTATTCAGATGATGACCCAAAACCACACACAACTTGATATAAATATTCTCGAAATGACACAAGTTGAAGCAGAAGCACTGCATCAAGACTGTGATGGCGTTTTCGGCCAGGATTGAAGAATGGTTGTACATGTACATCTTCTGGGACATGTTACTAACCTCAGAGCACTGACACATATCGATGCTGGGAACAAGCTCCCGGTGTTGGCGCCAGTAACATCTGGCCACCTGGAATGGTTATCGTCACCCCAGACCACTAAATCTGAGTCACCACCCAGTTTGGGGAGACCACAGACAATTACTTGCCTGTGGGAAGACGTAAAACGGTTTTACACCTTTTCTTTATGGGATGGAGAAGGTCGAAAGTGAACGACCCACCATGAAAAGAATGTATCAAACTCTTCACAATGATATACAATGTACCTGTAAACACGAATCGATCCCAATATGTACACAGACAAGAAAACAACATTTCCTTGTCTGCACGTGATATGTGCAGTACAGTGTACAGAAATCTTGGCAGTTTTCGAAAAATATGTAAAAAGAGGCAATTACGTTTTACGAAAATATATGTACATCTCAGACCACTTTTCTATAGTGGTCTGAGTATACACGTATCCCTTGTCCATCCTGATAGCAGTTTGCCACTAAGATGAAGCCCTCGGTCCCAGTGTATCTTAACACGGAGGTAGAATGAATGAATGCCATTCTATCTCCATGCTCTGACGAGGTCACAGCAGAATCAAAATTGTATCTGCGCATTTATGAGATGAACGGAAATACCTGGGATTTAACGACATGAAAAGAGTAATATACTTGTAGGTTGTAGTCGTTAGTGGTCTGAGATTGAACGACTGATGAGTAGATATCTAAATAAACAATATAAAATCTAACAACCCATGCTTGGTTATCTGGTAAACGAAATACCATACATTTGATATAAATGTTTGGAGTCCCCTTCCCCATTATTACGTGATACAGGAAATTATCTTTAGAGGTGGACTCGGTACCATTTTCGATTCTTGACGACTAAACTTGGTATTCGCAATCGTTACAGATAGTTTCACCCACAGTATTAGTGTTATGCACGTCATTTCGTTAATCTACGTTCTTTTCATGTATTTTCAAATTGGGATCTAATACATCCATGGTTTCATACACCGTATTTGTCGTACTGTGTCATAACTTAATATCAAATCTAAATATATGAATACAGTCTGCTTGTATTCCATTCAAGTCTAAAATATCACAATAAAAGAAACATGTACATATGTAAGCATAGGTTAACGTGGGGGTGTAACTTTAATGTGTACTAATAGTATATGAAGGAATTATTGGGACTAGTCTCGTTCATGTAGTGATCTGTAGTCTTGCGTTCACATTTGTCATACATATTATCATTTCGTGTTGGGCATTCCATCGTCGAACAGCGCCACTATGGCGTGGGAAGGGAGCAAGGTATTTAGTCCGGTGTACATAACAAGATTTAACGGATTTTGGTGATTAACACCTATACCCGTGCTACCTGAGCGTGGTCTGTGTTGTTGTTTTGGGATCTAATCACGTGACGAATTCAGGGTTGACAAAATTTTAGTATTATTATGTTTTAAATGTGGTCCATACAAAGTGTCACTAAAAATAGACGTTGCATACCGTCCACAGCGTACCTTTCAGGCCAATGACGCTAATCTAGTTGCCTCCACAACCGGTAAGCTAGCTATGGTCACGAACACTCCCGATCTTGTGCAGTGGAAAATTGAAAATAATGATACTGCTTCACCTTGTCTTTGGTATATTTTGATGGTAAAACTTGAAATTGATATGTATATGTTAGGCATTCTATTTACTGATAGTGGATAAGGCGTTCGAAGGGCGGAGTAACCACTAATGCGAGAACCTGGGATTGAAAGCCGAGGCTTTATTAAAGGAACATTAGTCTATTGTTTAGTAAATGGATACAGGTGTGCAAACATATTAATCCCTTTACACTTTGCCAGTAGCTTATTATGATACCAAACAGGGCATTAATTTAATAGTGGATTTGCATAATCCCATATCTTTGGCCAATAGTGATCAAGTTCACTGTAGGTTCATGTGACTGCTTTTATCCAATGACGTGTAGAGGGCTGGAGTACAGATGAATGCCTTGCCTATTTGACTTTGAAAACAAGTCATCGAGAACGACATACTCCCGCTATAAAGATTGGGTTTTAAGGAACTGGCAGTTTATGTTGTCATTTTCTTGATATCACTACTCTGATCACGCAACAACACTTGTAAACCTAAATCAAACAGACTTAGATATGTTGTGTCTGCTCATTGGTCATGGAACATGCCTACTCATGTTGTGTCTCCTCGTTGAACATGAGACATCCCTACTATTCAAGATGACATGATGGAATAAACCATTCAACAATAAAGGATGGGTCGGGTATGGGGGGGGGGACCTCAAGCATGTCTGAGTTATGGCTTTGGACATGGAAAATTCGCAAACAAAATGGCTGCCAGGCAGCCATATTGGATCATATCACGATGAAAATGAATATGCACATGTATGTCATAGAACACTGTCCTAATACCAACTTTGAATGAGATCTGTTCAAGTACGTCAGAGTTATGGCTTTGGACATGGAAAATTCGCAAACAAAATGGCTGCTAGGCAGCCATATTGGATCATATCATTGATGTGCATATGTACGCCATAGCATGTTGCCCCTGTACCAAGTTTGAAACAAAATTGGTCCGGGCATCTCCAAGAAACGACTGCGGATGGACGGACGGACACACGGAACCCAATCCATAAGTCCCCGTCCCGGACTTCGTCCGAAGGGGACTAATGAGGGAATAGGTCAAAGTGTCATTAGAAAGCTCTCCATTGATAACAGGGATATAGAGTCTATCAACCACGTTTTCGATGTTACTTGGCAAAATGTGATTTTTCATTTTATGGCCAAATTACCTTGAAGGTCAAGGTCAGCGTCATTTGCCAGTTTGTGGACATTCATAGATAATATGGGTTTAGAAACTAATACATAATCTTTATATGTACTAAGCTTCCGATGCTACAAGGCAAAATGTTAATTTTTGTGACAAAAATGTTCGCCATTTGGATGTTTTTGGAAGAATCAAGAAATGAAGTGACGTGCATATGCACAGGATCGCTATTTTGTTGAAATTTTGTTGAAAAAGTGTGTATTATGATAGAGGTGGGCATGGACGGATGCACATACATGACCCTAGGGAGTAAGGTACTTAATTTAAACCCCGGAAACAATTTCCCATTTTACAGTATTTAGATTATTGAAATAAAGTGACATGCATTTGTCACCTACAGTGCACAAAATGTATGCCAGGACTGATAACAGATAGTTATTCCTATAGTCCTCTCCTGGCTCTATCTAGTGGGAATAAATATGAATGGAAACTGTGACAATAGTATAATAATGCTTTATTGAATTCTATAAAAATGTATCACCTTTCAAAAAATATAACAGTTGAAACATTTTCATGATATTAATAATTAACATACATGTATACTAGTATATAATGTACACATATAAACTCGGTATACGTAAAATGTCTATACTGGAATAAACAGTGCTCAATACATATGTATGTAGAGTTGTGTAAATAACGCAGTATCAAGCAACATTCACAAGAAGTTGTTTCATGCTGTTGCGATCATCACACTGATCACTGTGTGTGTGTGTTATAAAATTGGGTTGCCATGGAAACCAGGCAAAAATATTTACAAAAGGAAATACATTGTGAAATTACTAAAAGAAGTTTTATTTTACAAATAATTGTTTGTACAAAAAATGCTGTATTGTGCCACAATTTACCATTTAACACACAGCTTTTCCCTTATGAAAATAGAGTGTAAAGGCTCGCAATCAAAGTAAGGTATAACTGTTCTCAGAGCAAAGTAAATTGTAACTCTTCCCGCATCAAAATAAAGCATGACTTTTACCAATCAAAGTAAAGTATAAGTGTTCACCAATCAAAATAAAATGTAACTGTTCTCCAATCAAACTAAAGTAAAACTGGCCCCCTATCAAAGTAAAGTACAACTGTACCCCAATCAAATTACAGAGTAACTGTTCCTCAATCAAAGTAAAATGTAACTGTTCCAAAAGCAAAGTAAAGTGCAACTGTTCCCTGGTTAGTCTAGTTCCTATACAGAATCGTTACTATTTACATCTCCACTCACAGTATAGTCAAAGTTGTTACACTACAAGTCCTGAGATGCACGAGCTGCAATTTAATGTAATTTAAAATTCATACACACCCACCCAAACAGTCATTAACATCATACCTTTATTTTTAATGAATCACAAAATTCTAACCAATAACACAGCCCTCATAAAGATAGTGGTTATTGGGGCAGTTATGTAATGATATATTTGTCAGCTTTGGGTGCTACTTATATACTGTTCATCACTATATCAGCTGGGGTTCACTGATGGGATGAACAACCTATTGTGCTGATTGAGGGACTTTGACCAGATGTGGTTTCGTGTGAAACCAAGTTGGCATCCAGACTATTCCCTGTCAGAGTAGAGTGAGACTAGTCCCCTAGCAAAATAAAAGTAAAGCAACACCTCTAATCAAAATAAGGGTTAACCTTTCCTCAATCAAAGTAATGTGTAAAAGTTCCCCAATCAAAAGTGAAGTGCAACTGTTCCCCAATCAAAGTAAAGTGCAACTGTTCCCCAATCAAAGTAAAGTGCAACTATTCCCCAATCAACGTAAAGTGTAACTCTTCCTCAATCAAAGTAAAGTGTAACTGTTTACCAATCAAAGTAAAGTGTAACTGTTCCCCAATCAAAGAAAAGTGTAACTGTTCCCCAATCAAAGTAAAGTGCAACTGTTCCTCAATCAAAGTAAAGTGCAACTGTTCCTAAATCAAAGTAAAGTGTAACTGTTCCTCAATCAAAGTAAAGTGTAACTGTTTACCAATCAAAGTAAAGTGTAACTGTTCCCCAATCAAAGTAAAGTATAACTGTTCCTCAATCAAAGTAAATTGTATCTATTCCCAATGAAAGTAAAGTGTAACTGTTCCTCAATCAAAGTAAAGTGTAACTGTTCCTAAAGCAAAGTAAATTGTAAATGTTCCCCAATCAAAGTAAAGTGTAACTATTACCCAATCAAAGTAAATTGTAAATGTTCCCCAATCAAAGTAAAGTGTAACTGTTCTTCAATCAAAGAAAAGTGTAACTGTTCTTCAATCAAAGTAAAGTGTAACTGTTCTTCAATCAAAGAAAAGACAGTGTAAGTATTCCTCAACCAAAGTAAAGTGTAACTATTCCCCAAAGTGTATCTGTTCCCTAATCAAAGTAAAGTGTAACTGTTTCCCAATCAAAGTAAATTGTAACTGTTTCTCAATCAAAGTAAAGTGTAACTGTTTCCCAATCAAAGTAAAGTGTAACTGTTCCCCAATCAAAGTAAAGTGTATCTATTCCCAATCAAAGTAAAGTGTAACTGTTCCTCAATGAAAGTAAAGTATAACTGTTCCTCAATCAAAGTAAAGTGTAACTTTTCCCCAATCAAAGTAAAAGTGCAACTGTTCCTCAATCAAAGTAAAGTGTATTTATTCCAAAATAAAAGTAAATTGTAACTGCTCTTTAATTAAAATAAAGAATAACTGTTCCTCAACCAAAGTAAATTGCATATGTTCCCCAATCAAAGTAAAGTCTAACTGTTCTTCAATCAAAGTAATGTGTAACTGTTCCTAAATCAAAGTAAAGTGTACATGTTCCCCAACTAAACTAAAAGTGTAATTGTTCGCCAATCAAAGTAAAGTGTAACTGTTCCTTAATCAAAGTAAAGTGCAACTGTTCCTCAATCAAAGTAAAAGTATAACTGTTCCCCAATCAAAGTAAAGTGCAATTGTTCCCATTCAAAGTAAAGTGTAACTGTTCCTTAATCAAAGTAAAGTGTAGCTGTTCCTCAATCAAAGTAAAGTGTAACTGTCCTTCAATCAAAGTAAAGTGTAAATGTTCCTCAAAGAAAGTGTAAATGTTCCCAAACCAAAGTGTGACTGTTCCTCAATCAAAGTAAAGTATAACTGTTCCCTAATCAAAGTAAATTGTAAATGTTCCCCAATCAAAGTGTAAATGTTTCCCTATCAAAGTAAAGTGTAACTGTCCTTCAATCAAAGTAAAGTGTAAATGTTCCTCAAAGAAAGTGTAAATGTTCCCAAACCAAAGTGTGACTGTTCCTCAATCAAAGTCAAGTATAACTGTTCCCTAATCAAAGTAAATTGTAAATGTTCCCCAATCAAAGTAAAGTGTAAATGTTTCCCTACCAAAGTAAAGTGTATCTATTCCTCAATCAAAGTAAAGTGTAACTGTTCCTCAATCAAAGTAAAGTGTAACTGTTCCCCAATCAAAGTAAAGTGTAACTGTTCCCCAAAGTGTAACTTTTCCCATTCAAAGTAAATGTAACTGTTTCTCAATCAAAGTAAAGTGTAACTGTTCCTCAAAGTAAAGTGTAGCTGTTCCTCAATCAAAGTCAAGTGTAACTGTTCCCATTCAAAGTAAAGTGTAACTGTCCCTCAATCAAAGTAAATTGTATCTATTCCCAATGAAAGTAAAGTGTAACTGTTCCTCAATCAAAGTAAAGTGCATCTATTCCCAATGAAAATAAAGTGTAACTGTTCCTTAATCAAAGTAAAGTGCATCTATTCCCCAATCAAAGTAAAGTGTAACTGTTCCTTAATCAAAGTAAAGTGTAACTATTCCCCAATCAAAGTAAAGTGTAACTATTCCCCAATCAAAGTAAAGTGTAACTGTTTCCCAATCAAAGTAAAGTGTAACTGTTCCCCAATCAAAGTAAAGTATAACTGTTCCCCAAGCAAAGTAAAGTGTAACTGTTCCCCAATCAAAGTAAAGTATAACTGTTCCCCAAGCAAAGTAAAGTGTAACTGTTCCCCAATCAAAGTAAAGTATAACTGTTTCCCAATCAAAGTAAAGTGTAACTGTTCCTAAATCAAAGTAAAGTGTAACTGTTCCTCAACCAAAGTAAAGTGTAACTGTTCCTTAATCAAAGTAAAGTGCAACTGTTCTCGATCAAAGTCAAGTGTAACTGTTCCTCAACCAAAGTAAAGTGTAACTGTTCCTTAATCAAAGTAAAGGGCAACTGTTCCCCAATCAAAGTAAAGTGCAACTGTTCCTAAATCAAAGTAAAGTGCAACTGTTCCTCAATCAAAGTAAATTGTAACTGTTCTTCACAGTAAAGACAGTGTAACTGTTCCTCAACCAAAGTAAAGTGTAGCTGTTCCCCAAAGTGTCACTGTTCCCATTCAAGGCGAAAGTGTAAATGTTCCCAAACCAAAGTAAAGTGTAACTGTTCCTCAACCAAAGCAAAGTGTAACTGTTCCTCAATCAAAGTAAGGTGTAACTGTTCCCCAATCAAAGTAAAGTGTAACTCTTCCTCAAAGTAAAGTGCAACTGTTCTAAATCAAAGTCAAGTGGTGTAACTGTTCCTCAATCAAAGTAAAGTGTAACTGTTCTTCAATCAAAGAAAAGACAGTGTAAGTATTCCTCAACCAAAGTAAAGTGTAACTATTCCCCAAAGTGTATCTGTTCCCTTATCAAAGTAAAGTGTATCTGTTCCCTAATCAAAGTAAAGTGTAACTGTTCCTCAATCAAAGTAAAGTGTAACTATTCCCCAATGAAAGTAAAGTGTAACCATTCCCAATGAAAGTAAAGTGTAACTGATCCTCAATCAAAGTAAAGTGTAACTGTTCCCCATTAAAAGTAAAGTGTAACTATTCCCAATCAAAGAAAAGTGTAACTGTTCCCTAATCAAAGTAAAGTGTAACTGTTCCCTAATCAAAGTAAAGTGTAACTGTTTCCCAATCAAAGTGTAAATGTTTCCCAATCGAAGTGTAAATGTTTCCCTATCAAAGTAATGTGTACCTATTCCCCAATCAAAGTAAAAGTGCAACTGTTCCTCAATCAAAGTAAAGTGTATTTATTCCAAAATAAAATAAATTGTAACTGCTCTTTAATTAAAATAAAGAATAACTTCCTCAACCGAAGTAAATTGCATATGTTCCCCAATCAAAGCAAAGTCTAACTGTTCTTCAATCAAAGTAATGTGTAACTGTTCCTAAATCAAAGTAAAGTGTACATGTTCCCCAACTAAACTAAAAGTGTAATTGTTTGCCAATCAAAGTAAAGTGTACCTGTTCCTTAACCAAAGTAAAGTATAACTGTTCCCCAAGCAAAGTAAAGTGTAACTGTTCCCCAATCAAAGTAAAGTATAACTGTTCCCCAATCAAAGTAAAGTGTAACTGTTCCTAAAGCAAAGTAAAGTGTAACTGTTCCCCAATCAAAGTAAAGTGCAACTGTTCCCCAATCAAAGTAAGGTATAACTGTTCCCCAAGCAAAGTAAAGTGTAACTGTTCGCCAATCAAAGTAAAGTGTAACTGTTCCTCAATCAAAGTAAAGTGCAACTGTTCCAAAAGCAAAGTAAAGTGTAACTGTTCCTCAATCAAAGTCAAGTGTAACTGTTCCTCAACCAAAGTAAAGTGTAACTGTTCCTTAATCAAAGTAAAGTGTAACTGTTCCTCAACCAAAGTAAAGTGTAACTGTTCCTAAATCAAAGTAAAGTGTAACTGTTCCTCAATCAAAGAAAAGTGTAACTGTTCCTAAATCAAAGTAAAGGGCAACTGTTCCCCAAACAAAGTAAAGTGTAACTGTTCCTTAATCAAAGTAAAGTGTAACTGTTCCTCAACCAAAGTAAAGTGTAACTGTTCCCCAATCAAAGAAAAGTGCAACTGTTCCTAAATCAAAGTAAAGTGTAACTGTTCCTCAACCAAAGTAAAGTGTAACTGTTCCTTAATCAAAGTAAAGTGCAACTGTTCTCCATCAAAGTCAAGTGTAACTGTTCCTCAACCAAAGTAAAGTGTAACTGTTCCTTAATCAAAGTAAAGGGCAACTTTTCCACAATCAAAGTAAAGTGTAACTGTTCCCCAATCAAAGTAAAATGTAGTCATCGCCTTATAAAAATATACATGTAGTTGACGTATAGTTATTGACCCTCGCCTCATGAAAGTAGTACAAGTATTTCCTCAGAAAAGTGAAGTATAGTTGTTCCCCTACTCAATGTATAACTGTCCCCAATAAAAGATGTATAGAGGTGGTATAACAATTCTGGTACCCATATGGATTCTAATCTATATCAAAGCTTTCGGTACAATTAAAAATAACATGATACAAAACATATACTAGCATTAATTATATCCCAAAAATCATCATTATATTAAAAATGGAAGAACAAGTTGAGTTTTCTCTTTGCATAAGCTTAACAATCACTCAAAGATGGTTTGTGTTAGTCTTTACAGATATGATTAATATTATGGTTAATTTGCTAGTTTGGTTAATGGTGAAGGGTTAGGGTTAGGTGCCTAGACTAGAGGTGACCAAAGCATACGCAAAGAGACTAAGCAACAGAGTCTACCAAATAAATACACTGAAGATTTGTATGGGTTAGGTATTCTTCAATTGTAATGGTATGATCATAATGAATTTCAAATTCTCGATAAATATGACTTGTAATTCTAATTCAAATTTTATGTGCAAATGCTCAGCAAGTATTCTCCATAATCAAACAAGTGAGAAGACATTTTTTAGTTTTAGAACATAACATAACAAGATGGCACTAATTAAGTACACTGTAACACTGTATCACAATTGCTGGCCTGAAATTAATTTTATATGTCAGTTGATATAATAGAGTTTAAAGTTGCATGTGCTATATCATTTTTATTGTTGCTGGGGTTTACATACCTTAGAATAATAATAAACAGCGCACTTGCAATCCAGACTGAGCATGCTCAGATGCAAAGGCCTGTGGGATTATGTGTGGTTATCGTAATACCTATTCTGGAGCTACCAATAAAATAAACCTTCCATAAAGGTCAGGGTGACTATGAATTGATTATTTGTGGTTACAAACAATGTAACAGTATTGTTTACAATACAATGTACTAATTTATTTAGCATTTATTATCCCATTCCCCATGATGCAACATTCAACATGGCAGGTTTGCAAGTTCCCTATTAATCTCGCTTCTTTTGACTCCAACATCAATTAGTTAACATATTGCTAGGAGTGTGGTGGTTATGTTTCCATTGTCCCCATTTTGTAATATAGCCATTAATGTGCACTTTAAGTCTCGTTGGACACGCCAATAAATACACAAATCTCGTCAGCCATTTTAGGGTGCAAGTTTCACATTTTTCCACTAAATTTGCACTCATCCTTCACTGAACAGGTTTTCATCTTTATTATACCAAATGGATTATCAGTCTAGTAGTACCAGACATTCCAACTAAGCTGTGTCTAGGGTTAACTTTAAGTTGTTCTGTTACCTTATCATTGACATCTATGGTACAGTCACTTTGTCTTTAACAAGTTCCCCAAAGTTGACACCCTAGTAACACCTAAACAAATGCATCAACTTTAGCAGTAGGTCCAGTGATTTCAAGCTTTAAGTTATTCACAAACACAGACACATGTATGCACTGCACAACTTTATGAGTGTACGCAGGTCCCTTGTCTTCAGGTCAATTCAATGTAAAAGACAGTGGCCATAGCAGGGGATTAGGGCTTTGTTAAATAACCCCAAGAATAATCTAGAGACAGATTGTTCTTGTTTAAGGATACAGTAATCTTAAAAATTTATAAAATTTCTCAGAATTTACAATCAATAATTCCTCAACACCCATGTTTCCCATAGCATCATATACCAGGTAACCCGTCAAATCTTCTAGCTAGTATGGCTTTTAAAAGAGATCTCAAATATTCAAACCCAGGAGCTGTA
Organism: Glandiceps talaboti; assembly: GCF_964340395.1. Taxonomy (NCBI): domain Eukaryota; kingdom Metazoa; phylum Hemichordata; class Enteropneusta; family Spengelidae; genus Glandiceps; species Glandiceps talaboti. The sequence continues at coordinate 108,486 of NW_027554289.1, read as the reverse complement.
ATCAATTTTCATTCTTCTTTTTGTCAAATACACTCTACATGTCAATTGAAACAGTTTAACTATTCCTTTCAATGGCTGAATTGTTTACTAATTATTGTTGATATTGTATTTGGTATTTGACAAAACAATCATGAATGGGTTATGGATTTGTTGACAAATAATAAATACATGCTTCACATGACAGTTGATAATGTGAGCAATAGTCTTGTTCATTTTACAACTTCTGTTTCTCATAAAGACCACCTCTATGCTATAGGTAACTCATTTAATACATATCGTTGTTGGCGCAAATGCTGCATAGTTCTTCCAAATGACTTGGAGATGTTACAGACTATTAATTCTTACCATGACAAGCTGACCAACCCTGATAGTAACTAGACTTCTTCCTCTTCCTGTACAACATTAATAGTGTGGTGGATTGCAAAGAGTGTTCTTAGTGATGTAACTGGTCGTCTTAACTTCTTCCTCTTTCTGCACAATTTTTCATCTTGTGGTGGATTGTTACAAGTGTTCTTGATATAATGGTGCATTGTAGTCTCAACTCCTTCCTGTAAAATATTTACTCTGCTGTGGTCTGTGAAGTGTTCTTGGTGATGGATCCAAGTCTATGATTGCATTTCTGCAGCAACTGTAGCTAATATTGGGCATACATGTAGTTCACAATTGAGGTGCCTCTGGTCAGTGGGATGCTGATGCCTACAATTCAACAAACATTAACACCTATATATCAGTGAATGCAAAAATAATGTGTTCAGGACATTTCATGAGCAGAAGGGCAGTATACACCAATTTTGGCAGCTGTGTGCCGTTGAGGATGCATGACAAAAAGGTAATGGCAACCTCATGTTTGCATTTTTATTTTGATGGCTTCTTGGTCATTGACAGCTCATTTTATTTTATTTTATTTACTGTCTGACAATAATCAAAATCAACTCTGGTAAAGAGCATATAACAGATGTTTCTAATAGAAATAATGTGTTTTGATCATGAAAAACTAGACAAGATTAGCACAGGTTTTGAAACTAAGAAAGATCAGCTCTAAATACCTTTATAGTTTGCAGCATATTTGAATCCTGGCAGGTGTCTATTGCACATTCTGATTTTGTTGAGTTATCTGAGTAGAAAGAGAGAGACTTACAGGTAAGCCATGTCATGGTCATGCTAAAACAATAAATTGATTCTAATCAATACATTGATTATCTCCAGATTATCATTCTGTCTTGGACATTAGTTTATAACTGATGAACATAATAGAGATCTTGTGAATGAAAGCTGGACAGAGAGTGAAATCAACTCACCTTGCTGACAGCATTTTGCAACTCGTGAACAAAGAATGTCACAGTGATTGGTGAATAAAAAAACAATAGTCTGCAGAGCAGTATGCAAATTATGATTAATACTTTGAGATTGATCATTAACTGTGGCTGGACAAGGGGAAACAGTTAATGAAATACTTGTTTCACTTCACATGGAGCAATACATGGATGACTGCATTGCTAAATGAAACAAGGAAATCGCTACAAAATGTTGCAGATATATCCCTACTCCATCCTTTGCATTGTGACCAATACTTTTCACTTTTCGATGTAAAATCTAATTGCATTGACAAAAAATAAACATGAAATTGGCATTAAAAGATACAATGAAATAAATATGAATTTCACCAATCATGGAGCCTGCTATCTTGGGTGTGTCAGATGAAAATTCATGCCATCAACATTGAGACAGATATATATATAGGAAATATGACATTATTGTTTCAATACAGTGACAGTTGGCATTGAGGACATATTGGAAAGAGGTGGCAATGTGACAAACTCTTTCACACTGAATCGGGCACAACAGCTCATTTAACTCTTCTATAACTTCACCAGTATCGTTACCCATTCAATTTGTATGGCCTGGCCTGATTGACAACATATCTGGATATCAAAGGCATTAGATTTCGATCAGTTTGAATAAACATTTTTTTTCATTGAAGATGGTAGAAGTGAACAAAAAGACCACACATCACAGAGGCCAAAAAAGAAAATGCAATTGTACATTGTGTGTTATCGGTGAGTTTTGACCAACTCATGGTGTACATAGTCACAGCATCCTCTAATCCAATTCAATGCATCATTGATGTACAACAATATTTGTGACCTACAAAACCAACCAACAAATAAATGAACTTGACAAGCAAACCAACTAACCGACTAACCAACCAACAAACTCAAAGGACCAACCAACAAACCAACCAACTATAAACAAGATAATAAATAACTAAAACAACAGACAACCAACTAACGCAGACAACAAACCAATCAAGATAAAAAAAAATATCAACCAACCAACCACCAACCAAATAACCGACAATGCAACCAACCAAATGATGACAAACCCAACTAATAAACGAAATAAACAACTCATCAACCAACCAACAATACAAACCAGAGGGTAATGTGTTTATATAAACTATTGGTCTGCCAGAACTTATTAATAAAACAGAATGTATTACAATTTCTTACTGGACTTCATGATGCTTAGTTCTCCTGTACACTTGCATCAAAAAAGGTTTACCCAATGTGATCAATATCTGATGCATTAAATAATATATGTTGTCATTCAGGCTGTGCCATAAAAACTGAGGGTTTGACCATACTAGTGAAGTTGTGGAAGGTTTTACAAGTGCTGTGCATGATTCAGTGTGAAAGAGTTGGTCATATGTCTTCTTATTCCGATATGTCTTCTATGGCAACTATCAAAGTATTGTCCCAATAATGCCCTACATCCAATGTATATCTGTCTCTATGTTCATGTCATTAACTTTCATCTGACACACTCAAAATAATATGCTACATGACTGGTGAAATTCATATTCATTTCACTCTGCCTTTCTAGCCAATTGCATGTTCATTTATTCTCAATGAATTCGATTTTGCAAGGAAAGGTAAAAGATATCGGTCAAAATGCAAAGCACAGAGGATGGGTGAATCTACCACATGTTGTGGAAATTTCTTTGATTCTTTTATTGCATGCAGCCATCCAGGTGTTGCAACATGCAAACCGACCTGAATAATATATACATATCAACAATACCCAAATATGAAATTTAAACACTGTCTATTGGTTTTTAGTTTTCATAGATCTGTATGGACATATTTACCTGTGTTCCACTGTGTGCTTTTATAGCAAATTATTGTAAGAGAATTTGAAAAATACTGTACAACTTAAGAGCTGTCAGCTTCCATATTTAAACTTGAAAGTTACTAGTATCTGACCTGAACAGGCATAACTCCAGTTGATAAACATTATCATCAGATAATTCTAACATCTACTCTAGTGAGCTTAAATCAATTTTGTGTATGTGCAATCTGACAACAGCAAAGCCTTTAATGGTTGAGAAATCCAAATACACATGTATAACAATTACATGTAGTTGAACTTATCTTGGTTGTCTCAAATCTTCATCAGCTTACAGGTTACTGAAATTTCTTGATTGATTTTCATTCACTGACCAATGCATCCATGTCCTTTTACCTGAAAGGACAAAAAATTAAAAGATTAACATTAAAAGTGGAATATTAAGTAATCAATGACAAATTCTTATATATATAGAAATTATTGACATATACAATTATCACTGCTTGATACTCAACAACTGTTGGGGCTTTTGCATTCCTAAATCCTTTATTTCTTGATGAACAATAATATGCAGTTTGGAGTGATTTGGGTCAGACATTTCAAACTGAACGACACTCTCCTTACTTACAGCATGGTAAATTTAATCAAACACAGCCATCACCTGTTGGGTTCAAACCCAGACTGCAAAGGTAAGAGGTGTACAAGCTAACCGCTCAGCCAACGACAACCCTAAAACCCCACTGATATACATGGTTAAGGGCGCCATAAGTAAATGGGGGGTGGGATCGGGCCCAGGTTATGTAAAATATGACCCTTCCCCCCCCCCATCCCTTCTATTACTATTGACCTTCGCCTTGTTAAAATATTTCAAAAACTTAACCCCACAGCTGCCACCATGTTGACATTTTGAATGGTATTGGATATTTCCCAACTACTAGCACTGTATAGAATGTGTTAAATCTGCAGTGCATTAATCAATACCAGTGTTTGGATCTCATTGACTGAGTTTACACAACAGCAAGAACTTTAACACCCAAACACTAGATGGACACACTCCCAATATATTGTCGGGAATGAGATCAACATCTCAACAACAGCATTACAATATATCTTACCCAACTGTTCCTGTTCTACTCCTGTGAGACCCACTTTGACTTCTCTCCTCACATCACACTTGACAATTAATTCAGTACATGGTTGTCAGCAGTGACTTGATTGACATGGCCTGATATTATTGTACCTACCCTAACCTTCCTTCACACTCTCCCTATCCGATGTGGCAGCAGTAGGATGCCAAATTCCCCCAAAATACAAAATAATAAGTCAAAGTAAAATGTGACCACAAGGTATACTATTTTCTAGAATTGAATAAATTTACTAATTATTTTTTGAGAAGGGAAAATATTTTTAATTAGTAATTTACCAGTATTTGGTTTCAAAATGTAAGTAAACACAGGCAAATAATTGTAATAGGTAAACTTGGGGATAATAATGAATTTTGGGCAAGCGAATGAGCAAAAATGCTATTGAAAGCTGCATCAACTGGGAACTGAGTATTTAATTTATTCACTCTGTGCTAATTTATTCAAAGAATGTTTTGTACTGAACAAAGGAAAGCTTCTGAATTTGCTTTAAACAGTCAAAATTACAATGAATTTTGCTGTAACTGCAGAAAATACCATAAATAAAATTTCAAATTTAATTTAACAGGTGAAAGGATGAATTGGGCGAGTTGGAGTAGGTAGCAGCTCGGAGCACTATCAACAGGTAGCAAAGATCGCCATGGCCTTTTGTTCACACCACATGGGCGGGAAATTTAAAAGATGGGCAACTGCTCAATGAAGTCCCTGAATTTATTTTCAAAACCTACTAGTTTGGGCGGGGACTTTTGGTTCGAAACAAGTGGGGAGTTTATCAAAATTTAGTAAAAATTCATTGGGCTATAACACTAAATGTAATTTTTACCGCGAAATTCCGGTAGTATTCGGTGGTCTCGCAACCACGCTACCAAAGTAACAGAATTTTTCTGTAAAACACTTTGCAACAACCAGTACAAATTCAAACAGTGCACTTGAAACTAAACATATTAACTAGCCAACCCATCTTCAAAACTCGTTACAAGTCAAACAAACTTTCGCCTGTCATTGTCACGTCTATGGGAGTAGTTCGACTACTACAGAACTTCACACCGGCTCGGACGCGGACATCACTTGGTCTTCAGTTTTATGTTTTCCTTAATAACAACGAAAGTAGTCTTACCTGAAAGTAATTGCTGTTAGTATGGTTAGGTAGGTACAATCCTGATAATATCTTCGTCCAGATGTAGAAGATACGGCTACGAGCCCCAACTCGTAGGTGGTCGCAAAGTCAAGACCGTTGTATTAGCTGCTTGTTCGCTCTGACGTCGTTGTATTTTTTTTTTGTATTTCAGTCCTTGGTCATCGTTGAGGGCGTCAGTCATATGGTCCGTCACCTGCACCCGGCACAACACTGTCAGCACAGCTGAGTCATAGTAGTATGTAGTGCTATGAATACAAAGCCAGTATGTAGTAGTATGTAGTGCTATGAATACAAAGTCAGTATGAAGTAGTGTGTAGTAAATGAATGCAAAGGGGAGGCTCTGCGGCCTCTGAGCTTTGTAGGCTCTGCGCCCTCTGAGGCTTCTGACCTCTGTCTGAGAAGTCAACTCTACAGGTGGATTTGTCATGTTGGTCACAACTACCACAGTCAAGGAAGAAAAACATTCAGCCAAAACTTTAACATTTATTTATCTGCAAAAAGTTCTCTGAAAGGTGCAACAACTTCTACCTGGCGACACACTGTCTCTGAAGTGTTTACATCCGTAATGCTGTTGACACATATCCCCACTATCTCCCTAAATGATACATGTCGGAAACTCTTTCGTTCAGAACTAATAGTTTGTACACAGGGTGCTCAGGCTCATTTAGTTCTGTTTACAAATATAAACAAAACAAAATAAACATACAAGTAAACAAACAAACAAACAAACAAACAAAATAAACTGACAAATGAGTAGATACATACATGAGTAAACGACAACAAACCAACGAACAACCAAACACTGCCTTTGACATGGGATAGTCATACATTTGGGCATGTTGTTTAAGGAGTGTTGACATTAAATGCATATGGGGAATAGAGGCGAGCTCGAGACTGGTTTTATTATGACAAATCTGCATGCTCTGGGAACTTGGTAGAGTAATCTTGGGACCTAGGACAAACTAAAGGGGTGATAGTCACGAATCTGGCAGCGAGACTAAACTCACATGCACAGGTACGTGTATTGATAATCGAATGGCCTGTAGACAATGAAGAGCTTCTCTCAATTATCCACCAAACAAGACAGGGTATTCTCTCAATTAACACAATCATACAGAAAGGCATCGAAAAACTCGGTTCTGATTAACAAAAAAAACAACATTTTAATTATGTACAATGTGTAAAACTAGTATACAGTTATGTTACAAAAAAACATGTAGAGTGATGTCTCGCTCTAGGGAAGAAGATGACAAGTAGACGACAGGTATCATTGATAGCACTACGACAGTAACAAGAAACTCATGCCATGACACTCCATGGCCAATAAACTTACTAATAAATATACATTATATAGATATCTACTGATTTTTAAACACAAGAATTTCAATGTACACTAAGAAAATCTTCCTACATTTTTTCCTCTAAAACTACTGAAACGGTTTCATCTGAACGAAAAATTGTCTTTCTCTCTGATTTCATGATCAATTGGAAATGTTGACAAGCAAGTGGCTGGTGGCTGTTCCGGTTAGACGATTGCTTGAATGCTGAAATATTCAGGTGAAAGGACTTGATGAAATCAGCAACCCCTTCGGACGCCAAACATTTTAGTGTTACGCATGTGTGGATCACGGGCTAAAACGACACCTTGGTTTGGTCTACGGCCCAGGATACCAGCTGAGAACCATTCCTGTAGTAAAACAAAAAAAAAATGTTAATATAAAGAATATGTAAAAAGAACACTATCATAAACTGTCCCTCGTAGACATTATTCATTGACAACAATTGAAAAGTCGGTAGTACATTTGACATTACAGCATATTACTAGTACCATCAAAGAAATGTATTCAACATGTAACAGGCAATTGAAAGGGAAAGCTGTGTAATGACTGCAAAATTATTGTAGGTTGACAGATTTCTTTCATTTTTTGGCCGTACTAGTGCCATGATAGGTTTCGACACGCCCCCCCCCCCCGACGTGTCAAAACCCTGCAGTGTATACATCCAGAGCTAGTCGATGATAGACACGTACGTCCCAAGCAACTACTATGCATACCAACTACAAGGAGAAAATGTTGTGTAGAAAGAAGCCTTGAACCCAGGGTATCGTCTCCATCTCAGAACCATTTTAGCTTTACGAGGAACGATAAGGAATAGGAAGTCATTGAACTTACATTTACATTACTGTCAGCCAGCACTCCGGCGTCGATCCTCTGTCTGAATTCAATACTTGGATATATGGATTCGTTGCCATTCCCCCTGGACGTGTCTGGTCGATCCTCTTCATCTAAGTCTGGAAACGAATGCATTGGAAAACGAATATGGAACGATCCGGCAATGGGAAAACTGTCTGGATTGTATACGCTGAGGTCCCTTTCACCTGCATCATCATCATCTTCTCCCTGCTGGTCTTCATCCATCGGACTCGAACCCACGTGAACGGAAAACTGTTTAAGCATCTCAGCGTCGCTATCAACTTCGTCGCTTGGAAGCTGGGCTTCTAGCATATCTATTGAAAGAAAAACATCAGAACATTTGATGAAATGCGTTGAAAAGAAGAAAGAAGATCGATCACAGAAGTCCTTTCAAACATTAATATGATACTGAATGTGTATTGTTTGCGGGTGTTAATACATGGGGGTTTTCAAGTATGGATTTGCGTTTGCATGGAATCCAGAAATGTTATTGGACCACTGCTAACGGTGCAAAAGTTGTTGCATGGAAGTATTTACTTCCATGGGTGTTGTTACCACAAACTCGTGGTCTGTGCCTCAAACAACCAGGGTTTTCAAGAGTAATAAAATGACGAATACTCGTTTTCTACTAGTAACATGATCGCTTTATCAAATTCATGCGGAACGAGATCGAATTAAAGAACAACTGGACCAGTCATGCTTGCACTGTTACAGATAGATTTAGTCAGGACTCAATTCTGATGTCTCCACCTGCATCTGTAGAACGGAAAGTGTCAGAATTGAGTTCCGACTTAGTCCGTCTGCAAGCAGGATTAGCTAAAGAACGATATAATAGTTCTCTCGGGAACATATTACGAAACAGAAGAAGTCAGTCCGTGAGTCGGAAGATGGATATTTCAATATTGTGACGAAAACGTAAATCAGTCTATGGAAATAGAGCCCACATGTACACATCTTTCTACCTCCATGCATGGATCTATCGCTGGAAGGACGTCGACGTCCTTCCTAATGCCTCCGTGCAAAGACTGAATACCACTGTATGAAACATTAACTTACCAAACAGGAACTGTTCTACTTCATCCATCTCACTAGAATCATACATAGATGGTACATCGAAATCATCAGACTGGTCAAATAAGCAAGTAGTAGTAATATGGTCTTCCATCGTTGACGTTAGCAAAGTTTGAGTGTAGGGCGCAGAAAAACGTGTCTGTCAATGTTACAGGAGTCGAAGGCTTCTCTGGAATGACTTGACGAGCGAAAATCGAGGGGGTTTATGCCTCCAGAAAACAAAAGGATACATAAATTAACACTTCTATAAAACAGCTTGATATGTTGATACCGTATCTACGATATAGTAATTAATTAGTGTAATGTTGATTTACAAACGATTAGTCTTGAACAAAAGAGTTTCCGACTTCAAGTTGTATAGTGAGGATATGTGTCAACAGCACTATGGATGTCAACACTTGAGAGACACTGTGTCGCCAGGTAAAAGTTGTTGCACCTTTCAGACTCTGACAGAGAACTTTTTGCAGAGAAATAGATGTTTATTTTTTTTGGCTGAACGTTTGTCTTCCTTGTCTGTGGTAGTGGTGACCAACGTGACAAATCCACCCTCATTTAAAACAAAATAATAATAAAATTTTGTCAACCCTGATGTCGTCACGTGGTTAGATCCCAAAACAACAACACACGCTCAGGTAGCACGGTTATAGGTGTTAATCACCAAAATCCGTTAAATCTTGTTACGTACGCCGGACTAAATACCTTTCTCCCTTCCCACGCCATAGTGGCGCTGTTCGACGATGGAATGCCCAACACGAAATGATAATATGTATGACAAATGTGAAAGCAAGACTACAGATCACTACATGAACGAGACTAGTCCCAATAATTCCTTCATATACTATTAGTACACATTAAAGTTACACCACCACGTTAACCTATGCTTATATATGTACATGTTTCTTTTATTGTGATATTTTAGACTTGCATGGAATACAAGCAGACCGTATTCATATATTTAGGTTTGATATTAAGTTGTGACACAGTACGACAAATACGGTGTATGAAACCATGGATGTATTAGATCCCAATTTGAAAATACATGAAAAGAACGTAGATTAACGAAATGACGTGCACAACACTAATACTGAAACCATCTGTAACGATTGCGAATACCAAGTTTGGTCGTCAAGAATCGAAAATGGTACCGAGTCCACCTCTAAAGATAATTTCCTGTATCACGTAATCATGGGGAAGGGGACTCCAAACATTTATATCAAATGTATGGTATTTCGTTTACCAGATAACCAAGCATGGGTTGTTAGATTTTATATTGTGTATTTAGATATCTACTCATCAGTCGTTCAATCAACAACTACAACCTATAAGTATATTACTCTTTCCATGTCGTTAAATCCCAGGTATTTCCGTTCATCTCATAAATGCGCAGATACAATTTTGATTCTGTTGTGGCCTCATCAGAGCATGAAGATAGAATGGCATTCATTCATTCTACCTCCGTGTTAAGATACACTGTAACTGAGGGTTTCATCTTAGTGGCAAACTGCTATCAGGATGGACAAGGGATACGTGTAAACTCAGACCACTATAGAGAAATGGTCTGAGATGTAAATATATTTTCGTAAGGCGTAATTGCCTCTTTTTACACATTTTTCGAAAACTGCCAAGATTTCTGTACACTGTACTTCAACGCTTTTACATATCCCGTGCAGACATATTTGGGACCGATTTATGTTTACAGGTACATTGTATATCACTGTGAAGAGTTTTATGCATTCTTTTCATGATGGATCGTACACTTTTGAACTTCTCCAACCCACAATGAAAATGTGTGAAACCGTTTTACGTCTTCCCCAAAGTGGGTGGTGACTCAGATTTAGTGGTCTGGGGTGATGATAACCATCACAGTCGTGGATGGTCATCTCCTCTGACCAGATCAAAGACAAAAAAGAACACATTCTTTGTTCGTAGACGGGTTCATCATACGTAAGCTTTAATGTGTATCAACATGTACGTTGTCAAGGAAGTTACATACCTTGTCTGTGACATGTACTACATCACTCGTAAGGAGTAGCACGTACGTATACATTGGCAAACAACAAAATTAAGACCTTGGATGAAATGAGGCATTTTTGCAACCGGACCCTTACATTACAAATATACTCAGATTTTTACAATATAATCCTACGAGAACAATCCCTATACTTTATTTGTATCTATTGCCTTCGCAGTTGTTTGGGGGTCTGAGGTGAGGGGTATCACCATTGTGAAGAGAGAAGAGAAGGAATACGACAGTTAATCCCTACAGGTGTTAATCACCTAAATCCGCTAAAACTCGCTATGAATGCCAGACTAAATACCTTGCTCCCTTCCCACGCCACAGTGGCGCTGTTCGTTGGATCTCCATCATGTTTTCAAAAGTACAGATGGTATACATCGTCTGTGGCACATCTCACCTGGCATTGTAAGGTGTTGAGACTTTATTCCCAAGTGTATGGTTTCCATGCTAACTTGTACTAGAAGTACTTTAGCATAGACTCTTAACGAAACTTTATGATAAATCATAGACTTGGTGGAGGGTCTATGGATAAATATGAAAGTGAGACCGAAAAGTACTATGCAATATGCGAACCAATAGCATCCCATGTTGCTGACTGTCATTAGACTACGGAGAAGAAAGACTATGATTAGATCGTTCACCATATATACACTCAGGTCACTATGGTCTGTGCCTTACATTATCGACCATATTCATCATTGTCACATAATAGTATGCATATATTCATATATGCATATTAAATATATTCCAATTTCTTTTATATTGTACTTGACAATTATATTTTATATGTCCACTTTTTTACACCAATTCTACGATTTGTGTTGTTTCTACCTTGTATATATATATATTCACTTTTTAAATGTTTTGTGTCTTGATTATTTTACATTTTCATTTTCATTTTCATTATTTTTCATTTTAATAATTTTTTACATGTTCAAGATATATAAATCAAAGATTTATTGTTGGATTTACACGGGTGGTTTGTCCGTATCAATGAAGCACAATATGTTAATAATTCCGAATGCAACATTCTAACCGTTCAAGAAAGTACTACACAAAAATTCACTTCTATAAAACCACTTGATGTCTAGATACCGTATCAACGATAGGGTAATTAATTAGTGTAATGGTGATATACAAACGATTAGTTCTGAACAAAAGAGTTTCCGACTTGCTTCATTTGGGGGAGATAGTGGGGATATGTGTCAACAGCACTACGGATGTAAACACTTCGGAGACACTGTGTCGCCAGGTAAAAGTTGTTGCACCTTTCAGAGAACTTTTCGCAGAGAAATAAATGTTCAATTTTTGGCTGAACATTTTTCTTCCTGTGTCTGTGGTACTGGTGACCAACATGACAAATCCACCCTCATTTAAAACATAATAATAATAAGAATTTGTCAACCCTGAATTCGTCACGTGGTTAGATCCCAAAACAACAACAACACAGACCGTGCTCAGGTAGCACGGTTATAGGTGTTAATCACCAAAATCCGTTAAATCTTGTTACGTACATCGAACTAAATACCTTTCTCCCTTCCCACGCCATAGTGGCGCTGTTCGACGATGGAATGCCGAACACGAAATGATATAATGAATGACAAGTCACCTGAAAACAAAACTAGAGACATAAAAAAAAAATTATCGAAATTTATATGATTAAAGTTTATCGTACGACCGAACTACCATTATTTGTTTTGGCAAAACGTAAAGATTATGTTATTTTCTCTGCAACTGCATGGAAGTATTTCTATGGCAACTCGTAACTAAACATTGAACTTTCTAGACGTAAATGTATAAAGGATCGCATGTAACACTGTACAATGATAACCACGGAAGTATTTTTCAGTAAAAGAAAGTCAGAAAATGTAGCAATATTGCCCTGTACCATGCATGAACGCACACACACACACACACACACATTGTATTCCATGCTTGTACATATCACGTGCAGACAAGGAAAAAACTGATTTACTTGGGAAAACAGTACACGATTTACGTTTGAAACAGGTACATTGTATATCATCGTGAAGAGTTTGATCACAGTCCCTTTATTTATCAGAGAGACTGTGGTTTGATGCATTCTTTTCATGACGGATCGTACACTTTTGAACTTCTCCACCCCACAAAGAAAATGTGTGAAACCGTTTTACGTCTTCCTAAACTGGGTGGTGACTCAGATTTAGTGGTCTGGGGTGATCATAACCATTCCAGGTGGCCAGATGTTACTGGCGCCAACATCGGTAGCTTGTTCCCAGCATTTACAAAAATGTATGTGTTACGCTCTTAGGTTATAGTGTCCCAGACGATGTACAACCATTCTTCAATCCTGGCCGAAAACGCCATCACCGTCTCGGATGGCCATCTCTGTGTATCAATATTTACATAGCCTTGTCTGTGACGTGTACTACATCGCTAGTAAGGAGTAACACATGCATTGGCAAAACAAAATTTGATGAGATGATACATTTTTTGCAGCCGGTCGCTTATACTACATTACAAGTATATTCTCATAGTCCTACGAGAACAACCCCTATGCTTTATTTGTATCTGTTGTCTTCGCAGCTGTTTGGGGGTATGAGGTGAGGGGTATGTGAGGAGAGCTGTATATATATATATATATATTCACTTTTTATGAATCAATGATTTATTGTTGGATTTACACTGGTGGTTTGTCCGTATCAATGAAGCACAATATGTTCATAATTCCGAATGCAACATTCTAACCGTTCAAGAAAGTACTACACAAAAATTCACTTCTATAAAACCACTTGATGTCTAGATACCGTATCAACGATAGGGTGATTAATTAGTGTAATGTTGATATACAAACCACAGGGTGCTCAGGCTCATTTAGTTCTGTTTACAAATATAAACAAAACAAAATAAACATACAAGTAAACAAACAAACAAAAACAAATAAACAAACAAACAAACAAACAAAATAAACTGACAAATGAGTAGATACATACATGAGTAAACGACAACAAACCAACGAACAACCAAACAGTCTGTTATTTCCATGTGTGACCATTTCGGGGGGGGGGGGCAGTGTTTGGTTGTTCGTTGGTTTGTTGTCGTTTACTCATGTATGTATCTACTCATTTGTCAGTTTATTTTGTTTGTTTGTTTATTTGTTTTTGTTTGTTTGTTTACTTGTATGTTTATTTTGCTTTGTTTATATTTGTAAACAGAACTAAATGAGCCTGAGCACCATGTGGTCCGAGGACTAGCGAGGTGGGTCTCCCATTCACAATAATTTATGGCAAAATGTTAAAACAAACTTCAGTACAGATGAATCTTAGGTAGTGCGGTAGGACTGTTATTCTTCCTCCATGCTATGACATTGCGACTGATATGGCAATCGTGGCGTAACTTCTATATCGTTAGAGGGCGCTATTCAGATAATGACCAAAAAACAACTTGATACAAAAGACTACGCTGTGTAAACATTCTCCAAATGACACAAGCTGAAGCAGAAGCACTGCATTATGGGTGACGATTTCATCTGTAAGTTACGTTTTGTTGCTCTTCAATGGTATTGACCTTTGGTTGACCTATGCGTGAGGGCGCCCACACACACTGTATTTTACAGACAAGATCATGCTATAGATGTACTGCTCCTGCATCAGTTTACAGTCATCTGGAAAACGTTTACATTTATTACTACCTTGTTTCTACACATACAAGGACATATGGAATACTGTGACAGTGTCACACACAACCACAGCTCAACCTCTAGTAGTTACATGTAGTCCCAAACTCAGAGATACGATACTACAGTAAGTGAAACACCATTTTGGTTGCATACATCAACCATTTACAACTATATGCAACATCTTTGCACAGTTAGCAATAGACACTCAAATACAATGTTAGCAGAATAAATTTAAAACATTTTAAAATTTCCATTTATTGTAAATTTGTTCCTATAGCAGAGAAACATGATATACAAGTTAAATAGAATAATCTGCATAATAAATGAAATCACTGATTTGCTGTGTGTGTCTTCCGTCCATTCGGTATACCTAAAAAATAAAGATACAAGTCAATATTATAAGAGTGTCAGAAATCAAACGAGTATGTGTAAGTATGCAATGAGGACGTACTTCCATCTAAGGAGGAGGTCAACCTATCTTGTTTGATAACAATGACTTCAAATAGATTTGAGTAGATTTTAGAATAGACTGCTTGAACTTACGTCTTTTACACTCAAAATAAGATCATTATAAGAACTTTTATCTTCTTTTTTTTAGATAGAAATAAAAGGGTATGAAACTCAGATAAACTTCTTGAAAATACCTAGTGAGGTATCAAACTAGTCAAATGATTCAACTGTTTTTGTACTCATTTACAACTAATAACTCAGATGAAGTTAAAACTTGGAGTACGTAACAAGAATCATTTTGCACTTTTTCAGGATTCAATCCTAGATTCTATCGGTTGAACTCTTTTGATTCTTGTCAACTTCTTATATATAAGAGATACACCTTTGAAAAGAAGTCAAATAATATTGAAATACTGGTCAGTGTATACATCACTACACCTCACCTCTTATTTAAATTCTCTATGACTTCTCTTTTCAGTCACTTTGAGTTTGTATTTCCTCTTGTGTCTGCAAAGTAAAAATGAAATGTCAAAATGTTACATTTGAAATGGTACTGTACCGACAGTCAGAAGGCAAAATAATGCTACGAGTCAGCCATGTTTTGAGAGGGACTATAGAATGGCATTTTCAGGGGAAAAAATAATGCTCTGATTTCTGAGAACTAGTCAGCCATGTTCTATAGTTCTGGATGAACAGTCAACAGAAAAATGATGTACAAACTTGTGAGAATGAAGCAGCCATGTTTGACAAGAACAATACAGTGCAAATACACAATGTTTAGAATACATGTTAGCAATATAAAAATATGACATGTAAATGGCAATCTTGTTCGTTTGCAATGGAGACATTTTCATTCTTTTCAAGTTTCATGAATTTTAATTGTAGTCAAAACAACAAAGAACTACCTTAAGTTTGTAAAAATCTGTTTCACTATTCTTATGCATTTCTGAACTGTATATTTCTAGAAATGTTAACCATTTTGTGCAGTATTTTAGACTTTTCCTCGTGATACTAGTAGACAATGAAAAAGTAACTTTACAAATTACAGGGGTCATCCACATTATTTGTTTGAGTCTGTCACAGATACCTAATTTTCATGGCTGTTACCTAAACTACATCAAATTACATACAAACAGTGGAAAACACAAGTCTTTCGAAATTACAGCATGAAAATAAAAACTCGGTGATAAACTTACTTGACAGCAATCCGTGGTTCAATTATATTCCTTTTCTGTAGACTTTTATATCTGTCAACTAAAAGACTACCTTCAGCCTAGAATAGAAACCAAATATCTGGATTAGACAAATGACAACTGAAATATGGTCACTTAAACCATGATGTACACAGACACACGAAGTCAAACTTGGAGTCAAAATCTTTCAAAAGCAATGTTTCACTCGTGGACCGGTGGTACTATACCAAGTCATACCAATACATGAACTGTACTCACCTTTAAAGTTCTCAGATTACCAGTAAGTTCATCAGAAAGTTTTAAATCGATACTAGCATCCTCATATCTGTTATATTGAAGTCAAGGTACAAACTATGATAGACACACAGTCAGCAAAGTCATTTAACATGACATTGTGACTAATAATAATGATTACAGCTGACTCTTTAATAGTATTTACTGTGTCTGAAAAAGGAGTACATGTTGTCTGTGTTAAAAACAAGAGAAACAAAGTGCCTTTATTTCATAGTATATGGAAACTTTGTAATGCAATGTACATGTACATACATAATATTGTGAAATTCCATCAACTTGGAAATTCATGTGTATCAATGTCTCCATTCAGCTATATTATGGGATATGCACAGCCAGAAACAGATAGACACAGACACACAGACACACAGACACATACATACATACATACATACATACATACATACATACAGACACCCACACGCATGCACACATCACACACACACACACACACACACACACACACACACACATACACACACTGTAGACAAGGATACTTATGTGGTCCCAATGTCTTGACTCTGTTGGGATCATTCCTTTTTTCCCATCTTTGTCGTGTTTTCTTATCAATCTCTTGTTGTTTCTGACTGATTTCTGATTTCAGAGTTTTCAGTCTATATACTTCTTTAATTCTTTTCTTCTCAACCTTTTCTTTTACTGACTTCTTGTCCTGCGATTCGAAAAGAAAGTGTTAATATTATGGTGTAGAAATATGCACAGAACATACAAAATCTACAGCATATACAGGTATTTAAAATGTATGGCCAAATTTGCTAGTTGATTATATTTGAATGTTTGCACTACTTCTGAGGGAAAGCAGCCATTATGACCAATGTTTGTACACATACACACACAACTGTTTTGTATATTCACTTGTAATGTTTAGAGGTATGCAGAGTGAGAATAGACAAACTGTCATTGGTAGCACTCTGTAACTGAAAATTTCAAGTAGGCAGTGAGGTAAGATAACCAATGGTCAGTGTATTTGCTAAAGTTTGGTAACCCCGATAACAGAATTAGCCCTACTGGCACAATGATTGTCATACACTGATAAAATCACAACTTACTTCCATTTTTCTCATTTTTTCTTTCCTTCTTTGCTTCAATGTTTTCTTTCCATCACGTCTAACTGGTGGATTTGGAGGTCGTAGTTCATCTTGGGTTTCTTCAGGTTTGTGTTCATTGTCATCATGGTCAAAGAGACCAGCTGACATTTCTTCTAACCAGGTTTCCTAGGTTACCATAGAAATACAAGTGACTCAATCAAGACTATTCAAAAATGGATCATTTTTAATGGCTAACTTGGTAATGAAACATTGATATTATACACCAGAAATTTTGTCACAAATTGATGTGTGTTTAATAGCGGCATGTCAAATTGGCATGGCAGGCACAATGAGTATGACCACAGCCACCAATAGCATTATGTATTATTAGACAGTGAGTCAAGCAGAGATTCAAGGACAGTGTCTGATTAGGATTAAAATTGAGTGTGAAGAATCGTTGTCTTGCACGTTCTAACAGCTTTACATGGTACAACACTGTTGGTCTTTAACTCATGAATGATCATATCTAATCACTGATGCTCCACTAATAAGATAATAGTAATCCAAGACCATGGGATTCAAACATTGGGGTTTAAGCCTCTTTCTCCCTGTACCATAGGAACGTCATACAACTTGGAGATACAGCGCCACCATAACTGTATCCAGGATTCTAAACTTCAAATACTGAGCATCAATTTCTAAGAGTATTCAGGTCAATTTATATCATCTTTGAGAAGAGTTTTGTGGTGGACCTCACCTAGGATTTCTCTTCTTGAGATAGACTGGTTACTTGCCAGAGGAGAGATATCTCTTACTTGTTGACTTGAACACTACAATGGTCTTACCTTCATTTCTGTTTCTGATACTTTGGGCACCTTAGTCTGTTTGTTGAGTTCTCTTTCCCTGTCCAATTTGCTGACTTCAACTTTGTTGGCTTTTCGGAGTAAATCCTGTAAGTTATAAACGTTTTTGATTGTGAATCAACTTCCCACAAAAAAGTTAAATATTTGATGATAGATGTGAATCTGTGTTTTATCAGGGATAGAAAAATGTACCAAATATGTAACACTTGGTTTTGTGACATTGTGGTGAAAGTGAGACATATACCATGAATACTTAGTGTGTATGCAACTGGTTTTAAAAACTCACAAGTCTACCTAACATGTTTCAATGTCAGATTTCAGTATTTTGGTTTGCAAAATGACATCACTGTAATACTAAATGACAACTAATCTGTAGAGTATGCCATGTCAGAGCGCCCTCATGCATCAGTGAGTGTTAGCTGATAGGCACATGTCTTGGAGACTAAATGCCAACCTGCACAGATAAAACAACTATATGATTATAGCTGATACAATTGGAAACCATATGATCTAAATAGTAGAAATGCACAGAAAGATACTGGTAGGTAAATACCAACCATTTTTCACAACTAATTTTCGACTTGCTGAGTGACACTGTTCTTTACATTGTTATACATACAAGACTTCAGGAAACACAGTGTGTGTTATAAGTATAGATCATTTAGTTACCTGGTGGTCATCGTAGGTTGGATTATAGGAAACACCTGGTAGTGGGGGTTCAACTGCTGGTCTTGCAGATGGTTTCACACCATAACCAGTTGGAAGCTGAAGAGTTGAAACAATGACAATTGAGTCAGAACATGTGCATGGATGGCAACACATTCATTTTTTTCAGTGATTTATCATGTCACGGATGGATCAACAAAAGAGTAAATAAAGGATTCTGGTACAGTTATTTGGTGAAGAGTGTAGTAACTCAAACACTGGATCTAGAGATATGGTAACATAGAATGTCCAGTGTCCTGAATTTCTTTTGGACATAAACCTCCTTCCCACTATAGTAGTACGAGATAGGTATAAGGTATGTTGTAATGAGACAAAATATGAAATGAGTCAGTGACCACAGCCAATCATACATTGGATCTGGTTTTTTCTTATCTGAAAGGTATTAAGAGATGCACCATTGAACTATCCTACACTTACCTTTTTCCTGACTTTCTTGGTGACTTTGAGATAATGTTCATTAGCTTCTACATTGGTTTCCTTATTGACTTCTTTAGCAACCAATAAATCTGTCAACAAAAACACATGACAGTGTTTCCTATGGTTCCTATTTTTTCTCTCACCCAAAATTATATAATTTTTCCAAAGTTTATGTAAAAGTGACTAATAAATATGTTGGTCTACAGCCATGGCAATGAAATTACATGGTACAAAGTACAGTTAAAATGGGAAAAAAACCCTGGTTTTTGCCAGATTTCTATGCTTCTCAGTAGTACACACACAGATCATAAGATTGACATTCTGAGTTTGTTTATGGACCAATTAATGACTGAATTTAGTTAGCATATTTATTTTATTTGCTGGTGGAAAGTGTAGCATGTAGTTGCAAAGTTTTCATCCTTTGAGTTGGATATTCAAACACATTCTAATGTTCATCATTCTCATTGCCTATATACACTTATATTGCATGGAATCCACTTCACCATTCCATTGTTACTACAGAATTACGTGATATAACTTATAGCAAGTATGTCAGAAAATCACTGACTAAAATAAACCACACTCTATACGTACCATCCTTTGCCCATATGTCATACATTTTATTCTCATTTAAGAATTGTTTCTCGTCCTCCTTTTTCTTCTTGAGAGCAGCAGCATGATCTAGTTTCCTTCTTTTGGATCTAGTGTAAATACCATCTTTTTCCTTTTCAAGAATTTCCAAAACTCTCTTTGATTTCTTACGTGGTTTCTTTGGTGGAGGTCTACAGAGAGCAACAGAAGTCATAAGTTTAGATTCAACTGCTTTCATTCAATTTTGGGATTTTCAATAACTAACTAAGCAAATAGTATTCTATATAATTACATATTTACCAGAGATAACTTCCACCAGTGTGTGCCCATACTAGTGGTATTTGCACAGCAGTGTACTACTGAAAATATTATTGCATACCTACATGCAAATGATATGAAGCATGTGATTGCATAGTGGAAATTTGTTGTTTCGGATAAACCACAGAGAGTTAGTTGAGGGTCTATGGATAAACATATGTAATATTAACAGAACCCCATGCCTCGTGAGTTCCAGAGTGAGTACTCAGGAGTACTTACACTCATGCTTGCAGTGTTTTCTGCTGCACTTTCACTCACTATGCTTGTGAAAGTACAGGCACAGAGAACACTGCAAGCACGTGTGGAAATATCCCAAGTACACCACACCGACACTTGCGCATCACAGGGTTCTCTAGTGTCATATTCTTTCAACTGAGGAGTAATTTTTGACAATTTGACTTGAGTCATGAAGTACGATAAATAAAGACTGTTATCATTTTTTGTCAGTATACAAAGAATACTAGGAACTCGATACCAAAGTTGCCAAGGAAGATGCTGATCTAGTATTCAGATGTAATGACTATTATCAGCTACATGTTCAAGGACAAGTGCAGGGGTATCTAATGTGCATCTACAAAAAAAGTTGCCAGAAACCAGAACTACTAAACGCTATAAATATTATTGAACACCATGGGTTTCCGAGACATGACATCCAGATGTTTAAAACTTACTTTGGTGCTGGTTTGATATTGGGATCTAATTCAAGATGTTTGAAATACGTCCCAGTTCTTATCCTCTTTTTTCTTCTCGGTTCAACTGCTGTAAATAAAGTTGATACTTGGTGTAATTACCACGGAAAACAACACACCCAACAAAAACACGATTCTCAATTAATCAAATTTCAGCAGTAAATGGAAAATTTTTGTCACAAATAAAAGACACAAAAGTATAACTCTGAAATTATCTACATGTTTATAATCATGTCTCAATCATACAACCAGAAACTACAAACAAAGTACTAGTCACAGTATACTATTTAATATTTCATAAACTCATCCAAGTTTCATACCTGATTTTTCTTCAATGTCTTTTTCCACGAAGAAAAGTTGTTCGTCTGTTTTCTCGGCAACAACTCCACTGTCAAATGAAACGAACAGATATCATGACTGATTTCAAATAACAATCAAAGCAGCATTTCACTCATCACCTGAAATTTTAGTGTAAAGTCAGTTACAAAAGTTTTGACACCAATACTATACAATACATTATCTTTTATGTGGCATGTACATGTAGTGTCAGCTAGGTGGATGTCTTGATGCCATGTTTGCAAATATTGAACTTCGGAAGATGTCTGGGGTGTCATCTCCATTTTACGTGAAGGGTGCTAACAAATTACATGGGGGGACTTGGTACCATTGTTGAGGGAGAACACTTCTGTAGTCAAGTGCAACCAAGTTTGTAGTAGCTAGGGTCCCTGTTGTGTTCAAATTTTACGATGTCCCATTGACCCTGTTTATTCCAATATATGGCACAAATATAAGACCACGTGTTCTCCGAATGACTAACAATTTTTCAGTAAATCATACACGATGGATGAGTTTCATTGGACCGATCATTGCCTGCGGTACTGTAACGCAATAAGCAAGTGTTCGGACTTCTTTGTGGATAAACAATCCATCTATTTGCTGGCGATAAAGATCATGTCTAGTAAATTGTAACTCATAATGAAACGTTGGGTATTTTTTAATAAGAATGATAACAAACTGTCACTGTATAGTGTGTTGTAAATGTGATAATACATGTACTAGTAGTAGCTGTATTTCGTCGGAGATTAACATTATTAAGGTCAGGATGTAAATTTGTCACAAGCGATGGTGCAATCATACTGCCGACACAGACAAGTGCCCCCCCCCCCCCCCCCCCCGTGTGGGCTAGGGTTATTGACGCTGCAACCTAATCGACTCTGTGAGCAACTATCATATAATACAATCCTAACAATTTCAAATTATTAACGTGGCAATTAAACACTTTCTTACTTTTATCAGCACAGTAAATTTTGTATATAAAATGTGCTTCTGAGTTTTGTATGGCGATGCTGGACACGTGTCTAAATTAGCGACTGAATATTTTTGTTTCATTGATTGTCATGGTTTCTTTTCTTACCCCGTTCGTAACTGTAGTCTTTCATCTTCCAAGTGTTCTTCTACGTCTTTGATATCAGTCTTTCTCCAGCCTTTCTTCTTGTTTTTACTGCCATGTGTTCGCCTCTTTAAATTAGTAGTCTCCGCCATTTTGTGATATACTGCCCTCAGCGGTAGTATGCACAATTTACTCCGTTTTAGTTTGTGGTATTTAGTAAGAGTGTCCTCAGTGGGTAATATTGTCAAATATTAAAGTATGTAAATGCCATCGACGTTTAATACAAACACTTGAAGTAGAAGTAATACCATTGACGTTATAGAAATGTCTGTACTGAGTATTCTGTTTGTTTTTTAGATATAATTTCTACACCCAATTGTTTGCTCAATATATCTTCAACTTATACCAGATGTATATTGAATGCCTTACGTACGTTCCTAAACGCCTTGTCGAAAAGAATTCTGTGCTACCAGATATGATATTGTATAATACCATTAGCTACTAGTAATATGACCGGTCTGATTAAAATCTGATGTGGTGAAAGCAGCTAAATGCTTTATTTACCTCTATTTCCATCGTTTTGTGTCGATTGTTTTTGTGGGAAGGCGGCGATCACTCGGAAAAAAAACAAATTACACAAAACGATGGAAATAGAGGTAAATAAAACATTTTAATAACCGCTTTCACCACATCTGAATTTAATCAGATGCCAAAGCCAGATCAAAATAAACCATATACATATCGATGGGGGCGCTGTTGATAATAAATGCAAGAACCACAAGAGACGACATGCATGGGTGAGCGATTTTAGCGCAACTTATTTCGTGAAGTCGTTGCAATTTGGGAGTAATTCTATGTATCCTTCAAACGGTAAGTAAGGTGTCGATGTTACTGTACTGTAGTGTTGTTTGAGTAAAAAATTCAGTGACGTATTCGTTTTGCCGGGTAAATAGCTGACTGTTCAATATTTCTCGAAGTTTGTCCCTGTGCCCTGGTCGGACGGTCCTAAATATAGGCTATCACTGCAACAGCCGTGTTGCCGTGGCCGGTTGAAAGATTACGGCTTTTACCTTCAGAACGCATGCCTGCACATTATCATGATGATAATATTGATATAGCAGTCTTATTCCGGAGACAACAATTCAAAAAATGTTCACAATTTTATAACATATCCCATGGAGGTAGTCCTTCCTATCTGGTAGGAGCAGAGCAGAAGATTTGTGGCCCGAACGACGTAAACGTACACCATTCAAACCTAACAGATCATAGACCCATGGCTACCGACAAACACGTCTGTGGGATGCCGCATCGTCTGGAAACCGACGATCATGCACGTGTACTGACTCCGGAGTTGGGTTCGGAGGTTGTAAACTTGTATGGGTGTAGATAAAATGTATTAAAGTCTGTCATGTCATGGATGTACGTGTACGTATTACGTACTCAACTGGGCAATTCGCAATGGCAATGTTGTAAATTGAATGCGAGATTACAGTCCATCAATCAAGGTGTGAGTGGGAAAAAGGAAGTAAATTTAGGGTCAACACATGGCCATACTGGTGTAGACATAGTGGTGGAAATTCGTTTCTTACCTGTGAGAACTTGACACTGACAGATAAGAACAATTGGAAATATAGACATTGCAAATTGCATTTAAACTTTAAAGGAAGTTAAAAGAGAAAAATACAATAACACCCTGCAGCTAAAAAAACACCTCTATCAAACACATAATATTTTCATAAATTAAGAAACAATATCTATCTATATATATCTATAAATAATGATATTAATATTGATGTATATGTATATGTAATACAATTTTCAGAGAGAGATTGTTGGATAATTAATTCATAAGCCCCAGGAATCAATGAAGAACAAGTTATTTGTACACTAACATTAAAAAATAAATATTATTCTTTCTTTTTTTATATTAATGATTTTTAGAGATAAAATGTCATTGTATTTTAGAATAATCATTAAGAATATATAATATTCTTTTAATTGTTTTATTTGAATTATTCAATAGTAAAAAAGTCATGTCCTGTGTTAGGCGTAGAAAAAAAATTGTTTGGTTCCGGTTACTCGACCCCACCTAGTTTTTCACACTGACCCTAAACTTTTTTTTTACATATTCAAGAAAAAATAGATAAAATTGCAAAAATTGTGAAGTCTTGCAAGAAATAGTGGATGCGAAAACTGACATCAACTTAAAAAGACAATATAAAACAGTTCTTCCAATCTGTAATGGCTGTACATCTGATGAGAAGAAACCAATAACACAGAGACCATATGGAAAACAATGGAAAACATAACAACCTGAACTAGACACTTGACATATGAAAAAAAGATATATAATAAAAATAAGCTAAAAAATCTACTTACCCCACCTATTCTAAAATAGAGCGTAATCGGAACCACACGATTTGTTTTGTTAGGCCTTAATGAATAATGGTAAACCATTGTATCAACTTGTCAAACACAAAATTGAAAATTGTTCTCTAAAATTCTTGAGTACACACTTCAGTCTTTGTCAGCACTTAATTGTTCATTTACAAGTATAATATTTAGTAATGAAATTTATAATATTTATAGCTGGATAAATATATATTTTATAGATTAACATAACAATTAATAAACTTCATCGCTTTGTAATTTTTTTTTTCACTACTTTTAGTAACTAGTTTTTGTTACAAAAGTTTTGTTGTGTATTTCGTTTTCCTTTTTTCGTGATATAAATAAAATTAAAAAAATTGAAAAAAAAATAAAAAATAAAAAATAAACTTCATCATTGTGGCAATATTAACCGTTACCCATTACAGTTATCTGTTATTATATCATGTAAGGTCTCTTTATCCTTAGAGAAAAGGAACTGGGTACAGCAATTTCAACAGAACATCCTGCAGAGTAAGTGTTGTTGTGTTCCCAACTCCTGTGTACAACTTAAATCCTGTTTATAGTCTCTCCTTATCTACGTAGATCTGACTAAATTCTAGTAGTCAGTGGATGCCAACATGGTTTCTCACCAAACCACTGGCAACGATACTGTATAGGAACTAGACTAACTGAATTCAGACACAGAATTAATATAATAGTATATATTAGTAACTCGTAACTTGTGTGTCTGGGTTAATTAGGGGCAGACAATAGGTTGTATTGAAAAGAACAACAGGTTTGTTCTTTGTCTCTACTAGTTTGTATTGGTGTCAATGATTTAGGCAAAAGTACTGTTATACAAGTTAAATTGAGCCATAGGTGCTTGAGTGAACTATAGACCCTCCACAAGAGTCTATGAGTGAACTAAGTGTTAGTCATGTGTCCTTGACTTATTGTGGGTGGAATTTAATACATAGTATATGACCTACATACAGAGAATGTACATTGAGGTCACCTGACTAGTAAAGTAACTTGGCAAAGTACCTTTGTTGAATTCCCTTTCACTGACTGCCAATTGTTTATCAAGGTGAGTTGGCAGAATTGTGACCTTTGGCCAATACACTTATTCTTATCAAAGTCACTTTTATGTACTCTTTTTTGAGACTTCTAAAAATTGTATTACTCAGTTACCCTGGACAGTATGTGTGTGCTTTCATGTGAAACTTGATATAAATGGCTTTTGTGTTGGATTGAGGACCGGAACAAGATATATAACAAGACTAATTCAGTTTTACAAGGTTATTTTCTTGTTATATCTCACCAGGTCTTGAAAATGAGTGTTGACAAGCAGAAACATGCAGCATGAATTGAATAGGATATCCAGCACACCTTGTATAAAAGTGACAGTTTCGACCACAGACAAGGAAAAGGTAAGACGTAACCTGAGGCTATACTCATTCCGTGATACTTTTGGGTTTGCCAGGGGCATCTGAACACTAATACAGTTTAGAGTCTTTAATTCAACACACCTGGCTTTACTTTTGTGAACGTTTATCACATACACATTGTGTGATTATTTTTTTAATATTTCCACTCACCTTGAGTCTTCTGCGACATGTGATATTAGCCCTTTGAAGTATTGGTGTCAGTGACAATGCTCAGCATTAACAAAAGTTTAGGATTCATTTAAAAAAAAAATTTTTTTTGACTTGTGAGTAGAAATTTTCATTAACTATGAACCCAGACTCCATTAGCATTCATTCTCTCAATTACAGTATTACTTTGACTGCTAAATTTGGTTTGGTTTAGTGTAGTTTGGTCATCCAAACCACAGCTCATCTATGTTGTCAAAAGTACTTTATCAGAAGGGCCATGTTTCATCAAGGTTTGTTCCCAGTATGATAGACCTTGAAAATCAAGAAGAACAGGATATGTTTGTTTTGTAGTGATTTGTAGTTTTAAAAAACTCAGACATGTATTATGGATATTAATATATACATGACGTCATCGTCTTATAGGTCCTACAGAATAAAGTACTACTCAGGGGTAAGATTATGACTGAAAAAAAAATAGCCTAGTTTCTGACAGCATAGGTTGTCTGTATGCAAATAAAATAAAAGTCTGCCATAACGCTGTTTTATCTTTTTTGTAATTTTTTATTGTCCGTTCAGACATTTATTTATTCTAAATTTGAATTAACGACTAACTACACAGTAAGTGATTAGCAAGTCAAAGCCAAGATGCAATTAAACAGATCAATGGATTATTATCAAAAGTTTGTCTGTTTACATGTTGTAATTTGATGTACAATATTTGTATATATGGTTGTAGTATTATTATTTGAAGTATTATGCCAGTATTATGAAGTATTATATTTTGCACTTGATCCATCACCTCTGGCTACTTTTGTTCAACTTCAAGCCTTGTACTCTGGTGACTGAACCAAACTTTTCAAAGTCTTTTATTTATGTAAACCATTCATACAACAGTATGATAAAATGACATTATATTAGCAATTCTCTACATGAAAGTTGGTATTTTGATATTTCAGTCTATTACTTATATTTTCAGCTGCTATTGCTAGGGTTTCAGAATCTTGTGAAAATATTTATTTTAGCAGGCCAAATAAAGCTTGGTCCTGGCTACCCAGAGTCCTCCAGAGTAGGTGGCAACATGAACACCTTGTATGCATGTAGGGGTTGAAGAAGTCAAGTTTATTAAACTCATAAGGAGACTTTTCTCACAAATAATCACTTACGTTTACATTTTCCTTTCAATGTTATATTGGAGTAGTTTAATATATAAATTCTCCAGATACTGTCAGCGTTTTGTATGTTTTAAAGTGAGCCATGTTGCCATAACAATAGGTGAGATATTTATGAAATACAGATATATATACAGAACACAACTAGAGATATAGAAATGGAAATATGAATTCAAGAATAGCAATCATCATTGATGTATAGTTAATACCATTATTACATATATGTACCAGAGATTACTTGCACTGCTGTACATGCATAGTAGTGGTATTTTCACTGCCGAAACATTACTACATACCTGCATGCAAATGATATGCAAATGGAGATGTGGCTGTTCGCTAAATATGCATGACACAGGAAATCACATGTTTTTTAAAATGTTTTTTTTAATGGAAATTTGCCATTTCAGATAAACATATTTAATGATAACAGAACCCCATGCCATGTGAGTTCCAGTGTGGGTACTCAGGAGTATTTGCACTCATGCTTGCAGTGTTTCCAGCTGCACTTTCACTTGCTACTCTCATGAAAGTACGACCACAGAGAACACTGCAAGCACTCATGCAAATACCCTCAAGTACACCACACTTGCACTATCGTGTCATGGGGTTCTGTCATAGCATCTTATCTCTAGAGATGATTTATGTGATAGCAATTAATTCTGTATATAACATCACCATCATCTGTTTTATTAACAGAAATGTATCCCTTGGGAAATTTACAAATAGATGTTGGGTCTTGGAACATAAAACTAAAGTAATTGATTGTATAGTTCTTTTTATGAGCTGTTTCACAATGTGATCAAATATTAAAATATATTTTCAATAATTTCAATAATAAGTCCAGTACACAGCCACTCTGAATGTAATCGATCTGTAAACAAATCTATATTTCTAGTATACCAGTAGCACTAATCTAAATTATGCAAACATTTGCCCCGTGTAATAATTATACTAAAGGAAGTATGAATTCGATATGTTGAAACTGAACCCATTTTTACATGTAACGGTTTGAATTCATTATTGCATACCTTGTGTAATTTGATATCAGGAAAGTGCATTACAAACACTAACAGGTTTTAGTTCACAATGTGAACTGTTAGCTCTGTGTCGAAACCCAGCAGCGTATATACAAATGTATATACATCCAGCGCTAGTGTTCTGTATGACAAATACTGATGGTCTTTCCATACTTTAATGACATTGCAGTGTTATAGTTTGTATGATTTCATGTTCAAAATACATTCACCATGACATTATTATTACTGCAGGCAATCTCACCACCTATCTCTTTCTCAATCATGAATAATGGCCAAAATGTGTGTGATTTCTTGTTCAGTACTTGGTACATCCCATAACACCAAAGCCTTTCTGTCTGTACCACAATCGTTTATAGCATCCATATCAAGTGTAAAAATATACTCTTTCATTTGCTTATTGATCACGTTAGAAAGGCCACATGACGGGCTTGTCAATAAACCAATTGAAACAGTATGCTTTTACACTTGATATGAATGCTATAAATGAGTGTAGCACATAGAGAAAGTGCTTTTACTTCAATGTTACTCCTTGTATTGTGTTTCTGTATATCATTACAGGGTAAATTGCCAGTAGAAGGAAATCCCAAACATATCGCCATTAAGTACCGTCATATATCATTTAAAAGAATCAAGAAAATATACCAAGAGATGCATAGTTTACTAACATAGTGTGTGAAATATAAATTAGATTTGGTAAATTCTGTTAAGTGAGTGACAATAAGTACTATGTCTTCACAATGGTTAAATTCAGGTGTGATAATAAAAATGTATAATGTAGTTTGCTATTTGTGGATGTAGGAAGCCAGGATATAATGTTTTTGTATTGTAAGCCATATTCTCAACAGGGGCACAAATAGATTGTGGTATTAAAAGTGGCTGCTTTGGTTTGATCAATACATCACTTGATTGTGTTTTAGAAATCATGATATCCTGAATGGCCTTTTATTCGCAGTGTATTCCATCATAATTTCCCCCTCACTTGTATTGTCGTTTTATGCGTACCTAGGGGATCTGTCATTTTATATGTACCTAGGGGAGCCTTTTGTACAAATGCTGGTTTTCAGTAGTTTGTTTGTGTGGTGACTACTTAAATGTACATGTAATGATGTATGCACAACTCAGCCACTGAGGTGTTAATAACTTAATCCATTGGTAAGAAACACATTACTGACTAAATCAAGGTAAAATTTATGTTGGGTTGAAATACAACTCCTTTTTTTTATAATAAGAATTTCTGTAGTGTTGAAAAATTGGTATTAATTTTTTGTATCGTAAATGGCTCACCTAAAACTCAAATTTGATAGTACAAGGTTTAAATATGAATTTTCTTCATGTAACTTGCATAGCATATTGTCTTCTGTGATTTTATTGATCTGGTGTTAATTTATTCATTTTCTTTTTATATGTAAATTTGAGATGCATTTCTATTTCTCTTTTGCAGAGTTAATTAATGCTGCTTTGTAGAGATATTGTGTGACTGCGACCAGAAGAAAATGTATTCTATGATGGAGAAATCTATGCATAGAGGCCAAAAAGGACCTCGACTGTATGCCAATCGACTCTTTATGATAACAGTAATAGTACTGGTGGTTGGATTGTCATTAACAGCATTAAATGTATATGAATTGCGGCGTATGCAAGACACACACATGGCAGCATATCACGGATACTTGCCCAACGCAGAAGCACAGAGTGCAAGATTGGCTACAACCAGACCAGTGTTGTGGCTCCATGCAAAAAGAGTAAGTACTGACTGAGTTTTTATTTTTTTGTTGATTTTTGTTGTGAACATTGTAGCAAGGAAAATAAATATCTAAAAATGTCAAAGTGGTGCGAAATCATGATTTTTAATCTTTTGAATTATATGTATTTTTTGATAATTGAAGAATGGAAGATGTAGTATGATAGTAGTGTTTTCAATTAGTAAAGACGGCCATTGATTAATAATGACAGAGGAAATGAAATAATTTTGTTTCACAAAGCAGATATGAATTATGTCTCTTTGAAGTTAGCCTCGATGCTACCTGTTTCTGTAGCTTTGATCTCTCTATATCACATCGAGTCAAGTGGATCAATTCAAGTGAAAATCTAGCCTAACCACATGCTGCCAGAAGTCATGTCAGTAATAAACCATCATACACATTGACAGGCACTTGTACGTACTTTATTCAAGAAAAACACATCCTGATATGCAAATATTATGTTTACACTGTAATGCCACCTTCAAGTTTGAATGTATTACAGTCACATGTGGATGTGATGATGTCATCAGCCACCAACTGAATTAAATACAGTGATTGGCAGTAATTAAAAATGTAGCATGAAATGTCGTTCTACATATATATCTATTTGACTAGACGTGAGTGAGAGAGAGAGAGAGAGAGAGACTGAAGTCATGGATAGCATCTAGACTACTTTGATGTATATTGTACTTTTAACACTTAGTACCTCCCCTATGGAAACTTTACTGAATTTGTGATCGTCAAAAATGACTTAAATTTTTTTAAAAAGTGTCTGGAGATAAAATTATATGTATGTGTCTAGTATTATAAAAATATGTATACAAGTGTCTTTTCAAATATATTTTGATAAAAGTGGAAATTATTTGATAAAACTTAGCATAATAGCAAGATACATATTAACATTTTGACATCGATGATTATTTATCTCTCAAACTTAACAAAAATGATAGTTTCAAAAATAAATTCCGTAGTTTTTCCTATTTGCAATAATAGTTGTCATGACCATTGGCATAGAACAACCAGGGTATGAATCCCATATTTTTTTGTTTGAACATGTTCATCTTGGCTTGCATTTCATGGTATGCAAATGTAGTGGTAGTTATATTTTTTCACATGATGCATGAAAATTGTAACTGTAGTTGATTATAAAGCCTACCATTGTGTACATGAAATGGTGCATAGCAATACCTTCCTGACACTTTAACCAGGATATGGAATTGTAGAGTCATTGGAAATTTGATTAACAAAGACTGAATAGTTGACAGGGTCCTTGACTTGTGGTAACGCAGGGTTGAGTCTATCACCATGGGAGCTAGAGAACATACTAGCATTTGGGTTTTCATTTTCCTATTTTTTCACACGCTCAAATGTACTTTTAGATCTTTCAATTTTTACAAATAGATTTAGTCTTTCAATTTTTTATTTTTTCCTCAAATTGTCTAGATCCAATTTGAAAGTAAGTCAGCAACTATAACAAATGCTTTAATTTTTGTATTTGGTATTTTGTATTTTGTGTTTTTGGTCACTTGTCTAGATCTACTTTTGGAGTATAATATAACCTCTCAATACTGTTCAATATTTTCATTTGTGTATTGTGCTGGCAGTTTTGTGACAATTCAAGAGTACGTATTCTGAAAAATCAATTCTCTAATGGACTAAGGTCATGAAAGAGTTGATCTCATTGATATTTATTAAGTCTATGTACATCTGTCAACTAACATGTTAAGAGTATAAATTATGAAAAGGGTTGTTCGAGTTTGTGTGAAAGGCATAATTTTTTTGAACAAATAGCTATGTAACAGCATATTTTATGTTTCCCATGTATTGTGGTAGACATAAGCTATTTTACTTCCTGGTGGTGTTTCCAGATAAATCTTGAGGTTGTTGAAGTCATTAGAGAGATTATGCCATAACATAATCAAATTCGTCATTCTACATCAGTAGATGTTCAATGACTAGTCTACTCAATGAATTTTTTTCAAGCACGACTAGTAAGATACGCCATGTTGTTCAGCCTTATCAGGCTAAAACCACAATGAGTACTGGCTGATAGCGTGGCACGAATGTCTACATCTTACAGACTAGACTACAAAGTGATATTCAATCTTATTTGGAAAGTGAAGAATTGAATAGAGACTTGAGTTACATAGATAGTCAAAATGAAAAATTCTGCTCTCTTGTTGAGAAAATTTCAGAATTCACAGAAGATTCACTAAAGGTACTTTTTTGATTTTTAAAAAAAAATTTTTAGGTCAGATATGAATTAATACATGGGGATTTATTATACTTCAGGGAGTACACATGTCTATGGCTCCCATATTTCATATTTTATTATAGCCTTTTCACTTTTATGAGGTACAAATAACAAAACTAGAACAACTCGGTCCAATGTCCTGGACTGTCCAGGACATATATGTTCCAGCAGCATCATCATCATACTAGATTTGTAATGTAGTATTTCGCCCTTTTACATTTCCGTATCTGATGGGGTTTTGTTATGCAAGGAAGCAATCGATGTATTAAAAAGAAATCTCTTCCTGTGTAAATCATCATCCTAGTATAATACTATATCTGCTGATAATTGGCACCATTAAATGATTCAGTTCAGTATATACCATAAGCTGCTACCATGTAGAATGTGACATTTCTATCCAGGTCTGTTGTAGCTACAGATAATTGCCACGATTATAGTTCTGTACATGTCACAGACAGCACTTCATCTCATTCATGAATCTAAAGTTTCAGTGATTTCAACCTAAATCTGGTTTACTATGTACTTACAATTGATGTACCCATATAAAATATCAAAGCTTCCTACCCATTAGTCTAGTCTGCTGTAACTGCATCTACAAGTTGAGACCACAGAATATGACAAGCTTAATCACACTCAAGGATGTAGCTCAGGTTACCCAGTCCTAAAGATTTTTTCCCCATCAAACCTAAACTTTTTATTTACTATAATTTAGCTTTGCAAACATGTCATGCAAAAGTTTTGGAAAAACATTTCTTGAAATTGATAATAAAAATCAGATATTAAAAAAAAAGAGTAATAAGAAAATTAAAGTTTGTTTTCCCCACCCCCAATCCCTCCCCCATGCTAATCTTACTATTTTTGAAAGTTATGACCATATCTTCAAAGAACAACATTTGTGTTATTAGAATATTTGATTTTACATTACCAAAGTTTCTGAAATTTCTACCCATGTACATGTATGTTGTGTCTACACTTTAGTCCTCACAATTAGTATATCAGACATTATTATGGTACCTACATGTATGTGCTCAGAGAATTTCTACCCAGACATGGCCTCCAGTAAAAAATTAATACATTACTAGATTCCATCTCAAATACATATCAAATAGCAATTGGTAACAAAGTGATTGATGGTACATGTGTACTTCCTATATTTTCATATTAATTTGTAACCTTTCTGTTGGAGATCAACACTCAGTATTTGAATTGATTGGAGTTGCTATCTCTGGTGTCTTTGAAGACCTAAAAAGATATACTTTGATTTAGCACAGAAATGGTATGTAAATTGTAACTAATAATGAACGAGACACCATTACTGTACATAGTCTAGACAGGTTTACAACATGACACCCAGCTTTCTGTTGGGAGATCAATTTCAAAATTCATGCCACAGATCACAGGGAGCCCAGGAACCATGTTACAAACAAACAAACTAGCAAACAACAAACAAATAAAACAACAAATAACAAACAAACAAATGATAAATAAATAATCAAATAAATAAACAAACAAACAGATATTCATGGGGGTATACTAGATATGTTTTTATACTCATCACAGTGTATGTTTGTATGCAAGACAGTGTGTAGTCTCTTCACAGACCAGAACAGATAGTTTGATTATTAAATACAGACATACTACTTGTATAATTAATGAATAAGATGCTATATTGTTGTACATAGCATCCAGATAAGCTTATATAAAATGCCACCCAGCTTTCTGTTGGGAAATCAATTTCAAAATTCATGCCACAGATGCAAGACGCTGTCTGTGATCTTTTACAGATTTAAAAAAGATCCTTTGATTAATATAGGGGTATTACTATCAACTATTAATGAGTCCGACAATGAATATGCTCAGACACAATTGCTATACAGGCTTTAACATTGCCATCCAGCTCTCTGTTTGGAGATACATTTCAAAATTTAAAATGATGCGAGAGGCTGTCTGTGGTCTCTTAATTCATAGACCAAAAAGATAGGTTTATCAATACAGGTACATTATTTTGTTGAATTAGATACAATTGCTGTACGATGCTTTAACATGCCATCCAGCCATTCTGTTGGTAGATATATTTCAAATTTAACATGATGTGAGATGCTATCTGTGGTCTCTTCACAGACCAGAAAGGTAGTTAGATTAATACAGGACTGGTACACTACTGACAATAATTAATGAATCCGACATCATTCCTGTCAGAATTAAAATGTCACTTTTCTGTTTTGAGATCTTGTAAAATTCATGTGATATACAACCTGTGATCCCTGTGTAGACATTTGATCATTTAACTCTAGTTACTTCTACAAAGATGATTTGATTGACAGTTGGATTCTACTCCTGCTGGTTTCAGGACTGAATTACAATGTACTATTGAAAACATTGAACCTGAAACAGTGTGTCATCTGGTGCCACAAAAAAAGCCTACTGTTGTCTTAAATTTGATGGTCTGGCACAACAATATCATTCACAACACTGCTAATGTTTTCTTTACATGAGCTGCCATTATCTCAGCAGACCATCACCAAATTATTTACAGCATAACAACATGAATTTTCCTAATGAAAATGAAATAATTTGTAATGCAACTACGTGCTGAGGTATAGACAAGCAAAGAAAATGTAACATGTTATTAAAATTTTCTGTTGTGCCTGCTGATGTAGTGTATCAATGTTAATATTAGTATTACCCTGGTAGTTGAGCCTTCGGTTTTCTTAGACAAACAAAAACTAAAACCGTTGTTGCAAGAGTGTCGAGACAGCAGTAATGAGCTATTGAATGGACGTTTGTTTAATTATAGTCTCAGTAGGAAGGTGGAGTTTCATAAACTTGCAGTGTTGTTTTGGGACTTCCAATGCTTACACTGTCTTGATTAGAATCGCACAACAGAGGAACCGCTACCACCCACTTGTGTAATCTACCACATTGAAGAACAATAGATTTATTTTGCATCTATCTTAGTAAACCGAATGGATTACCAGTGTTGTATAATAAAATATTTGCTGAGACAGATAATGAAATGTAGCAATGTCTATAGTCAAGCTTTTGTCAACCAGATGATGAAATGTAGCAATGTTGAAATTGTTTTTGCATGAGACTGGGACAACAAATTTTGTCAATGAAAGCCAGAGGATGGTCTGTGTAAGGTTTCACAGTTTTCAGTTGTAATCATGTACAGAATGTCTAGACATGATTGTGATCAGAAGACAACCTGTGAAAAGATTCCTCATTCACCATCGTGGCTCATCAAGCCATCTTGTTTTTCTCACCAAAGTTGGCACTTGTCAATATCAGATGAGAGTAATTCTGTATACAGATTATCAATATTTATTAGTACATATTTGAACATAAATTATCTCTTGTTACACATACTTCATATCTAGTAGATTACAATAATGTGCAAATGGTCAAAGATACTACATAATGTGTACCAGTTTGATGTCTGTACATAGTGTCTGTCAGTTCAAACTAATTCCATGGCATTTCTCATTTTATCAATTTAAAAGTAGTCTCTGTGTAACTGTTAGTATAAGCTTATAGTGAATTATTATTGTTTGTTTTTATATAGCGCTGGCCTATTTTGTGCTCAAAGCGCTTTACAATTATTACCCCTGGCATGGATCTATAGTAGCACAACGGCCCTTTACTTCCTCAGCTCCCTGGGGAGCATACAATCCATTGCAGCCTTTACAAGCGCATAGGATTAAAGCATTCACAATACAACCTCTATCCTACCGGGTCCCCAATTATACAGCTGGGTTGACTGAAGCACAATAATCGTGGTTCAAATCTTGCACAAGAACTTTAGCCATCAGAAAAAAATGGCAGTAACAGTGCTTGAACCTGCAACCTGCAGATTCAAAGCCAGCCACTCTAACCGTTCGCCCATCATGACTCCTTCTTGGAATTCTTGGTACAGTTTAATACATCATGCTAGAGAATGAAAATGAAACAAGAAGATCAACTTATTCTCATGTACCTATAGTAATGTCAGACTTTGTACATTGTAGCTCTCGTTCTGGCTCTGAGCTGACAAATAGCTTTGATCATCTCTATACATTGATAGCATACTTTAGTAGTGAGAACACACCTGATGTCTGTTCAGTTTCATTGTCCATTGAAATTTTGAAGCAGA
The DNA here is from genome assembly GCF_964340395.1 of Glandiceps talaboti. Taxonomy (NCBI): domain Eukaryota; kingdom Metazoa; phylum Hemichordata; class Enteropneusta; family Spengelidae; genus Glandiceps; species Glandiceps talaboti. The sequence continues at coordinate 71,869 of NW_027554289.1, read as the reverse complement.
AGTCAAGGTATTGATCAAGGAATTGAGTGACTGATATATTTACAATTCGTCTAAGTGATGAAATTCTATATCAGGTAACTAGAATTGTTTTTTGTTTTAATTTATAGTTACATGTACCAATATTTCCTTGTCTTTTATGGCAGTGAATACTGAAAGAACTAAATTTGGCCGCCTTTATTCAACACCAAAACATGATGATTTTTACCTTTTCATCCCATTTAGGTAAAATTTGAAATCATTAAATTTCACCAATGATTGCACACCAAAGAAGTATACTGTTTGATGTCAAGCATTTTATAGAAATGATAAGTTAAAATCCTGTGTCAACATCATTTTACTTGCTGTCTTTTTATTTGAAAATGTAATTAATCTTAGTTTATACAGAATATTTTCCGTAAGCCCAGAGATTTCATTCCTCTTCAGATCTGTAGACAAATGCTCTGTGGAGCTTAGATGGTGCTAGTCTTCTTTTCATAGTTGTCTAATATAGCTCTCATTTTGGCCCTGAGCTGAGAGATTGATTGATTCATCTCAATACATTGATGGCATACTTAGTGAGAGTGCACCTGATGTCTCTTCAGTTTGATTGTTGAATCCAAGGTATTCCTTGAAATGTAATAATTTCACCATGGTAACGCTGTCATGGCAACAGTATGTATTATACAGTATGTCGTCTGTTGGTTGTCACAGTGTTTGCAGCTGTTGAGGAAGACGTAACTCAACTTCTGGTAATTCAAATGCAATTATATTGACTGGGTAACATTATACCATCTGATGTGTAGTCAAGGCTGCTTATATAATGATGAGAACTCTACACACAGAATGAAATTATTCAATTTGACAAACATATGTGCTGGCAATGCTTTATTGGAAACTGACATTGTAAAGATGACACTTACATCATCTTTATTTAAATAAAAACAATTTGTGGATACATTGAAATAAACTAATGTGCATATCAACATGTCATGTTGTCATAAGCAGTGATGGAAAAATTATTTTATCCAGAAAAGAAATAATTTAAGATCATTCTCTCTATGTACAATTTTAAATTATATGAGAATGATGGACAGTTGACTTCATGTAATACTGAACAGTGGACATTGCTTGAATTTTTGTGTCAAGTAAAATTTAGAAGGTTCGAAAATGAGAAATGTGAGGTGTTATTTTGAAGAAAGGAATTAATCTAAAAAACCAGCTTTGTCAAATGAGGAGATAGAAGTGACATTACTATGAGTGGTGCTCATCAAATGAATCATGAATAGGTAAAGAGCTGTAAGTAGATTTTTGTGTGGTTGATGTATTTTAAATGAGCTCAGAATCTTTTCAGTGGTGATTGTTTGGAGGTGTAGTACTAGTAAAATAGTGTTAGAAAACATTTGCAGTGGCAGGTATTAAATTAATGACAATAAATAATTAGTATATCATAAAATTACAAAAATAGAATGAATAGTTGATTCATGGTGAATTTAGGATCATGACACCCAAGATGAATGTTAAATTTTAACTACTACATGACATGCATGTAGGAAGGCTATAGGCATTGATATATATATTGTCATGTCAGTGCAGTAAGGTCGTATTTGCTTTACAATATAGTAGCAGATATGATCTTATTATCGGAGTTTTGTTTCAATTTTGTTGTTGAGAAGTTGCTTCGACCCAAAGACAAGATACTTCTTAGTCACAATATGTCTGTTATAGTTTTGATGGGGTGTATTAAAATAATAAATGAAAACAGTTACAAGTTGTACATGAACACAATATATATACACTGCATTGTATAAATTCAACTTTTACTTACATTTTTGAAAGATTTGATTCTCTGGAATGGGATTTCAAAAAAAGAATTGACCAAAGAAACCTTGGCAAGGAAATTTACATGGAAATAGAAGTCAATTCTCCCCATTTTACCTTGAATGTAAAAAAAATGTTTAGATTGGCGGCTTAAACTAGGGTTGGTAGGGTTACTGGAAACACACCCCTTTTTCATTTGGCCAAGAAATATCTAAACTTTTGCGAACTTTATTCATTTCAGCAAAACTGTAACTGATATTATTACTTTTTGCTATCTATTTAATTGGTCAGTTGTAGCACATTGAATTGAAACCAATACTAAACTAGTATGGTTATCAAAAATAAAAAAGGTGAAATCTACACCACCATGTTATGTTTTTTTTTTTTCAAGTTACATACAGTCCATTAATCAGATAAGGGTATTGTTAGACCAAATTAGATTGATGATGTTACACTATGCTATGTAAGTTGAAACTGAAATCATAGAAATACCTGATTTACTTTCAATTTCGCAAAGTAATATGGTAAACTGATCTATCATAATCGTATGAAATGCTAGGCATACAGTGTAATTTGATCAAGTCAGTTATGGAGCCTCTAGGATTACTCATTGTAGTCATACCCACATAATACTAGATACCGGTACATGTAACAAGGATTGAAGAAATTGCTGTCACGATATACATGCGATGTTGGGGTGCCTGCTGTATTCAAACAGAAATTACAAACTTTTTTGAGGGGTTTTGAGCCAGTTCTCATCCTACAAAAACTTACTTTTTAATGGATCTGTTTTGTACCCCAAAATACAAGTAATTCTAAAAAAATGTCATCAAATTGAGAAATGGAAGAATTTTCACTATAGTAAATGCATATAAAAGTGTCAACAAAAGAACTATTTTTCTCACTACACACTGGTTTTGTATTCATAGCACTACATACTACTACATACTGATTTGAAATTGATTGTGCGGTCTGAAACAATTTTCAATTTTTTGGCAAATTTAGTTAGAAGGGGGGGGGGGGGGGTCCAAGGCCTAACTAAAAGAATTTAGTTTTTTTATCTTAAATTGAACCATTGATCTTGTCCCTTAGTATTCATGGCCAGGATGTAGCTCAGTGATACATAAAAGTTGACAAATAACTGGATATATAGCTGGATTAAAGTGGACAAATTACCAGTTACTGGGTATGTAACTGAGTGATAGTGATGTACAAGATTGTATGAAATATAACATGTTTCCCTTGAAGTAATGATGCATGAATCTTAAAGAGTATACTTGTCTATGTGTGATAAACTTCTCACTAATAACTCCATTGACATTTCAAGTCTGTCAGTGTTTTAACTAGCTAAATACACACAATGTATAGCTATACATGTTATGCCATTATTCATTATGTACATGTATTAATGAAGATCACTCACTCAACAACTCTGTTTACCAGCTCAGTATTACATTGATCACTCACTCACTCAACTCTGTTTACCAGCTCAGTATTACAATGAAAGTTTCACAAATGTCAATAAACCAGAGCAGAATGTTTAAAATTGAGTTTAACCACAGTTTTTGGATTAACTGATGTCATTTCATCTTCTTAGAATTAGTATTTGCAATTGGTATTATCTGAATGATGCATGCTACTTGGTTTCTTACTGCCTATGTACTGTTAGCATATTTCTTTGCAGTATCACAGATGGTTAATTGCCATGCCACAAGTAGGTATTGACAGGATAAGGAAAACCTTGTGCAAAAATAGAAATACACCATGGTCATTGTATTGTGTGTGAACATTGTATGTTACAGCCCCAATATTGGCTCTTGTACCCTCAGGGTAAGATAATAAATGGTAATCAACCCATGCGTTGAAGTCATATAACACAAAAATAACTGCCATCATATTTTATCAGTAATAATGTATACATGCTGAATTTGACTTTTACAGTTTTATGATGGGAATGTGTTTTGGAGTTCCCCATGTATGACTTGGAAAGTATATATCTTGTAACTTTGATTAAGTATTATACACTGTCTCGTATATTGCCCATGGGAAATATCGGTATACATGTACATGTACGCATCACTTGCTAAGAAAGGATCCTGGATGTTAATTATCTGAAACGATGTCAAGATAGCATAGTGAGATATGTTATAAAGGGTCATTCAATGATTGTGAAATCAAGTGGATGGTACAAGAGATGGACAAATGATATTATAATTGCAGTATACATGAAAAGAACTAACATATTAAAAAGCAGTTTATATACCTCATCATATACAAGTTATAGGCATTGTATTGTTATATCTTTATTATTTATTTATTTCAGATAGAGAGTGGTTACCTTAATCATGTCATAGCAGTATTTGATCGTCTTGGATTCCTACGTGGTGGGCCTGAATCTGATTGGGACATGCTATGGGCACATGACTATCCGTTTAATGAATTGTCCAGTCAAATTATGGATATGAAGCCTCATCAAAGGGTAAATACTTGCATGCTTAAGTTAGTTTGATGTAGACATATCAACTTTGACTTGAATTGAATTAAGTCTTTATTCACCCATATCGAAAATTTTCTGAAGGGCAAGAGGCTTGAAAATAGTTACACATAAATTAATCTAGTCTAGCCATGGAATTGGACAACATAATTTAATAACATGATGAAAATATTATGTGACTGCTACAAGATATCATTGGAATAAACATCCAACATGATGAAAAAAACCAAACATAAAACAAGACTTTATAATATGTTTGAATAGAAAACATTACAAAATCAAATATTGATATTTATATTATACTTTGTCTGACTAGAGTGCCACTAATTTTGTCCGGAATATTGTTCCATAATTATGAACTGCTGTGTGTACTATTTAATATTATGAGAAGGATAACATGCATTTGTGTATTAAAATAAAACATGGCAGATGTATGTGTTGACTGCTACATTGTAGCAACAAGAAAATGCAACATTTGACAATATAACAGAGTCTTATGATGAGTGGCATACTCCGGTGTTTGCTTGAGGGCTTGCAATGATGATGTTCTCTGAGGGCTGTACCTGTACTAGTGAAGTGAGTCAAAGTACAGAAGAAAACATAACAAGCACAAGACTTAGTACAAATACCCTGAGTATCCATGGTAACACTTCGTGGGGTTTTGTTCTTACTGCATATGTTTATTCAACAGAGCAAATTTTGTAAAGATGTAACAGTGTTTTCAAACAAAAAAAAACGGTTTCACATGATTTTGTGCGCATGGAATGATTGTTTGTTCATTTGCATACAGGTATGCAATAATATTTTCAATGTTCTGCTGTTCAAATACAAATTATATGTGCACACACTGATGCAAATTATCACCAGTTCAAATATAATAATAATTCTTGATCTAAAATACTTTTTAATTAACACTTAGCTTACAAAACGCAGAAATTTAGACCTACAGGGTACTTTATTTTTCACATATACTAATGCACATGTATTCTTATGTTGTACTTTAAGTGAAATCCATATAGACCATACTTCTAAAAAAAATATGGATGACTTGTTTGTCGAAAACTGAATATGTGAATGACCTTAGGTGTGTGCATAGATATAGTCAACCTGAAAAGTGCAGAGGAAATTGATGGCTTTTAATATAGTTGATGTGTGATATTGATCAAACTCAATTACATATTGCCAATTTATATGCACAGACCGAGTCAGCTTATTGTATGGACTGGTATCCATGGAAACAAGTCAGTGATGGAAGTCTGGAAGTCTAAGGGCCAAGAGACTAGAAAAACAAACTCCTACTCATTTCATTTAATATCAATATTTCCTGGCTTAAACTAAAGTTGTAGGTTTTCTCTGTGCTGTTTTTTTTGAAAAGATTCCTGTAGTTATGCAAGACTTTTGTGTATTTGTGTGTTTTCAGTTGAATCACTTCCCAGGAATTGGTTTTATTACAAATAAAGTATATCTGGCTACATCTAAACTGAAGTATATACCTTTAGCTTTTGAAATGCCGAGACAGAAAGAGGACTTTCTCAAAATAGTAAGTGACTTGCTTTTTAAAAATGAAATGAAAATGTGATATATACATGAAATTTGTAAATCACTTGGAGTATGTATAAAGAGAGACATGTATGGGAACTTGAAATTTACAGAAGCTATCATTGGTCAGAATAGAACCATGTGACCTTCCATAAAAACCTACAATTATGAATGAACAGTGCTGATATTTATAATATTATTCATAAACCTATCAAATCATTTGTATTGAACTAAATGTGTATTGAGTATCGGCTAGATATTGTCAAACTTACATCCATTGTTTTACAGAGAACACACATACCAAATCATATGAGTGAAAGTTTTGACCCGGTAGAGACTATTTACAGTGCCAAATAGACTGATTTGCCATGTATGATGTCAGGAAATATTATATCACAAAATCTGAGAGATGTCATAGTTTTTATAGTTCATTATTTGTGTTCTACATGAAATGTTAGTTAATGCTTTGTATTGAATTGTCATATACAGGCAAATGAAAATCCTGACAAGTTGTGGGTGCAGAAAAGTAGTAACCATCGAGGCATCAAGGTCAAAGATCTGAAAGGTATGATATGATAGTACCAGGGTAGTAGCTATATGTGTGTTCATTTCAATGCCTTAATTTGCTGTCAATGAATAAATAGACTCAAAATGAAGGAAGAATAGAAATCAGAGATGTAAAGGAAAATGGTTTAGATTTTAGAAAATCATAAACACAGCAGGGTCACATAATTATAATTTCCAAGGCTAGGCATGTAATTAGATACATTTCTGTCTAATCTTGTGATTGTTTTTTTTTGGAAATTTCAATTTTATCCTAATGGTGTCTTTGATAAGTTGTATTGAATCCAGTTACAGAAAGAAGGAAATATGATATTACTAAAATTGGCATAATTTCCTATATATCATACCATAATTTTGGGTGTGGTGAACCCTGGTAAAATGACTGCAGAACTCGGGCAGATAGTACTGACTTCTCACCATTAACAAAAACACTAACTATACATTCATGAAAAAACTTTACATTTCTCAAGAAGGTGTCATTAGCTCCTGTTTGGGAGCTGATGTCATGGCAATGTCTGTCTGTCTGTCTGTCTGCCTGCCTGCCTGCCTGCCTGTTTGTGAGTCTGTGTGTCTGTCTGTGCAGAAATTTTGTTCCACAGATATCCACAAATGTTCTGCACTTTACTAAGTGGCATTGTCAGGCTGTAACATAGTGCTGATTAGTTTTTGGTGGGAGTGCCTTGCATAATCAATGTTAATTTACATGATTAATGATTTTATAAATAGGGCTATACATGCAGAACGGCTGCACCAAATTCAATAAAACTTGCTACATCTACAGATCATACAAAGATATATGGGAGCATTTTCAGTTCATCTCTGGTTTCAGTTTTGACTTTTGTCTTCACTCCACAGACCTTGATTTTGAGGCAGATAAAACGTTCATTCAAGAGTACGTACAGAAGCCCTATCTTATAGATGGTAGAAAGTTTGACATTGGTGTATACACTGTGATAGCATCTATTGATCCACTCCGTCTCTATGTCTATGAAGAGGAAGTACTCATCAGATACTGCAGTAAAGATTACTATCCAGTTGATTTTACTGATGTAAACAAATATGTAGTTGGAGATGATTACACACCAACATGGAAGGTATGTATAACAGTATATACTGCAGTAAAAGATCACTATCCAGTTATGTGATGGTCCAACTGTGATTTCACCAATCAGAAACATGTAACAGAAATTTAGTTTGATCTCTTAATTTAAACTCTAGTTAGAAAACATAACATTGCAATATTCTATTGATCAAGACAAGTAATTTACTTCTTTGTTTAAAAAAGGAATTGAAATTTTGTTTTGTCGATGATTTTATCTTTCAGATACCGTCATTACAAAAAATTTATGAAGATCAGAGTCATACTCACAAACGAACTTTAAACATCCATCTTGAACTAGAAGGTAAGAGACTTCTCAAAGAGAGAGCTTGTTTTTTTTAATCATTTTTATAGGCTCAGTTCAGATTAGTATGAAAGTTCAGATGTGAAAAACAGTTTTCTGGCAGAGCTTATAGAAACATTTGGTTCTGAACAAAATAATGATCCTATCTATATGACTCTATTCAGGAGATAACACTAATGCAAGAATGTGTGTGTGTGTGGGGGGGGGGGGGGGGGGGGTTGAACTCCTGACCTTTGAGATAGTTAGTAATGTTCAAATGTTCCATTTATTCATTGTGTACCCAAACTTGTTTTCTATGCTTCAATAAACAGTAATACTACTATTATTGTCAAGAGACTAGTGGATTAGTTCAGATATAGTCTAATCTGACCTCAATCCAAATAAAGGTCAATTGAGATTATCTTTGTATTGTCCATAACAAAATTACATCTACTTGAAAGCTTTCCACTGCAATAGCTGTTATTCATATGTTATTAAACACCGCAGTGATGTCTGTTATTCATGTTTTTTTTTCCTTTAGCATAACTATTTCCCCATATCCCTGTATGGAATTCCCATCATGATTCAGTTAGGATTGGTAATCTTACTTTAACTAAATCATTAGTAAATATAAAAAAATGTTCCTTATTATTGAGCTTAAGAAGTAGAGAAATGAAAAAATTATATTTTAAATTACAACGTAGATATCTATGTGATGCTTCCTTCTATGAAAATCAACTGAAAATGAACAAACCAAGATTTTCATCAAATTACTATTTACCAAGGGTTGTACCCATTATTTGTTGTGAATATAAAACTAGTTATAAAAGTTACTTTAATTTCTCTGTCTTAGGAAGTAACCCACAGCATATTTGGGATCAGATGTATGACTCTATACACCAAACTGTTACCTATTTTGAGCCCAAACTGGTCAGTGCAGCCCATAAATTCAAGTCAATCAGGTAAGTACTGCAGCCTACAACATATTTGGGAACAGATTATGACTTTATACACCAAACTGTTACCTATTTTGAGCCCAAACTGGTCAGTGCAGCCCATAAATTCAAGTCAATCAGGTAAGTACTGCAACCCACAACATATTTGGGAACAGTTTACGACTCTATACATCAAACTGTTGTAAGTACAAGACAGTATTCTTTGGATCCAGTGCATTTGTCTTCACTCATACATATTTATGGTTACATAATAGTATTTTGTATAAATGTATTTTCAGGTACATTTCATTTGTAAAAGATTTCATTTCTTTCCTCACATCAATTTACATTCACACACAAGTAAACACATACTCAGCCAAATGACAGCACATTAATATTCATTTGAAGATTGGAACACCATCAAAGTCAAAGTGCAAAAACTGTCAACAACTGAATTAACATGTTGGTGACAATATTCCTATCAGAAGGTACCTGTAAGTTTTTACATTTTAGAAAAGTTATGTATTTTTTACGATATTGACAATTCTTTTTTATTCTGTTACAGACATTTTGTTGAATTAGTTCGGTTTGATTTCGTATTAGATGAAAATCTTAACGTGTATTTAATGGAGGTAAGTTTTCCATAAAGCTTGAAAGGGTATTAGATCTTGAATGATGAATAAGCAATGGTTGAGATGGAGGAATTTATTTAGAACTTCAGTGATGTCTCACATATCACTGAGAAAGCTCACTTTTCAGAACCAGAACCCCCCAACCCCCCCAACCCCCCATTCGTCCACAATACATCATTGTGTTTGAAAAACTATAATACATAGAGCCGCCATTGAAGTGGCTACCCCATATTATCGGGGGGCAAGCTTTCTGTTAAGACATTGACATTTGACCCTTGACTTTGACCTTCAGGATCAATTATCAACATCCAGCCATTTCTTGCATATCACAGACACTTTGTAGTAGTTAGGTGTGACCAATCTTTAGGAAAATCTTGGGTACATTAAATTAAGAACAAGGGCAATACATGCATGCGTTTATTTCATTTGTTAGTCACACTGTGACAGGAGTAAAGTGTTTGAGGGGCTGTGTTCTATCATAGACCCTACGTTTCGTGTAGGGTCTATGGTTCTATGAAGACTTGTTTGACCATACTTGAGAGAAACAAAACAAAACTATTGTCAGTGTCACCTGATCACTTCAAGGTCATTGAACTGTTTTCTGATTTGTATATGAGTGAGGTCAAAGGTTAAACTGACCGTTATAGAACACGTCCTTTGCAAGTTGAAATGCTAAGCAGTATATTTGGTGTAAATATTTTTGACATGCTCAATCTATTGCAGGTAAACATGTCACCAAATCTTTCTTCTAAACATTTTGGACCTAATAAACTCATGTATGAACAAGTTATCTACAACTATCTCAACTTAGTAGGAGTCGCTAGACCAATACCTACAAGTTCTCAGCATAGGTAAGTTGTTAGTTCTGTTTTTAGCAACAAATTGATCAACAAGAAGTATCAATTTTAGCAAAGTAAGTACCTATAAGTATCAATTTTAGCAAAAGTTCTGGTATTGTCCTGTTTAGGCATTGGGTAAAATTGATTTAACAAAAACCTATAAAAGTGTTGAATACAAGAGATAAAAAAACAAGATATTATACACTGGGAATGAGATAGGTACCAGGAACTTCATAATTTTAATCCCTTTTTTAATAAACTGTCCATAAAACTGCTTAGTCAGTGGCTTCATTTTACATTCATGCATAATTCTAATGCAGTATTTGTAGTTTTATTACTTGATAATAAAATTTTATGTGTGAAAGTATGAATATTGACACCAAATAATTATACAAAGTGTAAAAAGCTGATGGCAATTTTTGGTAGGTTATGTTATGTTGAAACCCTGAAAAACACCTGATAGTTGTGATCAAAGCATTGGCACCAGTAAAGAATAATAACAGCAGACAACCATACTTGTGTTTGTTTATATCAAACCTGCTTTCTCAAGATGGTAGTGTGAGGGCACTATTTCAACTGTTGTGTTGTATCTTGGGTTACAGTTCAACTGATGAGAAAAATATGTTGGTTAGTGACAAAGACATCTCAGTGTTTGGAGCAAAGTGCGCCAGTGATGCTTGCAGAACATGTTTCCCCCAGGTAAGGGTTGTATCATGAACGACTGCTTACATGGAAACTAATTCCAACTCAGTGTTGCAGTACTTTATTGTGATATCTCTGTCATGCTGAAAGGCACAATTCACCTCTTTGTGACCACGGTTTACATTCCTTGAGATATGAGTAAAAAACCACTATTCAATCCAAGATTCAAAGACGGCGCCAGACATACCATACTAGTGTCATACAGTGTCATACATGAAAGTCTGGTAGTACCATTATTCCAGTGCTACTTTTCAGTTATTCTTTTCAAAGAAACTTCACAGCGTAGCCTTTATTTGTTACAAACACAAACACCTCCAAGTGTCTGATTACATAGAAGAGAGATAACATACATACAATCATTGCATCTGCTATTAAATTAAAGTTTGACATGGTGATTATGTCATGAACTGATTACTTTATTGCATTATATTTAAACACTACACAGTGGATTACACACCTCAGCTTACTGTGATATTTCAAATAAGAGTTATCAGACAACTCAAGTGAAACCTCTCTGAATCAGTCTATATTACACTTGCCATAGAAAATTTATGTAATATTTCAAATACTCTGATTTGTCAAATTTGTCATGAGAAACTGAATTTATATATCACAGCTCTGTTTTTAATGATTACAAATTTTCATCATTTTTCTTCCATACAGGAATGTAAGCTATGCAATAAATGCCTTTCACCTGATGAAAAAGATTTCCTTAAGCAAGGATTTCTAGAGCATGACAATAGACGTAATATGAAAAGGTTATACCCAGTACCCTTCAAGGTAAGTTTCTTAGTAGTATTTTTTAATCTGAATTCAGTTTCATTTCGGCATTTTATGTATCCTAGCAACTGTACAAGTGTGTTATTTGATGAAGTACAGCGTGAATGCACAGACGTGAGTCGCTACTGGCACAACAAGTACGTAGACAATATGCTGTTCTGCAAACTCCTACCCAGCGGTGATATACACGGCTGCCTTCAATGGCGGCCACTTTTGCCATATCAGAGATTTATGTCACATGTTCGCTACTTTTTTAAATGCATATTTAACATAACACATCCATGGTGTTAATAATAATTAGTTTATTGATAAAATAGACTGGCTCAATTCTGAAATATATTCCGTTAAATTATGATTATGTGCAATTCCACCAAAAGCTAGTGCAGCGTATATAAATGAAGTCAGTTCTTGTATGTCAACCAGTGTTCCTTTACATGTCTTCCCAAAAATTGTTCTAGTGATATAGAAATTTCATCGAACAGAAATAGTAATTCATATTTGTATTGTTTATGAGTAAATCTGCCTTTAAATATGATGCTTATCATTAGTATTTGAATGCTATGGTTTTATGACAAAATCTAATATGGCGGCCCCCCCCCACTGAATGCAGCACTACTTTGGAAAGTTGGACCGGAAGTTTTGAAGGTCGACTTTTTTATGGTAGCGCTGTGTATGAGCTTAGCTGTTCTGATAATATTCACAAAGGAATATTGGTCGTAGGTTAAAGTGGGATGATCACGGAATACGCAGATACTTAACATATCTGTCTTAAAAAAAATTTGAAGTACTTGCAGAACCATTTTTATCATTGTCAAATTGACATACTTGTCAAAGAGACATTATACCAAGTTGAATGTAATCAAACAAAATAAATGTGGGATTTATACCCCAGGTCACTCTATATCATGAAATAACATGTCTACGTCATTGGTTCTGTACTACTAAAAATATTACTTGCTTTTCCCCAAAAATGTTTTCTTCATTCAGTCACAAAATGCTCTTACCTAAGGGCGTTCAGTTCATAAGTGAAAGGCCCTTAGGTCACTTACATTTTCCCTGGCTGCTTAAAGAAAAACATTGGGGAATAATATCTAATTATAGTAATGAATACACTTGTATTGCATCTATTAAAGTCCATCATAGTTTGTCATTAAAGTATTTCTATCATATGGAACTCGATACCCTTCTTTAAAATAGGGCAGTTAGATCTATATTTAGACTGTGAGATACGTCATATTATGGCTGTCTTGCCCTATGACCCACCACTTCACTGAAAGGGGCAGACCTGATTGAGAATACCCTAACATGGTATATTGTACTGACTTAATCAAAATAGAGTATTTTAAATTTTCTTTGTGTATGTTGATTTTATCCAACATCGCAAATCACGTCCTGTTTTAGAAATAACAGCTCTGGTTTTACGAGTATGATTTTATCATATTTTATACTTTTGTCTTTTCTTTTATATTGCAGACTCAGGAGAATGCTATCACTCAGGACATTGCTAAATATAAAAATTTAACTGAAAGTAACAGACTAATGCACATATGGTATCAAGGCAAATGTATCTATGACTTCAGATGGTGTACATAGTCATCACCAACAACATGCTGCACCATTGTGCGTAGCTAGCTATTTTGTCTTCTTTCAGACTTTTTATGTCTTCTATTGTATAATAGTATTTGTGTTGTGTTGATTCTCAAGCTGTATTAGTGTTCTTTTCTGTCATGCAGCTTCTGTTATCTTAGTCTTCATGAAAAGTGTTGATTTCATCTTACAATCTCTTTGTCAAGATATTTTGAGAAAAGTTCAGTTCAGGTCACTTCCCATACAGATATGAAATTCATACATTGTGCAAAGGTCACAAAGATAATTGCAAAGCTTTAATGTAAAAATAAGTATCATGTATCAAAATACACAGTGCATGGAACAACTGTATATGGGTTTCTTCTTTTTTCTTCAGTCACAAACATATTATTACACACAGGATGTTGTATTCTTGGCTGTGAACTTTGCCATGATGCTTTGATCCTAACCAAATTAAAAACTCAGATAGATGTACACAACACTGTACCGTCAAACCAACCAATTTACAACTCCATGACATGAGAGCGTGCCTTGAGTGTTTTTTTACATAGATTATGAAAACAAGCAATACAGTAAAATAGTTTAGATACAGTCTACAACCAATAGCAATATCCATCACAACTCATGCCAGATGCATTTTGTGTTCTTAGTTTGTTACTGATATTGGTACATATTTTGTATTGTATGTTATTGTTCTGTTGGTTTACTTTTAAAAATGAAATGTAACCGTGTGTATATGTACTTTATTTTTGTAATTTTAATCAAGTACAAGAAATTTATATTTATGATATTATGTTGGCCAATAATCAATAAAAATTAATTATTAATTAATTAAATAAATAAATACTTTCGAATAGAAATCTGTATTTTAGTGTATAAATGTATGTTTTGTATTGAATACAGTGTTCCCACAAATTTTTACATATTTCTTTCTAATTTATACTTTACACATTTTAATTGTTTCCATATATTTTCACAGTGATGCATTTTGCTGTTTTTAAATTTATATCAATATAAAAAAAAATCTTTTAAAGTCAAACATTTGAAGCTCACAATCTTGGTATCCTATCTGTGATGCCATAAGGATTAGACAGGACATTCTTTTTGTGCAGGACAACGTTTTTTGTTTAGCTCTTCCAGAGTACTGCTGTTTTTTTCAGTCGCTTAAATTTGAATCCTTATATGACATGGGCCTGTAACAATTTAGACTGACAGATCAGCCCTTGTGGTAGACTGTAAGCTAGTCGTGACATTCCGCCCTCATCGGCTGTTGGCCGATGTGTGAGGGCGCCCTGTCATGGCGTACCTTACAGACTACCATTGTGGGTGCGATCTAATCTCCCTCTCCCCAAGTTATTGTTGCCCATTTAATAGGGGAGGCTGATATAAGCCCAGACCAATGACATCATTACAGTCTGATAAACAAGTATGTTGTACATGTAAAAAAAGTCATTCATATTTCAGTGGTATTCACAGATTTTGGTAAAAGGAAAAGTGAAAGATATGTTCAATTCTCCTCACTGATTTTGTAATAACGTCCCAGGGGGCCCATCTCAGGAAGGGGGGGAGGGGGGTTACTTGGCAGGGTAATGGGTACAGGTTTGATTGAAATTATAAGCACAAGGGCTACAGAAATTCAGAAACCAAGGGTGAAAAGTCTTATGTTTCAGCCAGAAACTAATGGTCAAATGTCTAGATTCTGCCAGTAGCTTTGCTCATGATTTCCTGTAGTGCTATTGATGTATGACAACTCCACAGGTATTGAGTGCAATACATGTAGGTAGTTCAAGGAAAACCTTGTGTTTGACGTGGATGAATATATCAAATCATTTCACTTCTACCTGTTAACTTTCAATTTGTAACTAGGCATAGGTTTAGACTTTGCCTTGTGTTTGTATAATATTGCTATTTACACCGTCTTTCAAATGGTCTTTATATTTTATGAGTGACTACTGTTCATTAAAAGTAATCATTTTTTCAAGAACATTGCACCTGTGTCAGTTTTTGTTTTCTTGTCACATAAAGAGCTGCTCACTGAGTGTTGAAATTGAGTTATTTTGTATGCTACAAAATTCAAATGTTATCCACCAATATTCAGTGCAAGCCAAGTAGAACGACAGCCATATGGTGATGTGCGCCACCTATCAGATATTGCAGATTACTTTCGTTTTTTCCCAAATTGTGTACACCCGTGTTTTCATAGTGAAGAAAATGGTCACAGAGAGACAGGAAAAGTAACAAAAGGTCGGAAGTTGATGCATCGAGGAGAATTAACCAAATAATAAAGTAATTAACACTGACTGGTATTTTACTTGGATAAATCATGATCGCCGCTAAGGGCATTGATTTTTGATTGCGACCCCAAAAATCGATTTTATTTTATTTTATTTTATTTTATTTTATTTTATTTTATTTTATTTTATTTTATTTTATTTTATTTTATTTTATTTTATTTTATTTTATTTTATTTTATTTTATTTTATTTTATTTTATTTTATTTTATTTTATTTTATTTTATTTATCATTTTGATTTATTATGTGTACAGCTACAAAAAATACGTTCACCCACAGGTGATTCAATACTCTCCAGGGTTTACGATATTATGAGTAAGTTGTTACATCCACTAACAATTTTTTTTAAAAGTAGTAGGTAGTGCCGCTTTACGTTTATTTGCAAGGAAGCCACAGGAACAGAGAGCTTAACAATATTCAATTTCTAAAAAGAAAAATATGACAACTCAACACGATAATATATAGTTGTGTAGAAATATACACTGGTTTTTCAAAATAGTGTTCATTTTTTTTCCAATTGAGTGAGAACGTGACTTTCAAAAACATGAATACACACACGTGTAGTTCAGAAGTCTCATGGAAATCAAACCAACAAAATAAATACCATT
This sequence comes from Glandiceps talaboti, assembly GCF_964340395.1. Taxonomy (NCBI): domain Eukaryota; kingdom Metazoa; phylum Hemichordata; class Enteropneusta; family Spengelidae; genus Glandiceps; species Glandiceps talaboti. Next base: position 55,718 of record NW_027554289.1, on the reverse strand, counting down.
CAAATGTACATACCCATCTCACTGCACTTCTCTGTTAGGGTCGAGATCAGTAGTTCAATGTATGAACAAAAAACCCCAACATTTTTGTCACGAGTTTGGGTGTGGGGTTTGGACCATATTAGTTCTTATCATACAAAAACGATTCTATTTTTTTTTAACGGAACCTGTTTTTTACCCCTTAAAATACAAAATAATATTTCTTTTTTAAAAAATATATCGTCAAATTGAGAAATGAAAGAATTTTTTCTAATTGCATGACACTGAAATACATTAAAGTGTCAATAAAAGAGGATTTTTGTGAGAGATTAAACGGAATGTACGTAAACAGGCTAACTACACACTGATTTGAAATTTAATGTGGTCTCAGAAATAATCTTCAATTTTGGCCTATTAAGTTAGAATGGGGGTTGGGGTGGAGGTGGGGGTGAGGGTATGGGGTTTGAGGCCTACAAATTAGTTTTCATCCCACACTATATTGCTCTCGCCCCTTATTATGGTCATGCTAGCTAGCTATGAAATTTGAAATACCGTATCTTTGATTTTTCGCTCCTAGCAATAAGTGACGTTAGAAAATGATGATATTCAAGTTACACCCCCCCCCCCGATAATTTTTGGTCTTACATGTAAGTGAAATGAAGAGCTGTCACGTTTTATCAAAACAAACAAATAAACAAATGGTACAAGATATTGCTATAATTAAAGAAAGTCAGGCACGTCGTTGAAGTTTGTTTTTCTGCTAATTTGCATATCACTGAAATATAATGCGTTGTTAGCAGCACAGGTTCGAGAAGATTGCAAAATGATTTCATATTTAATTAAGTACGGTATCAGGTGAGCACTTCAACTAAAATCAAATAATAATATTATCAGAATATCAGTGAATTGACATATATTCATGCAGACTTAGAACATATAATTTAAAAGCGTACCCTGCAGCTACTAATAGTACGCTATGATCCGTGTCAATGGCTTGAAGCCCAATGTTTGCAAGCACTTGGCGTAACCATAGTTGCTTGTAAACCTACCTATTCATGAAACTGCCCAATAGCGCCCTGCCGTTCTGATCGTAGCCCATCGATCGAAGTGTGAAAACAGATTAGTGGTTGACAAACTAGTAAAGCCGATGAAAGAAGCCGAAATTACCCCAATCTTCCACTATTTCGTCGTCGTTTCAGTTTTATTAACGAGCTCGAGGGAGCGTTGATCGATCGAACTGACCGACCGCGACCGGAGGCTTCGCTCCTTGGGGATAGACGAAATATTATCCCGCATGCTTTTCAACTAGGATACCCGTACACTGAAAGATCGCTGTCTGCTTTCTTGCCAGTCTGAGTCAGCGAACAATTCCACTACTTATGAGTTCAACACTGAAGATGCCTCGTCCTCCCAACACCTTTCCAACTGGGAACAAACTCTTACAGAAAAAATGGGACCAGAGAGCGTACAGATTGCACGTTCAGAAGGTGGGGAAAGAGCACGACATGCTTGTTGTTGATTCATTTCTTTATAACAGTTTGTCTTCTGTATGTTGAATAGGTAAACTTAAGGACAGCATAGATCGATCTTCCTTTGTGGCATTCAACAGGAAGCACATACTAGTGCTCATCGTTGTAGTAAACGTTCGCAAGTTTTAATCTGTTTGCACGTTTGCTCGTTATCTTGAGTTCACTACATTGACAATTTTAGAACCTCGAACAGACTCAAAGTAGAGTAAATTTGTCAAGTTTCGCAGTCTTTTCACACGTACTTCCCCGGTCTCATAGTCCGGGCAATGAAAATATTGTCGAGTCCCAGAGGTAAAAGGGCACTGTAGACGCAAGTACATAGTCTGTGACCTCACTGCTGTCAGTCAGTTTATTTATCCTGCAGAATAAACTGAAGACATATTGTCCCAATTTCTTGGTTACATTGCCACTCCAGTCGCTAGGATTTCAATGTCAGTTGTGGATTTTTGAGGTTATAGGGACAAGTTTGAACTTAATGAATTGGCGAAGATGATAACACATAGACGAGCTATGTCATTGTGGTTTGCTTTAATGTATAATACAGCTAGCTATATTTTCCAAAGACATTTATATGTACTCACTTTACACACTTGTAGGGCTTCCTTGTGAGCCGTGATAAACACAATAAGCCTCTCTGTAAATTTGTATTCTGGCTAAACTCTGATCAACTGATCATGACCATTATCACCAAGTTTAATAGCACTCAAAATCGAAGTGTCATTATGTAAATCCCTAGATTGTGTTTATGTGGGTTTTTAAAGTTTATTGTTTTGGCCAGGTCTGTGCAATTATTTGTGAGAGGTGAAAAATAACGAGATGCTGGCTGCCTGATAAACATGATGAACCCATGTCTAGTGGTGAGAACAATGGTTGATTTTCATTACCGATCAAATTAAATAACCGATATTGTCAATTTCAGTATGTTAATTTGCAAATTCAATTTAGTATTAAACGGACACATAAACATCACATAACAGTCATGCATGAAATGAATTCGAACTTAATTAATTTCTTGTATTATTACCTGGAAACTAATCATGTTGCTCTAAATATTTAATCCAGAAAACCTTTCCTGCTGTCAATTTTTTCCATTTGGATGAGCGTTATTAAATTCCAACTGGCAACAGATGATGTTAATTGTATCACATATTGTATCATTACATGTCAAAAAAGACACTTTGTAACCATTCAACAAGTCTAACAATATTTCAATACTCATGGCTAATGGTCATAACATGGTGTAGGCCCTCGTTAAAATGGCTACTGATGTTTGAAACACTGTAGAATGCCCAATTTGATGTTGAAATTTATTAGGTGAAATTCCCTCCAGGCTATGCTACATTCCTATAGGTGACTGTACCATATTTGTCTGATATGGTATGGCAGGGTCAAAATTCCAACTAAATTTGTGTTTACATTTCTCTTCTAAGTTTATGTGTAGATTTCATACTGTTGTGCATTTGTCTGATACTTATATGGTATGGTGGTCAAAGTTCTCACATACTATAACTCCACAGTTGTGCTCACATTCCTATGCCAAGTTTATTTGAAGATTATCATACCTTTAGCTGGTGTATATGGCATGGCCAAAATTCTTCAATATCAATGTATGTTCACATTTTGATACTAAGTTTATTAGAAAATTATATATGATATTTGGTATGATATTAAAAGGCAAAATTTGTGTTCACATTTCATTACAAACTTTTATTTGTAGATTACAGTACCCAAATTTCTTGAATATTAATATATGTTCACATTTCAATACAAAGTCTATTTCAAAAGACTGAATCTGTTAATTCACATGATATATATATGAAGTCTAAATACAGCTGCATTTTGTGCATGACTGGTACTGATAACATAGTAATAGTTCTAAGTAATAACTGTTGTTTATGGTATGAGAAATAAATATCACCTGTGTGTTTGTTCACCACAGATTAAGTGCATTGATGCAAATATCATAGACAGGCTAGGCAGGTTAGTCATAACAATAAGCCAATCTGGTAACCATAGCAACTGTTTGCATGCCATTTGCTCACCTGTCAATTAAGAAGACACACTCCATTTTTCTGCATTCAGGTTGTAAGTTTTCATTAAATCTAATAAGAATTAATGTTTCTCTTTTCAAATAACCATCATATTTTGGAGTCTAAGGATCATATCTATTTCAAGATGCCGAGGTCTTTCTTGATTACAAGAAATATTGGCCCATTAAACCACCATTATTATTTTCTCACCAGTCATTTTAACAAAGGTGTTTAAAAATTAGTTTGTATTTACAATCAAAATTATAGTATATCCTTTGCTTGTACTCAAGCAGATAGTCATACAATACATAGACTTACAATACATTATATAAATTATTTTTATTTGGAAAAAGAAGTTAAAATGAGCAGATTCAATAGTTAAGTAAATTTGTCTATGGGTTTAAAGGATCACATATGACATGAAAAATGTGCAGAAAAATTACTTTTATTGTACATAATATCTGGTCTTTGTTGTTTGGCAGTGTGTATATATTGTCCTAGATTTGCATGCAATTTGAAGAAAAAAAAATTTAATGGATAATAACGGTCACAGCGATTGTCAAGTTTTAAAGAAATTTCAATGTCTTCAATCCTTTCTGCTACCATTCCCCATTCTCTCAAAGTGTAATATTTCCACTTACACAGAGCAGGTATCAAATATTGCACCCCCTCCCCCAAACCTGGTGATTTTAGTATCATTCCAAATTTCAAAACTGAGAGTAGCACAGATTGTAAAGTATACTCAAAGCTGTGTATCTATGGCAACAACACAATTCTATGACAAATGAAATACATGCCATCACTGGATAGGTACAATATATCACTATGTCAATGACTCTTGACTTGCAATTTAAAGTCAGGTCAAAGGTCACAATGACATAATTAATCAGGATGAGAGACACTTTATCAAGATTATTATTATGAATGACATAATTTATTATACACCTTTAATCACAACCACAAACAAAATATTGATAATGTTCCCACAGAGGTTTTTGTTATCAAATACCAATTCTCTGTTTGTGATATTATTTCACAATGTTGTCTTGTGATCTTATAGACAGCTGTAATCAGTGACTTACAAAATGAAGTATTTCTTACACTTGATATTTCAGTGTCTACATAGCAACACGTGATAAGGTAACCTCCACAACAAACATAGCTTAAAGGTAATGCAGTAGTTATGTGGAGGTCTTATATCATGTTTGGCAGTAGCTGTCTGAACAGTCTGTGTTTTTAATATTGACAAATTTGAAACCTAAATGGTTTTTATATTAGTAGCTAATACTGGACATAGCTATTGAGTTTTCAGAAGGGATTTCAACTCTTAAATTCTATCACATTTTGTTGGTCTGAAAAGTTGCTAGGTGTGACGTACATTAAAAAAATCTCTACCACATATTAAAGCGTATGCAATTCTGCTGTACATGCAAGTTTGTGATTTCATAGCAGTATTATCACTTGAATTATGGACATATCACAATTTTGTGTATGGAAATAATTTTAATAACTTTATGTTTGTTTATAAATTTGATATTATATGAACAGCTTTTGAAGAAAAGTGTAACAGGCCTATTTTTGGCCCAGAGACTTGGCTAGCTGGCTTGAGAATGTTGTTTTACCAGAACACAAAGTCACCTATCCAAGCAGTGTGCCCTCTAATGATAGCCACATTTTGTTGTTGTGAGTCAAAATGAGAAAAAAACTGGGATTTCTTGTGAGTCACCACATAGTAAGACATAAGGGAACACCAAATTTTGATACGTCACTAGAAATTGTGTATGTCAATGACACGTACACCAAATTGGCTTAGAGGGCCACACTGTATCCAACTATCAGACAAATTGTTTTAAAATCCATTGTATTTGAAGCACATGCATTATTTGCTCTGTTTGGACAACTTTGCACCTTGTTCCAGACATGATTTCATCTAACCTGTATGAAGAGTGTGTTCTTTCCCCCTTTAGTAAATGACATTATGTATCCATGAACAAACACTGCCTGTTTACATCGCTACTTGTATTACTATGGTAAACTAGCGATGTAGAAGCAACTATGTCCTCTGTTGTATTAGTAGGTCCAGTTATTCTGGACATATTTTGTACTTTTATTAATGACTTCAGTGTTGCTGTCTGTAATACACACAACAAACATATGTCAGGTGATGGAAATAAGCTTCTTCTATTGAATAGGAGCATTCAAGTGTAGAATACCGCAAATATTTACCTGTAAAGATGGGCAAATACTTCAACTATCTTACATGTACTCATTGGAAGTAATATCATCTAATCAAAGCTGCTGCCAAATATGTCTGACTATTGAATAGTCACACTAACCTAAAAATGTCGAATTTTTAGACATTGGGGAAAAATGTTGACTAGAATACAGTAACCATGGTGATATGTGTAAGAAGTGTAATCAAAATAACAGAGTAGCGACGTTTTAATGTGAACCTCTAGATTTGAAGTCTTTGAGTGATTTTGCTGGTTTTGTAAGTGTTTACGCGGAGTATAAATACATTGGTCTGTCATACCTGTTATGCTATACACCGTGTGCTTGGAGTAGACTTTTTTATGTCCATGTTATGGTATGTGGACAGAACATGTATGTAAAGGAATGAGATTATTGTTCCTTTTCTATTCAGCACTATTGTGGTATGGTCGTGGATAATTCAATTGTATTCCTTTATGCACATATCTTGTACAGGTCATAGAGGGTTGGGGGAGATATTGGCTACAGCTATAATTACCATCAACATTAGTCAATAACACAGAATTGCCAAAGGAATAAGTCAAAGGTAGCATTTATTGCCAATGAAAGTGACATTTCTTACACCTATCTACGATGTAGGTTTCCTTATTGCTGTATACATTTCATTAGCTAGGGAATTACTGTAACTTAGTGCTTGCTACCAGGTTACTCATATCAACTAAATCCTATCTCACTCAATCTTCAGATTTTGAATGTTTTGCAATGTTTATTTGGTGTGTTTTTTTCAAGTAAAACATTACATCCTTAGGTCACATTTGAATTTTGGATGTTTTAAAAAAATGTCAGTAACTTTTAACTTTTTAAATGACATATTTGCAGACTTCAAAACCCTGGTTGTTAGATTTCCAACCACTAAATTATGTAACTTCTTGATAAATTAAAATATATTATTTTTTACCAGTAGTTCACAAATGAGTTGTAAGATCAGGGACCTTGTTTCCAATATGTATTGCTGCAGTTTCTTAATCACCAACACAGCTGAAATAAATGACTTCTTTAAAATGTCAAATCGTCCTTAGCAACGCTGTAAACAAATGAGTACAAAGTGATGAGCATCATGAAACATGTGTGAAAGGGACATCAAGTGGACTGTAGATTGCAAAGTGGTTCAATAAAGTTACCATTACAGTATCATAAAAACCTAAAAGTAGTATTAAAATTTGAGCAAATAATGGGATGCATGGTGACAGAAAATGAATAGGAAACATAGAATCAAGTAAACAAGTAATGTGGAATAATCAACTGTGTACATTTCTAGACAGTTGCTCTAGTGTGTTCATTTCTTTTGTCACAGAAATTTGTCCACCTAGTTGTGACAACATTACATTTACACTAATAAAAAACAGAAAGTTTTATTTACACTATGTAATGATATATACCCGGTGTTTAAGAAACAAAATCCAGACTTTGAGAGCATTACACTTGTAAGCAAGGTAGAACAAATAGGAGACCACTCAATGTTATTGTGTATTGAATGAGGTGATTTAGCTAAGACCAGGCTTGGGGTAAGATTATCCCATCACAAAAGCAGTAGGGACTCATTTACTGGGTCATTTCTCTTGGGTTAAAGTGACCCTTCAGAGTGTAACATTATCAGTCGGATTTAATTACAATATACACACGGTATCATAGCAGCTTTAGAAATTAACCTTATATGGCCACCAAACATGAGAAAAACTTTTAGAGATTTAAAAAAAGCAATGATTGCGATCTATGCCCCCAGGAAGTAAATTTAGACTTAGTTGCTTTCCAATGGAGTTTAAAACACTTGTATATATTATTGTGCACTTTTGTATTTATTTTTTTGTTTCTCATGTGGCTATTGGCATATAAAATAAACTTTGTATTAGAAATGAAAAATTGCAGTTTTTAGAAATGATTAATTTATAAACAGCATGATCAGAAAATTGCAGCTGGTTTATGTAATAGTATTGTTTAAAGTTTTGCAATACACTCTAATACATTTTGCCCTGTGTTGAGATGATTGCATATTACTAAATGTTTGTTATATTCTATGTTTGTTTCAGATGCGATCTATGAAGGCAGGGTTGGACAACAGAGAACCACACAGTTATGTACATCTACAACTCAGACTCAAGAAAATACAAGTAAGAAAGACTACTCAAATTATTTATCGCGTTCATTTCAACTAAAAAATTAATTGTCGAGATGTTGTCATCAAATCATTTAGTATGTTCATTTCAACTTGAAATTGATTGCCATGATGATGTCTTTATCCCCATTTTATAAATGGGACGGGTGTTTGACATATAAAATCTATTTCAAGTATATCACTGTCTCATATACAGTGAACAAGATCAAGTAATGTACAGTATACTTTTAGTGGAGATTTTTATGAAAAATATGCACTTTTTTGTAGAACGCAAATTTCTGTTAAAATACATTCTTTAATAGCAGTGGAAGAAATAATTTTTATATCACTGTTCTGAATGTGGAAGACTTGTTGACAAGCTATGCATGGTTGCTTTGTTTGCCCTGAAGCAGTTTCTAATTTTGTTTCTTAATTCTCATTGTACAGGCTGAAGAAGAAAGGCAAGCAACAATAGAACATGAAAATAGAATTCTGTTAGCCAAATTAACTCAGATACTTAGATCTCATGGTGTCACAGACAACTGGAATATAGAACATGAACCTAGAAGGTAAAGTACACTCTTGCAATCATCATAATTTTCTCTTCTGTTACTACCAAACCAGAGTGACAGTAGAGTTTTGACATTTTTTTACCTATCACATAAAGTTTTGTGTTACAAATTACATAAAAGAAAATGCAGACGCCGATTACGCATAAGCACGTAAAGTAATACATTTTATTTCACTGTGAACACAAATCAACATTAATTGGATGAAACAAGGAAGATTCAAATACAGATGTTTATTTTGTTCACAGTGAGATAAAATGTAACACTTCATGTGTGTGCATGCTAACAGTGTATGTGTTTTGTTTATGTGTGATATGTACATAACAAAAACAAAAAGCAAGAGATGTAAAAAACATTGTCATGCCTACTTGAAATGCTATAGTCTCTCTAGTTTGGTAGTATTTAGACTATAACATCAAGTGTTAGTCAGTATACTTTGGACTTCAAAATTTGAATGACTTTAAACTTAGATTCAGTCTAAAATAGTACTGGTAATTATTCACTTTAAATGTTTCTCTACTTGCCGTTACTATATGCCAAGTGGTTGCTGGGGTAACTGCAGACAATACAGATTTATTTAAAGTAAGAGAAAAGGTAACTTAAGAAAGTTTAGAATTGATTATAAGCACTCTAAGAACACATTCAAAATATCACAAATCATGCTTTTCATGTTTAAAACATGACAGAGACAAATCGGATTCTAGACATTTGTTTCAAGAAAACAAGCAAGTAAATAAGTTTCTACTTCACATCGTAAATCATTATTTAGTACTCTACACTAACCTTGAGCTGATTTGCCAACCTTAATTGATTCATTCATTCCATTAAATACTGTACATGTACAATCTGAAGCCTATCCTTGGGCCAAGTATCAGTGGGAAAGTTTGTATTGTGTATGGGGGGTTACCATGGTGACATTAATATCCATGTCTATATCTATGGGCATGTAATCAGTTTTCAGTACTCTGAATAGTGAACATGGTTTCATTTAGTCTTTATAGCATGAGCGTACATCAGTTCTATGGTATATGTATGCACAGTTATATACATAGTATATATATATATATATATATATATATATATATATATATATATATATATATATATATATATATATATATATATATATATATACCCCCGATATGTTAGGTATATATATATCCAGAGTTATATACAAGGCATCTAGGCATTTTATTTTCCTCTGTACATTTGCTAAAGAACTGAAAACTAATAAAGCAATGAATAAATAAATCCAAGATAAATGTACTTATAGTCAGCTACAGTATTTCCCAAGGCTAAAAATGTCTAATGATGACATATTGAGGGTGATCAGTCATGTATATATACAAACTGAAAGATTTGCCGTTGTTTGCATTTATGTAACCACTTGCTAAATTCATGGGTTTAGGGGTGATTACAGTCGTGAAAACAACGACTTTCAGTCAACGATATATGTTATTTTTTTTTTTAATGAAATTTAAAAACAGTTGTTGTTATCTTTTAGCAAATTTTAACAAGTTATATTGATTGTAGCTAAAATGATGAGTAGCTAAAGAAAATAAAAAAAATAAAAGTTTACAATTATTGTGCCACAGATTCTGTATATAACAACATTATAAGTGGCATGTCAAAGTACGTAAGTAACTAACTGGTCCAGAAGTAGACTGAATGTCTGATAATTATTTGTGACTTTTTTTTGTATTTTGACATTTTCAGTTTAAACCGTCCTCATATGGAAAGACAGTTACAAAAGATAGAACAAGAAAATCAAGATTTGATGAGAAGGATAGGCAAAGTCTCATCAACATATAAAACAAATAAATGGGTAAGTACACTCTTGGCTCACCAAGTTATCAAATATTTTGTTTCGAAAGAATACAATTTAACTGTCCGCTTTGTTTATATCCAGTCTCCCAAATTCCATAAAAATGATCATTTTTATCCCATTTGCACTTTTCTCAGTGTGCTTCAAATTCCACACAAGGCAGACGACAATATTTGTTCTGGTCTCATCTAGTATTGGTTGTCAAAGCAAGACAAGAATAATTTTTCTGGTCGCCTCTAGTTTTAGTTGCCATAGCAACCCATCACGAAATGTTCAACTCATGACACTTTGTATCCATCACCTACAAAGGAAACCTAAAATCTGACACTTTATTGGTCCTACTTCCTAGTATGTAAATAACACAGCTGAATTGCTGTCTATGCAATCCATAATGGTTTACCTTGTCAGGGATAATCTAATCTGGATACATTTCCCAACTAAATGATCTCAAATGACTTGCCAATTGACGAAGAAATCAAAGTTTCCTGCACTTCAGTAAAAAAATAGAGTACTTACTTAGGGAGAGTTTACCACTGTTCTTTATTGAAAGCTTTCAATGTGTTTCAGTAACACACTGTATTTCCCTAATGTAATTTTTTATGACGTACTCTTTCTGTCTATAAAATGTATAAAGAGAATGGCGAAATCGATTCAAGAAATTTTAAACACTTACAGATTTCAAAAGAGTTCTTTTCTCTATGAACTTTTCTATGTAGAGAGAATAGTCAATTTTTTTTCAGAGGATTTGAATACTTAGAATTTTATAGTCTTTTATTGACACTTTGCTTAAGAAAACTAAACCCAATTCTCAGTTAAAATCAAGAAAAAAGGGTCACCATACATCTAGTCATTTTAAAATTGAGGTTAAAATAGTATTAAAATTAAAGTCATTATAGAATCCAAAATGGCTGCTGAACTCTCTATGGGAAAATGAAACGTTGTCGGCTTCCCATGGAAACAAGAAAGTGAACCCCAAATTTCTTTTAACATTTCAAAAAGACACTTACTTACTTTCATATGGTAATGTCTGGAGAGATTTGGAGAACTGTGATTCTCAAGAAAATTGCTCCCAAGACACATTCCATCGTAAAAATAGCCTAGAGGTGTTCAATACCTACTGTTCTACTTTCTTTGATGGTGTCTGTTTCTTTGGTGGTGTCTATTTCTTTGGTCGTGTCTATTTCTTTGGTCGTGTCTATTTCTTTGGTGGTGTCTATTTCTGTCATGGTGTCTATTTCTGTCATGGTGTCTATTTCTTTTGATGGTGTCTATTTCTTTTGATGGTGTCTATTTCTTTGGTGGTGTCTATTTCTTTGATGGTGTCTATTTCTTTGATTGTGTCTACTTCTTTGATGGTGTCTATTTCATTTGGTTTTGTCTATTTCAGGAGGACGACTATATATTACATCAGTACTATATGCAAATGAGAGCCAATGATACAAAGGACTATGAACTTTATGCAACAAGAGAAGACATTTACGAATCAGAAGCAGAGGATGACGATGGAAAAGAGGTAGGACCTAGAAAAAACAACAACTATGGGTATATACAAAATATATGAATTTGAAAAGATATAGAGAAACTACTAATATATGCTTTGAAGAATCCTAGAGGTAGCACATAATGTAAAACAAAAATTATTCAAACTGTGAGATGAATGAAATTCAAGGTAACTGATTGTTGAATACTATTTTATGGGTTAATAGAACATGTTCATGTAGTAGCATTAATGCTGTCAAATCTCATTATTTTGGGCAATTCATGAAATTTCTAATTTGTAGATCAAATATTAATTATCAGAATTATTGTTATTCAAAAAATGATGTGTTTGTCAGTTATTATGATACATATATTTACATTGTGTTTTAATGAAACTAAACAAGCAAGTTGGAGTTTACTTTTATAAAGAAATACTGCCACTGTTTATTCATTGAGTATATTCTGTAGACGTATTTAACAGGTGTCAGTTATTCAAACCAATCAAATTAACCCCCTCCTACAGTAGTTGTTTCATACTGTTATCCTATAGCCATATCATTATAGTCTACTCAAGTGGTAAATTGTAAGGTATGAAATTTGAAACCGACATGCATTGATTGATTTATACATTGTGTTCATTTACTTGTCTTGTAAATTTCATCAGCTGTTTGAAATTAATGTTAGGTCATGTGTGTAGAAACCTCATCTGCAGTAGCTGAGGATCGATGAAAACAGCTTGAATTTCTGCCTAAAGTTTCAAGCCACGTTTTCTTGAGGTTGTTAAATTTTAATTGTGTTATAGACCTTGTGAATTTGTAATCATATGCAAGCTAGCTGCTAGCCTAGCATTAGTCTAAGACTTATGGAAGATACATACGTTGACAGTTGCTATGAAACCATGTTTACGTTAGCAATGAGAAAGTCTGTCAAGAACACTTAATGCATGCAGTTACCATGACAACTCCAGTCATGTGATATGAGCTGAGTATAATCTGTAGCTGTTGTCTTGACGATGCAATTAATAAAGGAAATGAACAGCAGGTGACTTGTTAGCCTTGTAACTGAATTTTCTCTATGTTTGTGTACTGACAGGAAAGGGATATTGAATTTTTTACTCTGCTGGGCTTAACACTTAAAGTTCACAATACATTGAACAAAATATACAAAATTAATGAACTCAGAATTATATATATGTATGACTTGTTGGGTTGTGCAGTTGATCAATTTTGTACTGTTCTTATTGCAAATCGATTATGAGAATAAAGCTGAAAGGGGATATTAACATTTCAGGAAGGCTTTGTTCAAGTTTCAGAAATCACTGAATGGAAATGTTGTCTACTCATGATCTTGTATGGAAATTTTAAACCGTTTGCTGAGTTAAAATTGTTTAATCGTTATTGGAATTTTTGATTATTCTGTTTCACATAAGGGAGATGTGGATAAATACTTCCATATCAAATATCTGTATAGATCTTGAGATTTTTTCTTAAAAAAAATAGAAATAAATATCAAACACATAATTAAAGAATAATTAAATCCCTTACAGTTTATTGTTTATCAAACAAATGTTAGTATTTATACTTCATTTGAGACAGCTTTGAGTAAGTTCTGAAATATTTTGACCTGTTTTTTTTTTAACCTGATACTTAAAGATGTTGACATCTTTATTGTCATTACTCTGTAGAGTGGAGGTGAAGATTCACAGAATGAAGATGAAACTAAAACTGAGGCTGGGTCTGAGCAGGTCAGAATATACACTGTATCTTAGTAATTAACAGTACATGCTCTGAGCCTCTGTTTTAATACTGCAGTCAATTTCACCAGACATCACCGAGACTGTCTTTCGCAACACATACTTTTCACCTTTGATACTGCAATATGGACATCTCTGCTTCAGACGTACCATCTCATTCCAATTGAAAACAAAAATAAAAGCATTAAAAACACACTTACTTGAGATGTTGAAATCTGGTACAGATAAATGTATAAAATATTCAATTCATACAACGAACTAACAACTATCTTCTTAACGAATCATTACATGAATCATCATGCCAAATGACTGCAGTGGTAACAATTAATGTCTTATATAATTCGTACTTATATTTTCTTTTCACCACGAAAGAAGAGACTGGAATTAGTCAGCATGTCTGAATTAATGCCCTACCTATATTTTAGAAACAGATTTAAGGCATACATTTTAGTTTGAACATTCTATACTTTCTTCTCTAGAGATATCTCTTACATTGTTTGTATTTTTTCTCCTTCAAGAAGAAGACCAAATCGAAGCCTCCACTCAAGAAGCAGCAAAGCAGATTTCCTTTACTTGGAACTCAAAGGGTAAAAGAAGAGCAAAGAAAGAAGGTACTAAAATTAAATGTTTATATGTCTACCTAGAACATAAATAACTACTCACCTTTGACAGTCACTGCCTTGTCCTGTGACATTCATTTTGTACATTTTTTCTACCTGACTGACTCCATTTTTGCGTTGATTTTTTGACTTGTAGAGAGAGGAGTCACTGACAAAAGGGCAGAAATACGATGAGAAGGGAGATGCAGCAATGCTATTCAAAGCTACAAAAGGAATGGGTGAGGCATAGCTAATGACTTATTACCATTGTGTGCTATTTTCTGTAGATTTGTAGGTGTCCTATGTCGAGCTTTGGTCAGGTGAATCACAGCTTGGTATGACCTTGATGACCCGAATATCAGTGAACTTATACTAGGTTCTCAATTTTCGTAGCAGTTTAAAAAGTTTCATAATATTATATATATACATCTACCAAAGCTATTTTAGGAGCAAGATTGTAGTTGCATGTGTTTTTTCTTTAAAAGGCTATGGAAGTTTGTGTTGCATTATGCCAGAATGGGAGATGCTTATGCTGTAAATATTCAAAATATACAGAAATAATTATGAGAAATATCAAAGATGAAAAAAGATTTTAAGTCACAGGGTTAGGATACTTCTACTTTATTATCTAGGAAGTCATTACAAACTGGGAAGTCAAGCTATTTTTTTGAAATGTGTATTCCTTAGCAAACCGAGAATTTAGAGTTTGGTGAATATACGTATTTTGGAATTACTCAGACCTTAACTGTCAAATCTTACTCAGACCTTAACTATCAAATCTATCAGTGCACTAACTTGATAGTGGATTGGAACTATTTGGAATATGTTTAAGTGCTAATTACAAGTAATTACTAATTAATCCAAATTTCAGAATAGCTGCAGTGATATTTTCAGTATTCATAAAATTTAAAAACTTGCTATGCTGCATAAAATAACTAAATAATTCATAATTCTGATATGCTAACTTTACTTTTATGTTGCTTCTTTGCTACTAACTTTATTCTATTCTTTTTGTTGTATTTTTTTTTTTGGTTTTGCGTGTTTGGGATGTCTGCTTTGTACTTTCTTTGCTCCATTTTCTGATCTTTTAGACTTTGGTATATTTCCAAGTATAAACAAACAAGGTAAATTACTAGCTATCAAAATGCTAACCTTACAGTCGGCATCAATTGACTCAGGCTCTGAGTTCTTTCATTTTTGTAAATAAGTGTATCTTGTGTCTTGTCATTGCTGTGTATAAATCTGGTGTAACCTTCCAAATCACCCTGAGAAAATATTACAAATATAACATTTATTGAAGACGTTAACTTTTCATTCAATCAGAAACTCAATAAGTAGATAATTCTTGGGTCCAAGAATAACTTGATTATAACTAAACTTTCTTTGGTGAAAAATTTGAGCATTAATCCATATAGATTAAATAGACTGTAAAAATAAACTACCCTACAAAACTTTACTGTCATCCATTATGAAGTAATATCTAATTATATTAGATTTAAAAACTTATTTCATTATCAGTGAAGATGAAAAAGAGACCATGTAATTACTTCATCTTCAAGGATTAAAATAATCACATTTTCATGTCAAAATAATCAGTAAAGGAATTTTGATGAAATCAGTAAAAAAGGATAGATAGTTTGATAGGCATCTAGTATAGGTTAAGTCATCATATAGGGACAGAAAACCCTAGCCATACACTGTAATTATATCATCTTCGATCATTGTTCTTACAGTTACATTTTTGTCAGCATCCATCATCCTTTCATTGTTATTGTAAGTTGTAAAACCATAGAACTCTTTACAGCACTATCTGAGACACAACTCCAATTGTTTATTTTCCATTGTGTCAATGGAAAGCTATGCTAGAATGTTAAATTTGTAATGGTTTGTATGGATATATTTGCCCTTTTTCAGGAAATGCACCGAGTGCAGTTACAAGAGCACTAGCCAGGAGGAAATACAAACAGAGACAGGGTACAAAGTCACGATTTGAACTCCAGTATGAATTGGTATGTTAAACATATTCACTGTAACACTTTTATATTTCTGACATAAAAGTACAGCTAGTGTCACCTTGAAGTGCAATTATTTCAAAATTTAATTTTACCAATTTGTTGCCTGGATATCTAAAAAAAAGACTCATCACATAAATTGAACAAGTCAAAGTCAATAGCATTAATATTTGATAACTTGACAAATTTTCCTTTTCTTTGTTTTTGAAGGATTTGATGGAAGAATTGAAGGGTAAGCTAGGAGATGCCTGGGATGATATGCTTCAGGCATTACTGATGGAAAGAGAGGAATATGATGCAATGTGTATAAATCATGCATTGTTGGTAGGTGTGGTCAATTATTCTTTGTACATGCTTTCAGAGATGTCTGCTGTACCTATAAAACGTGACTATATACCAAATCAAAGATGTCAAATCATGGTTATTGTTCAACTATGGTGTTTTCAGTTTAGTGAATACTATTGACTATACAAGTGACCATCGATAACGTAAACACTCCTATTGTTCACTTCTTGAGTTCTTGGCAGCTATGGTACTACCATAACAGTTAGTAGGGTGCTTCTTTTATATATAGTGTGCTTCAAGTTTGTTTGTTTTGGTCCGTTGAAGTACAATGCCTTGTTGTAGAACTAATCTTTCAATTTTAGTCTGATAACCAAAACGTTTTCTTCCAAATGGGTTATGCAGTGTTTACATGATACACTTTATTCCACCTTTCATTGTATGTAATTTTAGTTTCTCTTGGAATGAAATGAAAACATTCAAAGCTAACGTAAAGTGTAATAGCTTAAATCACAGAAAATTTTATTCAAAAACAAAATCAGTAATGCTGAGTTCAGCAAAAACATTACTATCATTAAATTGTTAAAATTAAATGACCCTTTAGGTTGTTTTATCGGTTAGTACATGGTCTAAATGTGGCCAACAAAACAAACAATGGAGAAGGCTGCCTATAGCAACGTACCAGATCTTTGTCTGTGAGACAGCAACAGACCATGGCTATTGTCCACAAGGCACCTATGTTATGTAAAACCTTAACTGTTCTCATGTAACAGTTAAAAGTTTTGTGAGGAGACAAAATAAAAGCTGGTCATTGTTATTTTTGTTGTTGTAGGGTATTGGTACAATTGAAGCTACTCTTATTGAAATTCTATGTACAAGAAACAATGCAGTAAGTTGTCATTCACTTTTTACTCTCGACTTTAAATCCCTTTATTCTCAGTTCAATTTGTGTTTGCGGTTCAAGTGCCAGGAATGGATTTTTATTACTCAACCAATGCTATTGTAGGGTAATGCATGACACCACAGTGTCAGCAGACTGCATGTTGTGGAATGAAGTTTTAATTTCAAATATACAATTAGGAATAAAGGGAATTATTCTATTGTTTAAGGCAAGTTAATTGAACACTTAAGTAGCTGTACAAACCAGGTTTTTCTCATTCCTCAAAATAACCCCCTGTCTAACTTCCCCTTTTTTTTTTCTTTTTTTTTGCAAAATTACATATATTATACATAAAAAGTTTGTATTGTGCAACTAAGTTGATAAAAGTGATTATTTTTTTTCTGAAAATCTGAACAGAAAATAAAATATTTTGCCGTACTTGATAGTTATATAATTGACCACATTAGAATTCCATCAATTGTTTGAAGTACTTATTTACATCTTTGTTACAAAAATCGATACATAGTTGATACAAATTGTTCCATAGTTTGAATTAGTTGATTGCCTTGTAATTGAGACATAATTAGTTGTATTATTTTTAGTAGACCATTACAATTGTTGATAATAATGAATGCTGTGTCATGTGAGAGGGAGAAAACAGCCTTGGCTACCACGAAATGACACTGATGTACAGTAAAAACATCTAGTAATTTGTATATTTTCGTAAATACTTGATGAAATGAGAAAACCAATGTTCAAAATGAGAGCAAAAACAAAAATACATAATCAAAAAAGCTGTAATAAATTAATAGTATATGTACTGAATTTAATAGTACTGATAAAAAAACACATTCATCATTTAAAGCAGAATTTTTGCCACTTTTTTACATTATTTATAAAGTTGTAGTAAATGTTTGCCCTTTTGCCATGATTTTATTCACTAAAGAAACTGCATGGTTTTGATCAGGTTTAACATAACTTTATTAATTTTTTTTTAATCTTTAAACTTTTTCATTTGCAGGCTCTCAGTGCTATCAAGACAGCTTACTCAGAAAGATATGAGAAAGAACTTACTGATGACATCAAGAGTAATATTACAGATACTGCCTTCCAAGGTCTTCTTTTAACACTAGTTAAGGTATGTATATAGTAGGAGGGATATAGTATAGTACTCCCTCCATAAATGGCCCATGGTCCCGTCCCACGGTGTTGGGGCTCTATCAGAGTTAGCCTGACAATATTATTAAGGTTGAGAGGAGATAGCCATGACATTCCTTGAGATGTTTGTATCCATCCATATCTACAACATTGTATGAAAAGACAATGAAAAGAAATGGGAATATTTCTGCAGATTCTCATCTTATCCAGTTACTTGGAGCTATAATGTCGTACTTGTTTTGATTGAAGCTGGGGAGTGTCTATTAAATAGTGGCAGATTTTACAGTCTGGTTGTTTTCCATGTCAACTGAACTGAAAAATGAAAATTCTTTCATTCAGTGATTTGATGATATATCAGTGGTTGCAATTTTTTTTCCTCCACGCACCTTAAACCAAATTATAACTGAAATGTTGTCTGTGTGTAGGGTATACGTGATGAAGGTGGAGCTGTGGATCAGAACCAGGCTGAAGAAGATGCTAAAGAATTACTTGAGACAGAGGAACAGGACAGGTGGAACACACAAAGTGGAAAGTTTAGTGAAATACTGACAGATTGCAGTTTTGCCCAGCTTAGGGCTGTCATAGATGAATATGCCAAGGTGAGTTGTATCACATATATGATACTGTATTAATTGAAGTATATTTAAAAAAAAACTTGGATCAAAATATCACAGATGGAATTTTTTCTGAATTCAACCATGCTATAACTATTACTCTATGACACTGCTTGACCTGATTGTGTAAAATAACTTTTAAAACTCAATATGTGATTTATCAGAAGTGGGGAATATTTTGATCACCATGTGATAGTCAAAATGTTACTCTTCAATAATCTCAAATTTGAAAAACAACCAGTTTACAGAATATTTTAAATGTTTGCAGTGTTGACTGTAGGTCAATAATTTTGACTTTAAGTCAATAATTTTGATTGTAGGTCAATAATTTTGACTGTAGGTCAGTAATTTTTTTTCTCATTTTTTCAGATGACTGGTAAAACTGTAACGGATGTTTTAATGGATGATTTTGATGGGCAGTTACAAGACGCTATGTTAGCTCTAAGTAAGTCAAAATCAATTTTCTTGAGAAGTATAAAATCATGCCAACTACCTAAACAAAGTATTTGTTGTAAAAACTAAATCAAAAGATGAATTTTTTTCAAGAAGTATAAAAAAATCATCCATTTTGTTAAAAAAATGAATAAAATTTATATCAACAATATATATGACAACAGAAAATTTTCCAAGAGAAAGTCTGAAAGTTTTTAGTTGTGGAAATGTTGCTGAATGTATTGTATCTGTGTCGTCAAAAAGATGGAAAGACATTACAAAAAAAATGAAATTTTTTTTCCCCCTTCTTTTTCAGTAAAATGTATTGCAAATTGTCCAGGTTTTCTTACATCAAGGGTACGAGAAAGTTTAACTGGTGCTGGTGATGGAACAACTCTTGTTAGAATCATTATGACCAGATCAGAGGTAAGAATTTCATTTCTTCGTTATCAAAATCAGTCACAGCACAATCCCATGTCAAGTGATTATCAAATATTTGTTAAAGCACCTCTATCATTGCGTAATTTTTCTCTCCATTCATCCATCGTAACTCTTGTTGATCTCAAATTGTGAGTTTGAATAATTTGATAAAACATTTTTGCTGTAACCTTGAGAAGAATGACTACCAAAAATGCAAAAATTTTCATTCAGCCATCTGTACTCTTGTAATTTATCAGAAATTACAAATTTGATATTGTTTCTTTAGGTTGATCTTCCGCAAATCAAGAAAATTTACAAGAAAAGATACAGTCATACGTTAGAAGACGACTTAGAGAGTAAATGTAAAGAAAAATACAAGAAATCTTTGATTGAAGCTGTAAAAGTGTCTGGTTTTACTCCTAAAAAGGTGAGTAATTATAAACACAAGTTGTAGGATTTCAACAAAAAAATCAGATGATTATGGGATGTTTCACCTCGTAATAATGCATTAAAATGTTCAAATCAAACAGATTTCATGAATGTAATAAAGTTGTAGAATCCACCAATTCATTTCTTCACTTTGCGAATATGTCCTGTAGTTCACAACATGGCTGTTAGGCCAAATAAAAAAAATAGTGTGTTTCTGATAACCCAACTGACCCTATTAAGCCACCGACCCTCAACATTTTAAAAACATTTAAAACAAAAAGATAAGAAATTCTTTATCTTCTTGACCTGTATGCACGTCTGTTTTTTCCGCCCCAGTCATGTCTGTACATATTTCATCAAACTATCACAGAAGGGCTATTCTGACCAACATGTCATTTATTTTGGGGTTGAAGCAATAATTTTCAAAAATAAAAACAATTCAAAAATAAAATAAAATGAAATACAATAAAATTAAATCCTGACCTACCTATCCTATTTCCTGGGTTTATATGTTAGTTGAAACACACACTTTTTTTCGCCATCTTATTAATTTTTGTTGAAACTCAATCTTAATTTCTGAATTAATTAAACTCAATCTGTTTGTATAGACTGAGCAAAATCCTGGAATAAAGAAGCAGGGGACAGTAAAAATGAAACCTCCCATAAAATGGAGACCACTGAAGAGACCTCCTGTGAAGAATCCCAAGGCAACGGTAGCTGCCGATAATCCAATCATGAAAACTTTGAAAGATAAACAGGGAGCTAAACCCAAAAGTGCACAGAAACGTGTCACAAAGGTTGGTTATTTTGTTCATTTTCATTGAGTGTGATATCATTGAGTGTGATCGACAACAGACACGGTGTTGGTGATGTCTCAGAGATGATATGTTACATTCATCCAATGTTTAGCCAAACTATGCATAACCATGACTGTGAAAGTATAAGTTCATGCATCAATTGATATGTTTGACTTTGCCATCCATGCATCTCACATAACTTGCATTATTTGCGTAATCTGCAAATTTGATTTCATTGTGAACACAGCATTCATAAAAATAATTTTATGTCAAATAAACTGGTTTTACAAGGTACCTGAAGTATTTCTATTAGATTCGCCTTGACCTTTAAATGTCATGGGTGATAATATTAAAAATCGTAAAAATTCAAACTCCAAGAAACCATAAATGATATATCCATGCCTGGACTTTACCAAGTTCCCTGTCAGTTTTGTTAGCCTTACTGTCTAGCGCCCTCTAGTGTCTGCATATCACAATATCACACATTTCTGTAATGACTACACAAAATCAACAATTTATTGTGGAAAAGATTCACTATGATATTCAACTATAAATGTAACCAAAAAAGTCACACATCAGTCTGTATCGTTACATTGTGTTTATTTTCTTGAAGACAAATATCTTTATTCTTTATTATGTAAAATTCTTTTTACTTTTCCAAAGTGAAGTTTTAACCTTGAGCGTTCAATTGTTCTCTTGCAGGAGCAGACACCGGATACTAGAGAAACCTCTGAAACAGGAAGTTACAGTTACAAAGAGGACTAAAAATACTAGTAACAACTTTGATGATGTGCAATTTTCATTCATCTCAGACTGTGCTTGAAACCTGGATAAAGTCACAACTGATCAATAAACAATTTTTATCGTCCAGTTTTATCAACTATGTACATTCAGTGCTTCCTTTGATGACAAAAAAAAAATCAAGATTTTTATGATATAAATAACTTTGTATATAGTATCAATCCCACGACTTAAAAATGTTGGGGTTCTTTTTTTTCTTTATATACGTGGGTATGTTAATGATTGTCAGAGATATCTCTCTAAAAAGTTGGATTTATAATTTCATAATGAGTCAATATCATACAATGATCATGAAATAAATATTCAATTGAATATGCATCCTGTACATTTTTTAAAATTTGATATAAAAGATTACTCATTTTTCAATTTTAATATTGTATGTTAAAGCGTATTTCACATTTGTAGAAATATTGTACAAAGCATGTGTTTTAAATTTGAAATATCTTTCAACTTTGTCAATTTGTTAGTCGTACACTTTTTTTTCTTTCAGACATTTGAGAGAAATTATTGACTTCGTCTTTTTTAAAGATACTTGTAAAGAGATTTTAAGTTATTATTTGGAAGTTAGAGTGCAAAGATGGTTGATATTGAGTCTGATTCAAAATGGTACAAAATGACTTAGATTACGACAGTGGCAATACGGCGTATTCCGGTTATCGAACTTCCGGTTGTTTCGCAGGAAAGTATCGCGAGAGGGCGCACCATATCTGACAAAGTGAGGGCCAGAATTTTCGTCATGGCATCTAATAGTATGGCGATGTATGAAGCTGTCAACAAAATGGGCGTAAAAGAACTCCGTGCATTCATAAAAGAGTGGAAAATTACTACTTCTAAATCTACTAGATATCGCCAGAAATGCTGTCAACCTTGGTCTTGAAACACTAGAAAATGATAATTTTCTGAGAGAACGGAAGAGGAGACGAATAGTGGATGTCAAGCATCAAAAGATAGAACTAATCGACAGCGGAAACATTGAAAGTTGGACGGAGGACCTTCGAAATATACCCGATGTAGACATGATAAACATATTTCTTTACCTTACTGGTGTCTGTTGCTTGACAAAAGAACGATTAGAAAATTACAAATCTGACAACAGCTTCCAATCTGATTAAAATCCGATGTAGATGTTGGCTGATCGTTCATTGCTATTTTACCTTCGTTATTTTGCCTGAATTGACCTTCTTGGTACATGTTTACATTTTTTAGCTTGCCTGATCGCCTCCTCTACGATCAGGCTAAACAATGTAAACATGTACCAAGAAAAATAATATCAGGCAAAATAACGAAGGTAAAATTGCAATGAACGATTAGCCGACATCTACATCGGGTTTTAATCAGATTGAACAGCTTCCAGCTACAGTCATTGCAATATTGAGAGTTCAGTCGACAATTACCAAGCCACATGTTTATATTGTAACTGATGTCGACGCATACTTAGGCCTTTCTTGTTTATTAGAACAGTGGTGTAGCACCACGGGTGAAATCATAAAACTTTGTCCGGAAAAAAACATTTCATGTACTGGTTATAAGTTGGCATAAAC
The DNA here is from genome assembly GCF_964340395.1 of Glandiceps talaboti. NCBI lineage: Eukaryota > Metazoa > Hemichordata > Enteropneusta > Spengelidae > Glandiceps > Glandiceps talaboti. The sequence continues at coordinate 32,229 of NW_027554289.1, read as the reverse complement.
ATATTTGTATTGATATACTCATCTTTACTATCACACTTTGGTTAGCTTGCTATTCTTCATTCAGGACCATCAGTGTATAAAAAAACCCATTGAAGTCGGCAACGAATCATAAATATTGTTATTGTGATTGATGTACCACACCGCCCACCCCTTCAATGAATCGGCCTTCCATGTAACGTTTACGTGGTTCACTCATCATACCATGTCTTATACCGATCTGATTAAAATCCGATGTAGATGTCGGCTAATCGTTCATTGCTATTTTACCTTCGTTATTTTGCCTGAATTGACCTTCGTGGTACATGTTTACGTTTTTGTCCTGATCGGTAGAGGAGGCGATCAAACATGTACCACGGAGGTCAATTCAGGCACAATAACGAAAGTAAAATAGCAATGAACGATTAGCCGACATCTACATCGGATTTTAATCAGATTGGTTTTATACAAGCTGCGATAACTGTAGCGTATATTGTGATTTTGAGGGTTCTTTCCTCTGTTTTTGTACCTTTTTCCGTTCCGATGTTTGACTGGAAGCAATCGCTACAATTTCTCCAACGGTAACGCAAATGGACGAGGTCACACTGAAAACGTGAGTGAGATGTCAGTGTACTACCCGTTTCAAAATGTTGCTACTTTTGGGTTTTCCTCACCGTCGAATTTGCAGAGCCAAACTTACGCGAAATATTAGGAGAACAAGAGGTTAATTTGCTATTTCGTTATTTGATGGGCGATAATGCAATATTATAGCGTAAAGTTACGGGGAATGACAGAAAATCTTTAGTCAGTGGTTACGATGCCTATAGACTCTATGCTTTGCAACAATGCGCTACAATTCTGGCCCTCACTTCCGGTTCTAAAACAGCGCCCCTAGTGGCCAAACAATCATATCTTTTATCTTTTCGGGGCTTCTTCGATAACCGGAATACGGCGTATTGGGGTTTCGGCTTTATATTAAGATAGACTCAGTCTAAAACTATTGTTGAGACTTTTAGTTTATGTCAACCTAATAAGTCAGCCGAAACCTCACCTGCTGCTGTAGTATCTAAAATATTGTTATATCGGAACTGAGAACTTATTTCCTAAAAAGATGACGATTCCTGTCCTTTAGGATTCAACTTCGCCCCACCGTCCCGTTCTTTTACATTCAGTTCCTGAAAATCGGCAGAAAGTTGGCAAACGGAATTACTTCCCTAAGTAAGCACTTTAACTTCATTTTAAAACATTTTTGTCATTTTTATACTCACAATACTGTTACTTTCAAACTTTGAATTTATGTTTATCAGATACTATGCAACTTTATATGTAGCTTTTATATCAATATGAATCAGCAATATGTTAATCTTCTCAATTTCAAGTCACTTTTTACTGCCAGAAACTTACATATAACTTTACAGGTATTCTTCCAGAAAGCAAATAATTATCAATTGTAATTAATCATGACTAAAAATGTTACCAAGGTATAAACCCTTGTTTATATTACATAGATTAATTTTTAACTGAGCCGCATTGCTGTCATTAGATAGTCAGCAAAAAAGACAAAATAGTATTCTTTTATGTGACTGATTTTATGCACATTGTGTGTTGTACTGTCATCTTTCATATTAATTTGTTCTGTGATATTCTGGTAGTTTATATTCATATCTTGTACATGCACAACTGACATGATTTTAAAGTTGATCACTTTAAAGATTATACTGGCATTTATGGGTGAAAAGTTACATTTCACTTTTATTTGTCTATGTTGGAACAGTCTGGACAAAAATTATAAAGCTGTAAACAAAATTTAAACTTTCAACTCATTTTTGTGTAAAATTACATAACTTTACTGAGTGCATAATTTGCAACTCTAGGATCAACTCAAAACAAGTTAAAATTGATATGCTTATTCATTTGAGATTTTATCATCAACATTATCATGGACTTCTTCTCAATTATGTTTCATTTTGACCAGCTGTTATAGCTCTAGTATAAACTTTTACTTAAAACTTATGATTTTATTTCCGTCCACAGTACAATGACTGTAGAGCATAAAATAACAGCTAAGATATTGTATTACGCTACTTGTACATGTAGTCTGCTATCTGTTTTCTAAAATTATTCTGATAGGAAAATGTTCAGCTTATAATATTTGCTCAAATTTTTATTTATTCTTTCATCAATGACAGCTTTTCCCCTACCAGTATAGAAACCGTAGTCTTTCCTATCTCAAGTCAGCCATATTGTTTTATGAATGTAACAGTAAAGTCTTTCTACATAAAACAAAGTAAAAAAATAAAAAGTTCTAAATAAAATGACCCAAGTAGTTTCCCTCAGTTTAGTGCAATTGATATATTTAGCTGTTAATAGAAAATATGTAATATTTCCGTCTAATTAACGAATATTTAAAATTTGTATCATATTCCTGCCTTAAAGCTGCAACTAGCTGCAACTGGAATGTATTTGGAAAATGTTTTGTTAAATACAATGACTTGATTGTAATAACGTACACCTTAAATGGTATTGAATCAACACTGAGTTGGTAAACGTAGTTGTGTAGCTGTAACACATAATCAATAATCCAACCAAATTGATTTTTAAGTCCGCACCCAAAAATGACCACCCGACCATGATAACACTGTTAATCTGTTACGGTCCTACTTTTGAACAAAATTGATCTCTGATTAACATGTAAACTGTCTAAGTATTGGTATTTTAACAATTTTCAGTGAATATATCATATCATATCATGTCGGGTTGGAAAAATGAATCTCCAGTTACAGCTAGTACAGGTTTTAAAAAAAAAAATAGAAAACAATTCTTTCTTGCCAGTATTTGTTATTAAGAGCAATAAAATTTTCAGGACCTCATATCAAACCAGATATCATACAGTTTGTTTATAGATGCAAACCAATATATAAACATTACTACACACCACACAGATATCAGTCTAACATATTCATTTCAAAATATTATCCACTATTTATAAAATCATCTAAGTGATTTTTTGCTTTTCAATTTCATGTACTTATTTTCTACTCTCCAAAGAATTATATATGTAATACTATCAAGAAATAAACATGTTAATATTCTTCTACACTGTTTGTAATGGTTTTTTTTTTCACTTTCTCCGCACATCACTGTTATAGTCAGGTATTTTATTCTAATGCATTCTTGTTTGAGCCTAGCAGATGTAGTCTTAGAATCCAGACATTTTGGATGTTGTTCTTTCCCTACTGCATTCATTTAGTTTGCAGCCATTGCATTATGATTCCACGCAGTGATGATTGAATATATGGTAGTAATCATGTTTACATCATAGTGAAATCCTCTGAGTTCTTTCTAATCATATGGTGATGCTGTTGACATCATATCTCACCCCATAAGAATTTGCATCTAATGTTGACTGGCTGAAGCTTAAAAATTATCAACCTTTGCATGTACACTTTAAAGTAAATGGCCACTAGCGAAATGCCAGGCGTGGTAGGGGAATAGCAAGATCTCAAGCAACATCCCTACAAGACTGGATTCTATGCTAAATCAGACTGAGCACCTTTGCTAATATTTGAATTGGCAGATAACCAACATGATTGTCTGAGATTTGACTAAAAAATTGCATGATTTGTTTGACAAGTAGACAATTTTTGATCTCAGTACTTTGCATGTGCTCAATTTATTTGCATACTTGCATACTTAATCAGGGATGTGATGATATGGGTGATGTATCCTCCTGAATGTGTCTGATGGGTAACAATGACTCGAGTTTTGGGGGTCTCAAAACACTATTGCACGTGACAAATATTCAAAACGGTGATTATTTTGTGTTTATATCAACAAATGATATTCCATTCCCACAGTTAACTCATAGAATTACAATTTGTCATATATTACCCTGGACGCCTCGATCTGGATGATTTATTAAGTGATTTCCATAAAAACAGATGTCTGTTTGTTTCCATGGAACTAAATATGACATTTGTTTCCATACTTTCTTCTAGCTTATACCCTGGAAGCATTTTTTTTCTGTCGAGCTTGTCAGCAATTTTTTTCCCATCAGATTTGGCCTGTGACAATTTTTTCTCTCAAAAATACCCCAGTCCCCACTCCCTCAAAAATCCTCCAGCCCCCCCCCCCCATATCAAATGGGTGTACATCTTTACACTATATATACATGTAGTATAATGTTGTATGCTCAAAATTTTACAATTTTTTCTTCGCAGTAGAAATTTCTCTTTCATATTATATTTCTATTGCTGCATAGAAATCAACTACTAATACCATTACAATCTGAAACTTTATACTAGTAGTTACAACAGTCTGAAAGACACTCAACTCAAACACAACAATATAGAAAACATGCAATAAGACACAAAAGAATTCAGGTAAGAAATCTAGTGTATTCCTACATCAGATTGAGTTCAACAGCGCCCTCTATCAACAGTTTTTCATGATTTCTTTGATAGAGTGAAGTTTAGTATGTTGCTCATTAGAGTCTAGCAAACTAAACAATTTATGATTTAAACAAATATGTTTATTAGATTAGCAGTATCAACTTTATAGGACTGTTTACTGTTGTTGTTGCTGCTGCTGCTGTTAACAAAAGTTATGTATTACTATTACTTGCACTAAATTTTTTAAAAAGTGAATTTGTTTTCAGATGTTCCCTCCGACGGTTGTGATACGGTTTTGTAACAACTGCATACATCACTATCTACAAAGAAGCAGCAGAAATATACACATTATAATTAATATCAGAAGAAATGCACACATTTTAATTAATATTAAATAGTTTATTCACATAAAATATGCCTAGAAAACATATTATATAAAATTAGGTTTATTTGAAACAAATCAGTGGGCTCACTAGGACATTCATGTGACCATGGATATATACATCCATGGTGTGACAACCATCGGCCAAGTCAGAACTTTTTAGAAGATATACCTGGCATAAAATAGTTTATAATTACTCGGTGGTCCCATGGCAATCAATACAAAGTTTTGATAAAACGTAATAAAGACAAATTTTGCACCTATAGTTATCGCAATAGTTTGTATAAAAAAAGAATAACATATTAAACAGCGTTAAAAATGCACAAAAGTATAAATGTATCTGCGCTGCGCGGCTGCGACTTTAGACAAATGAACATCGTACCGACGCTGTGCATTCTGGGAATACGGAAGTGTCAAGCATACATTACTACTTCCGGTGTCAATGAAATGAAAGGTCTGATTAGGAGCTGAACATATTATCGATGAGTTGAGATAATAATTTTCGTTTTTTCCGTCATTTGAACAGCGTAGTCGGGATATGCATCATGTCTGCGAAGGACTTTGAGGTAATTTGTAATTTTTCAGCACGAAAATGTACCGTCCACACTACATTCATTTGTAAACGATAATGATTCACATCACATTTCAGGATTTTCTTCATCCTCACGTCCCCTCGCACGTATGACCAGGAACTGAGTCGACAGCACGGGTTATCCAGGAATTTGTAATGGAACCAATCGATTTACACTATTCATGAAACTTTCTACTGGAATCGATACATTGAATGTTATTCCCCATTTGTCCGACCATAGGCCCTAACCGAAATGTTCTCACTAAATACGTCCATGCATGGACTGACTAAAGAAACATACACACCTACATAATCTTTAAAGCTTCCGTGCATTCCAAGGATAAGCTGGTCAGATATAATAGCAAAACTTTCATCAAAATATGTTAACACTAATATTATGAATGGCAGAGTTGCATCAAGTGACTGCGAAATTGTATAACCACAGCCCAAAACAGACTGTTCACCTGCCTTCCTTCAAAAGTTATCAATATTATTGTTATTGTTATAGTATCGTTATATGTACCAGAGATTACTTGCTTGCACCAGTGCACATAGTCCTACTTGCATACGGAGTAAGTCATCCCTTCCTTCTCTGTCCCGCAAAGAGACAGCCATGAAAACTGGGCTTACCAGAAATATGCTGGTAACTAAAGAATTAAACGCAACCTGTGGTCAATCTCAATATTAGCAATAAATTGACTATTTAGTAATTTTACGTCACCATGGCTACAAAAGTCCCAATATTGAGTGACCTTTGTTTTAGCAAATTTTGGTCTCCTTTCTAAATTTGCTAAAAAAAATGCACTCAATATTGAAAAATATTGAAAATTTTTGTTATCATCATTTCTTTCGCCCATCAGTTCATTATTGGCATACACTATTTATTACAGGAACCCTTTGGTGCTGAGGACTATGTTGAGAGACTGGCATGGAACGTACAAGGTGGAACCACAGAAAGGGGACCAGAAACATTTGATCCTAAGAAACTATTGGTTTCATTTGAAAACACGATAGAAGAATTAAAACTGTTGGGAGAGAAAATAGGCAAGCGAATAGAAAAACTTGAACAAACAGTACAAACAGAATACAATAGACATGCTGAGACACTTGCTGATTTGCAGAAAAACCAACAGGTAGGTCAAAGGGTAATTGTTGTCATGGGACATCTTGAGAGGAATAATTTAGTGTGAGAAAATGTGATATTGCAATGGGTTATAGTCTGCAAGATATGACATGAAGTACCACCATATCAGGCAAGACTCAGACTGCTAGCTGATAGGACAGAGTGACATGTCATTGGTTACAGTGTGATGAGTATAGATGTGATGTTGATTAGTATGGAAGGTATGAATGAGTGTCATTCCTGTGGCAAAGTTGTCTTTACCTCAAGACTAGTATTTATAGATTTACATGTGGATGTCATTGGTCTGAATCCCTCTATAGTCAAGAAACTTTCTGTGACCAGCCAAAGCTCAAGATGACTTCTACATACTTCTTACTTCAATATATGCATTTTAAGTACTCAGGTGTGTCTTACTCATAAGAGAGGATGAGGGAACACCCCTTGAGCAACTGATGAGAAAAAGTGTGGCTATGGAGCAGAGCTCTGGGTGATATACATTATCAGGTCTTAGTGTCCACTGTATACCTTGTTGACTGACTAGTAAGGACAGCCTTGACAGTTCCACACACACACACATTACCTGCACTGTGCGTGAGCTACCTTTTTTTAATCTTGTCAAACATTCATATTTGTTTGGTCCGTAGGGAGCATTTACTTTATTCCAGAAGTTAGATGACCGTATCAATAATGTAGCTACAAAGGTGGTACATTTAGGTGACCAGTTAGAAGGGGTAAACATTCCTCGTCAAAGAGCCGTAGAAGCTCAGAAGTTGATGCAGTATTTTTCAGAATTCTTATCTGAAAATGAACCCCATTCAGATATCTTTACAGATCCATTTCAGGTGAGTTATAGTTTGAGTATATAAGCCTTTGAGTGAGTGAATGACAAACCAAGTTGAAACCCACTGCTAGATCAGACTGTAGCAAGAAGTAGTACCTGAGATAGAGGATTAGATACAAGATAGATAGAGGGCAGTATTATCTCTATCATCAAGTGCTAGAGTTGAGTTATTGGCCAACCTAAGGCAGATCACATGCATATTATGTACAATTCAAATTAATTATTTTCTTTGCTTTTATTTCTCTAACATGTTGTATGACATACACTTATTGTTTGGCACTTGTTTGTTTTGTATGACTTGAATCAAATTGTAATTTCTAGAGCGGTTTGTTTGGTTTCAGCTCCAAGAAGCAGCAGATATCATTCAAAAATTACAGTTGATAGCACAAGAGCTCCCTCAAGAGAGGTAAGTTATATTATGTAGTACCAGAGATAGTCTGTGATAGTTACTATGTAGTACCACAGACAGTCTGTGATAGTTACTATGTAGTACCACAGACAGTCTGTGATAGTTACTATGTAGTACCACAGACAGTCTGTGATAGTTACTATGTAGTACCACAGACAGTCTGTGATAGTTACTATGTAGTACCAGAGGCAGTCTGTGATAGTTACTATGTAGTACCACAGACAGTCTGTGATAGTTACTATGTAGTACCAGAGACAGTCTGTGATAGTTACTATGTAGTACCACAGACAGTCTGTGATAGTTACTATGTAGTACCAGAGACAGTCTGTGATAGTTACTATGTAGTACCAGAGACAGTCTGTGATAGTTACTATGTAGTACCACAGACAGTCTGTGATAGTTACTATGTAGTACCACAGACAGTCTGTGATAGTTACTATGTAGTACCACAGACAGTCTGTGATAGTTACTAAGTTACCAAAAAAAAGGATCAGACTATTTGTAATTGATTCATCAAACTTGATTTTTGATTGGATTTTTTAGACACTTTTGAAAACAGTTGAGAAGTTTAATCATCTATCTTTAGATATGAAGTACTGTCAGCTGTCAGCTTGTGCAATATTTCTGATGATATCTTGATGTTTTGTCTTTGACTTCATTATAGGTTTGGAGAGGCCAAATTTAGGATAGATGGTAAGTATCTACTTTTTTACTTTCAGAAAATGTTGATGCACCATCTTTGCAAAAGAAGTAAAAATATGATTGATTATTTAATCATGATAATTTGGAAGACTTTAGGACGTGCCTTAAATCATATGGGAAATGAATTTACAAGTCTGACCATTCAATCTGTTGGATTTTTTCCCGAACAAAAAAACACAAAAATGGGAGTTTTTTTGTTAACCTATGAATATGCCATTTCTGTTGACAGTGAAATGCATGAAGATAGAAAATGAGTTGATATCTGAGTTTAAGATAGCGCACCAGTCAGGTGAAACTCTTAGGATGAAGGAATTAGCTACAACCTTACTACATTTCAAGGTAAATATCAATTATTTTTGTAGAATTATTATTTGGTTTTTGATTGAAGTCACAAGGATTCTACTTTGGTCGTAATAAATATTGTCAATATAAAAGTGAAATACAAATAGTTTGTTTCATAAAAAAGTCAGTCATAAGCACAAAATTTGGCAAACCAGGCTTCAATCATTAGTCTTATCAGGGTATCAGGTGTAAGTCTTTGTGATACATTAATGGTTCCACTTTGCCTTCATTGCATTAGATAATCAAAAGATTTATTGTTTCATTGTTTACAGGGTTATACAGATTGTGTTATTGCCTTCATTGAAGAGAGTCAAAAGGTGAGTTTCTGTTCTTACTCAGGATATGATTGCTGTTATTTAATGACTTGTTTCCATCCATACAAGGAATAGAACAGTTTAGATATATTGTACATTTATCACATGTGTAAATTCATAAACTGAAATATTTATTTTGTTTTGCAGGAAATCCAGTTTTCAAGAGACCTTTTTGGTGACCTTTCACTGCTTGCCCAAAAAGTAAGTTACTTTCAGAGGCTTATATTCGATCTTTACCTATATTAATTACGTTTATCATGAAGTGTGGAATGCATCCCAAATGGCTAAAGATATGGCACTGTGTGTATTTTAATAGTATTGGGACGTGGGATGGGGACAGTTGGTATTGGTATGTGGGATGGGAATAGTTAGTATTGGTATGTGGGACAATGGTAGTGAATGAGTAGGAACGAAATGATTCCATTGTTAGAAGCTACGGTGAGAATATATGTACCAAGAAGGTAGATTGCTTCAGAGATTACTAAATATGTACAAGCAATCTTCATTTGAACTACAAGTGATAATTACCAATTACACCCATACACTTTTTTGGGCTATGGGTGTAACTTCATAATGTAATATTGAATCATTGACTATTTAAGAAGAATTCAAAAACTTTCAATACACAACACTTTTGAGTTCAGTATTAAAGCAGAATGGATGATGCTGAAATACTTTGTAAGTAGTATGGACTCTCCTGTCAAGCTTGTATTGCATTTCTTGTATTATAGATAGAATGATTGGTGATAACATATCAGTGTGTCTCATTTTATATGTCAGTATTCAAGTTGTTGAATTTGAGTGTAGTGATACAGCATGGACAGCATGTGATAGGGTGCTGGTGTTGGGTATTGCCTGTAATACATGGTAGATGTCATGATCAGATTTTATACTACCATAAAGGGTTTGGAAGATGTGTGTAACCTCTTTTATGGTTCAACTTATTTTAATACTGGTGTTCATTTTACAGGTTAACAAACTCATACAAGAAGTCTTCATCAGTGCACCTGAAACAGTTATGGGAAAGTTTGTAGTTAGTGTTTACCAGGGAAAACTACGGGTAAGTTTGATATTATGTACGAATGTACTGCCAAAATACCTGTCTCTGTATATTATGGAAAACAATGACAGGGTGATTGAGAGCTAACAACCAGAACAGAAGCTCAGTCACTGGTTCTTTTGAGTTCACCTGTTTGTGCATCATAATCTTTGTACTTCAGTGACAGGGTGATAGTGATGATGATGTGAATATTATGACAAGATGACCTAATATGATAATGAATATAAACTAATTGTATCTATGCTTTACACTGGATGTATTTTTTCCTTTCAAGGTGATATATGTAGAGAAATCTACAATAAACTTTGTGAAGTTGTGATATTGTGTCATAAAAAAAAATCGTAAAAAATTTGCGTGCAATGTTGCTACTTATCTGCAGCTTGTCATAACTTACATGATAACTTTTGTATATTCTACATACTTTATATATATTCAGCATAATTTTAATGATGTCTTATAATTTGTGCAACCTTTCAGGACCATATAAGGCATAAATTGGCAGATGGATCTGATCTTGAGCTTTACCTGAAAAATCTGTATGAACTCTATGGAAAGTGAGTCATTTCATTTCAATATTTCAACGTATAACTTTTACTAGAGTAATTTTTATGTTGTTTTCTGTAATTATAAATGATGACTTTTTGATTTTTTTTGTGGGGGGAGGATGGGACGAGGAGTACTGATCTGTTCATTCTGTGGCTAGATACATTTTTGATTGTTGCGAACATGCATGCATGTAGAAGAGTGCATGAATGCATATATTTGTATAATAAGTACATTTGCATCACTGACTACATGCTTGCATATTTATTTTGGTATGTTTCTTCTATGTTATCATTTGATCATGTCGAAAGTTATGTATTTGCATGCTTTGCTATGAGGAATTTTATGCCAAAGGTTTGATCAACTGATTTTGTAAAAGCCGAATGGATCCAATATTCTCCAATGGCATGCAGCATTATTTCTCAGCATGAAATAGTTTTGGTTGCTATATACCTCTGTACTGTAATCATTCAAGTAAGAATCCTATCGCCATCTCTTTAAATACTTTGAATCATTTTGCATGGTAGCAGGCAAGGCGATGGGGTTCTTACAAGAATGAATGCAATACTACTCTATGAACTAAAATGATTTCTTGATACTTACCATAATTCTACTCAGGCTGGAGAAACTTGGAGAAGTTTGGACTAGGATGTTTACAATACAGTATGTATTTCTTGTACTAGAATGTATCCATCTCATTCAATCATAAAGATTTAATGTATTTGTACACACATGCATGTAGCTAAAACTGTAAGTGGAATTTTCTCTTTCAGCACATCTAAATTATCCGCCGACTTGTCGGAGTATAAGTTGGGTTCGGATGCCAGTTTCTTAACCCGACTCACCAAGGACTGTTTTAAAGACCACTTAGATGGCTATATTGATCTTGAACTCAAGTACCTAAAGGATAAGATGGCGTCCATGCTGGAAGTATATTATGGATCTTTGAATCACCAAAAAAAGCAAATCCAAACTGGCGGGTGAGTGAGTGCAGTGGAGTTCTGTATATTCTTTATTTACAAAGTGAAGTCATATAAGTCCAGTATTTTTTACTCAAGTTGACTTTGAATTGCAAAATGAATGAACTTGTTTGCCTAGACTGGAAAATGCTCCCACATTTGTTTTGGTGAGTAGATAAAATTAAAATGTACCCGAGTTCACAAAGATTTTTAACCTGAGCTCCCACACCAAAACTGTGGTACAAAGTATAGCAAGGTATGCCAATTTTACGATGATTTCCACCCTCTGTTACCTCTCAGAGTTCCCCAACTTTTGTGTAAACACTGTTCCATAATACATCTTAACAACAAAAAATTTGTATGAAGTAAATTTTACTCAGATATTGTGACGGAACTTTCAATTGATGATAGTACAAATGAATGTGATTTCAGTACTATTTACAGTGCATGATTTGTTAACAGTCAGCTTCTTTGCCATTGTCAACAGATTACATGATCTTCAAGCTCGCATTAGAAACAAGACCAACATAACCATAGGTCCTACAACAATAGTAGACTACGGTGGAGAAATTTTCCTAGCTCAGACAGTAGCTATGAGTTTATTGAATGAATCTAAACAAGCATTGACAAGATGTCAGCTGGTAAGTGTACACTACTGATATGTAATTACACTGTGTGAGAAGAAATGTTCATTGACGCTGAGTTCATAGTTATGAATAACAGGAGTCTCTACGAGTCAAAAAGTGTTTGAATTTCCAACATATGTTTGAAAACAAGTCGATAGTTTTTACTTCATTTTAGCAGCCGGTAGGGATTGGTGTGACTATTGAGGACTAAAGTGACTATAACGTAAAAGCTTCGATTGCCATGAAATTTGTGAATATCCAATGTGATCATATCACAACCTTCTGTTTCCTCATATTTTAAAGTACAAACAAAAGATTTGCAATATTTGTCTCTAGGTGGCACCCTAACATTCAAGTTTAAAAATTGGAACTTCTACATTGGCAATGAGCCAACAGTTCAATTTCATCTGCACCTTGGTCACTGCATCTCTACTACATCTGATTTATTTGTTTTCTCCAAGAGCAGAAATAGGGTTATTCTTTTAAAAAATTTGGTTTATATACTTGTTGCTGAAAGACAAAAATTGCATAGTAGGGTAAAACAGATGTGCAAGGAAGTTTATGGATTCAGTAATTGATATGAAATTTACACAGTGACATAATGCATTGCTTTGTTGGTATTTGATACTATCAGTAAATTCACTTTTCGACTATTTTAGGTGATGATTTGTCTTTTGTGACACATAGTATCTACTTAATGATTCAGTTTGTCAGTGTACACATATTTTATCGTATCTATCTTATCTTGGAAAAGTATAATGGACATCAGTTTGATTATTGCACAACATGTCAGAATCAGAAACAATCTATTCATCCCACTTAGGGAAATTCAAAGTAATAGTTGAAAAGTTATTGTGATTAATAACAGTGATTTTTTTTATCTGTTTCTGTAGTTATCAACTCAAACTGCTGTTCCAAATAATGCTGCCAGTATCTTTGATGTCCTGGTGGAAAACTTATGTTATGAGCATATAGACTATGCTTTGGACATTGGACTACAAGGTGAGATTGGGATAATGAGAGTAGTGTAGCTTATTACAGAATTGGCCAAGTTACGATGTTGTAGTAACCGTGAACATTTTCAATTATGCATTTTGATAGTTTTATAGGAAGGTGAAAATATTACGCATTTTCATTTACATGTATGTATAGTCACAATCTGATTAAAATCTGATGTAGTGTACACATCGCAATTTCTTTCTGGCTGTTACATTTACTGTCTTTTGTTCTTTTGTGAGAGCTCGTTTAATATATCTGACACAATACCATAGGTTTTCCTGAACCCAATCTCGTACTTATGAGTAGCCAACCAGAATCCGTCTTACTATATAACACACAACATTCGAAAATGAAAGAAAGAGAATGACCAAACAATAATGACAACATCCTTGTCTGCACACTGTGCTCATGGACTTTTCGAACAGAGTGCTCTGAAGTTCTGTACATATATGTTTGGCGTATTACACATTTTCACCGGTTGAGTGAATTCACTCGGCTTTCTTGTGTGGCTCAGGAAAACCTATGGTATTGTGTCCGATATATGTAATGAACTCTCACAAAAGAACAAATGACAGTAAATGTAACAGCCAAAAAGAAATCATGATATGTACACTACATCCGATTTTAATCAGATTGGTATAGTCATGAACTTTGTGAAATGAATATGATGATTTTGTAAAGTCAGTTGCACCCATATAGGTAGTATGATTTAGTTACAAAGAATATATTCAGTCAATGGAAAGTAACATTTGAAAAGACTTGTTTATAAAATACATACATGACATATTTGTAAATTATACACTTACTTAGTGTCTTTCCATTCTTGAGGCAAACACATTTGTACAGAAAGTATCAACAAAACGTCAATGTGACTGTAAACAGACTAGCATCACTTCCACTTTGCTATTCGATACAACTTACACAACAGATCATTATTACTTAAATTTGACAGCAATAGCAAAGTCTAGTGACACAATTGCACGTTTCAAGGATTTGATAAATGGATTGGCCTGGCAATCACAATTTATCTAGTCTGCCTACAGCTATGATAATGTACAGAAACCAGTATATAATAATATCTATGTCTATTTTACATCAAGCAGTACCCTGATCACCATAATTATATGATTTCACAATAGAGTGAATACATTTCAGTGAAATATTGGAAGTGCTATCCTTGAGGCATTTTAAGTATATCGTTCCAATTAGCATAGTTAATTTGAGTTGGTTAAAATCACTATCCATAGCTTGCCAATTATTGGGAAAAAAATTCAATCTGTTGGAAGTACAGTAGTACGAATAAAATTGAGTTCCTACAATTATAGATAGAATGGCTATTGATAAAGATACATGGAATGAAATTAACCAGTGTCTTCATCTACTTGATTGTGACATGATAACTACATTTGGTGAGCTTCAAGTTGCCTACTTCTCCATCATGATTAACAGACATAATCTTTGTTAAACCAATTGAAAACTATCAATGAGTAAAAATTGCCTTGCCATTCTGTATGTTTTCTTTGCATGAGTTCAGATTGATCAATTTGAATATTTAGTGACATCTATGGTTTCCAAAATGAAAAGTGCACCTTCTTCTTGGAAAATACTGATTTCAGAAAGATGTATGTGGTTCTTAAACTGTTACTGATGTTTTTATCTCTAATAGGTATTCCACCACAAGATTGCAAGAGTCCACCTAAGGTGTATTTCTTTGATGTTGTTGGCGAGGCCAATGCTATATTTCATTTATTGGAGAGACAGTTTAGTGATACCTTAGTACCTTTAATAAGGTAAGCTGTTATTTCTGTAGTCTATGGTTTGATGGATTATTATGTGATAGAATGGCTGTATCAATTGTTCAGTGCTGAATACAGAAATTTGGTATTATCACCAAAGTGGATGAAATTTTAGTTTCATAGTTTTAAACAGATACAGTTTTGCCAAAAAACAACAACAACAGCTCACACTTTCTGCAAGACAAGATACCTGATGACACTTGGTGTCACATTGTTCTGCAATGTTATATATTGGGCAGAGTAGTTGGAGAGAGATGAGAATATTATGTAAATTCCCACGCTACTGGATTGATATCACATTACTAATCTACATAAAAGTAACTGAAATAATTATGGATACCTGAATAATAGTGACAGGAAGTCAGTGGAAACACAACAATCTCTGCCAGGAATGAAACAGAGCTTTTTATGCATCCACGCACTGTCCAGTCCTGTGGAAGTTCCTTCGCTATCGGTAATGCCAAATTAACTATGACAACTGACGTCATTCTAATGCATGTATTTGAAACATCACTGCATGTGTTTTTATTTTTCTGTATTTCTCTCTTTCTATAGTACTTCTCCCAAACATGGAGAGTGTGTTCAGAAGAAGAGAGAAATAATGGAACAAATGGAGGCCAAGATAGATACCGGCTTAGATAGGTAAGCATATGGACGTCAATTACATTTAGATCATCATTTAGTTTACCAACAGATAAACTCATTGTCAACTATAGACAGCCAGAGGCCGTCACTTAATTATCCATACAGTAATATGATTCACCCAATTGAATACAATACTGTATGTACATTTACGCATGTCTCTGTACCTTGAAGGTATGTGTTTTAGTGATTGAATTAACATAATGTAATTACTCAATGTTGTCATAAAAAAATACACTTATTGCAGTAGAATACAAAATCAGTTCTGTTCTTTCAAGAGACTTTGGTTCAAGTGTTCTTATTGATATCATGAGAAGTAAACATTCTAAACTTATCTGAGGTCATGTTTTCAAATTGATACACTTCAATGCATGTTGTCAAACTGTTTAAGCGCTATCTTGTAAAACTCTATTTACACGTACTTAGGGGACAGCTGATTTATACACAGAACTACTAGTATCTTGTAAAACTATTCAATGAGGGAATGGCACTCAGTTTGCAATTATACATCATTTCATTTTGAAATTCATCTATTTGTTTTTTGGGGAATCTCGATTTATTTATATAGAAATTAAAGTTAACACCCATAAACAAATCATGTCGTACCTTGTTGTAGACTTTGTTCAACAGTTTGATGTTTCGTCAATTTCTGTTGTAAGTTTTCATGACTGTGTATGAACAGTTCAGTAATTACTTCTGATAAACTGCAGTGATGATGCTATCTTTAATTAATTCTAGTCACTGTATTGATTATATGTTGATTTTATCTTACTTTCTGTCTATGTAAGACCTAAAAAAAAAATCGAGATTACATGAGTTCCAATCTGTACTCTCCCTTAACAACAAGACCACCATAAGTTTAACTAATTTATAACACAAGTAATAAACTCTGGTAGATTTTGCCCTACTTTAATACCACTCTTAACAAAAACCCTGCAGGCAATTGCACATAAAAGAGAGTTCTGAGAATCATAAATTGTTTATAGTTCAAAAAGAAAGTAAAAAGTGGAAAAAAAAATGCAGGTGTGTGTACATGTTGGTGATGCATTCAGTTCATAATCATACTTTTGACAGGCTGGGAGATAT
This sequence comes from Glandiceps talaboti, assembly GCF_964340395.1. Classification (NCBI taxonomy): domain Eukaryota; kingdom Metazoa; phylum Hemichordata; class Enteropneusta; family Spengelidae; genus Glandiceps; species Glandiceps talaboti. The sequence continues at coordinate 15,467 of NW_027554289.1, read as the reverse complement.
ATATGTGTTGTTGCCATCTTACCATCAATGATATTGTGATTTTTTTACCCAGCCGTAGAGGGCGTAATTTTATTTTATTTCATAAATTTTGGGTCAGTCAGGTAATGGGATACAGCAGTAAGTAGGGCCGTCCTAATATTGTGGTGCATACTACATTTAGCCAATAAACTATTTAGCTACTTAATGTTTCTCAGTCAGATTTCATAAATTTAGGGTCGGTCAGGTCATGGGAAACGTAGAAATAAAAGAGCCTTCATAATATACTGGTGCATGCTACTGTTAACCAATAAACCACTCAGCTACCCACTTTATGCGACCTATGAGAAATTGGTCATCCCTTACGAGTGCTTTCTGTATTGTGATATTAAAACCTAGATTGAATTCTAGAAAGCTTGACTGCACTTAAAGTAGTGGCAATAAATCACTCGAGGATCTTGGGGGGAAAGTAACATACACGATTCATAGCATAAGTTCACACTTCAGTTCTCATAATTTGTTTTTTTGGTTTGATTTGTTTTCAGGGGCTTGAATGCAGTGATGGGCTTTGTGAAATTCATTCTCAACACAGAACAAAAGAAGACTGACTTCAGACCAGAATCAGAGACGCTAGGTTTAATGAGTCTCTATACTCCCGTAAGTATGAAATGAAATTCTCTCTCATTTTGATGATAGGGTTTGTCCACCGTAAGTTAAAGACCCAGTTCGGATTAGGATTGCAATTTAGGTTCAAAAAACAATTATCTTGGCAGAGTTACAGAAATAGTTGGTTCAAAGTTGCACAAAAGAATGATCCTATGTAAGCCGTATGGCTCCACTGACAAGATAGCATTGATGCACGAGCCTGGGATTGAAACCTGAGTCTTTAAATTACTTACTAGTCTGTTTGATTTTTATGATTGAACATTATACCTTTGTTCAATACCTTACATTTCTGATCAATTTAAATATTGTATTCACATGAAGTATTGGTCTCTCAAATTATTGGGATTTATGCAAAAATACTGTTAAAATTCAGATAGAAAGAATTACAAAATAAAAAGGCATCAGGTGATAGAAAAAAACGTGTGTTTTAAAGCCATGCAATGATGAAGTATTGAAGATTAAAATTTTTGAAAGATTTTAACATAAATTATCCATTCTGATATATACATTAAAATTGTAACCTCTATGAAGTCTCTTTATTTTCATAGTATCCATGAAAATATTATATATAAATAAGGAAATTTCAAGGCAATGATGTAGTTATTTCAGAAGCTGTGATTAGATATAAATTTTCTACAGAATTTTCCCATCCTGTGCGGGGAAAACTTGTTACAGTTATCACCCCAGGCAAGGATGTATGATTACATAATGTCCCTTAATATACTACTTCAAGTCCCTGTGGAGCATACAGAGTCCATATTATCACTAACGTAATGATTCAAAGGGCCTTTGATAGAGGACATTAGCTGAGAATTAGACCAAAGATAACAGTTTTCATTTCCGTTTTATTGAATTGAAATGAGTAAATATGTAAATGTCAGGCACTGGGTTACAAATTGGAAACGTGACTCTGTCACATAATCCCAATATTAAATTGTACTGTGTAGTAAAGAATTGAACAGGTTGTTTGTTTGTGTGCATTTTGGGAAGAAAATGGCAAGGAGTAATTCCTTGGCAAAATATGAAACTCGCAGGAATAAACAAAAACTAGAGTATGTAACATTGTAATCTTAGCTCATATTTCACAGAGGGGTATAACACTACAGTTTTGCTGCCATTATACAATTTTGTCCCTATATGGCCGTGTTTACCAGAATCTCTATAAACACTGTTTTATCTCTTCAAAAAGCTCACTTTCGTTAAAATACTTTCTAAAAAATTTCATTATCATATTCAATACAGAACGGTTAGTCATTATTTCTTGTGAAATATGCTATCACTTTTGTCTGACTTTCGGTATGTATTTAAACATTTTCGTGACCTTTTAATGATGCCAAATTTTCACCTGCAGCATATCAGTGGAAGTCATAAAATATTCAGTTGTCATGCCTGCTAATTAACCCCAATGGGCCCCGTGTGCCTGTGCGTCCATGCATGACCACCCCTATCTTAAACATACGAGGGCCAATTTCAATGAAACCTTCAACAAATGTCAGCAAACTATAGCCAGCATATGCCTGTCACTTCGTTTTGTGACCTTTGCAGTAATGGCAGAATGGGGGCCATTTTTGTCATAAAAACTTCACAATTTGCTCATTAGGACTAGAAGTTTAACAAATAGACTTTATTCAAATGTTGACACTCATGTTATCAATGGCAAGCTTTTTAATGATACCTTAACCTTGACCTTCGTATTCACTGTCAAATAGGTATAGTGTCGTAAAATGTCACATTTTGCCTGCTAACTCTTGAAGTAGGTAGTGCTTACACCCATGTAATATAATGAGTTTTCTAATGAGACCTTAACCTTTGGCTTTACCTCTATGTTCAAGGTCAAATAACCAAAAAACCATCACAGTGCATATGCACAACACTCATATGCATAGGCTAATTCAGTCAAACCTGGCACAAATGTCAGATACAGTAGTGTACATATGCACATCCTTTTGCTTCGTGGCCTTTGTGATAATGACCAAATGGTGATCACATTTGTCATAAGAAAATTCATAATATGAATATGTAAGTTGAAGTGTTAGGGGGCTATGTCTTTGACAAAGACTTATTTTGTGGTCCAGAGAGTCATGATCTATGATTATTTTCATACTTTTTTTCTTTTTCAGGCATGTTACAAAGTGGTACAATTTGTTTCAAACCAAGCTTTGAATATCAAAAAGCCTCTTGATGGGAAGAACGTTGGCACAGTACTGACAGAGTTTGGGATAAGATTTCATCGTACAATTTATGAACATTTACAGTTATTCACATACAATGATGTGGGTAAGTAAACAACTCCATGTCTGACTAGAAGTCATCTATGTTGAATCTCCTGTTATAAATTCTCCCATGTACTGAGATATTAGCACAGATCTTGTACAGTCAGATTAAAATCTGATGTAGGAATACAGAAGCTGTGATCACTCTTAGAACAACAAAATAAAAAAAATAAAAATATATATACAAAGGAAATAGATGTAGATAAAAAGCCGCATTCCCAACATCGGTTTTTAACGAGATTGGATTTTATATTGATTCTTCAGTGTCTAATGCACAAAGCAATTTCTGATTATAGTTTTTGAAAGTTTTATTTCTCATTTAAATGTACAAAGAAGATATAATGATAAAGCTACACATCATGATGCAAGTAATGATTACAGTTTTGTAAGCTTTGTGTTTCCATCAGGAATGCGCAAAGATGATTTACCAAGATAAACGTAGATTTAGTAGTGATTCTTCAGTGGATATGCATGAATCAACTTCTGATTTACACAGTGTTTACATTGTAGGTATATAGTTGTGTATTTGTTTTGTGTGTTTATCTAACTGTGCTTGACAATTCTCGCTACCTGCAATACAATTCTACACATCACTGTGGAGTCAAATGGAACGAAGTCGCGCGACAACGCGTTCTAATGTCGACAACTACACTTCTGGTCGGCTATGCTATACACAGGAATGTTTCTTTCCCATTTTCAGTTGTAGACATCTCTTGTAAATTTGCTCTGGAAAGATACCGTACATATTTAAATTTCCCACCTCCATAATTATATGAGCTTAAAACTTGCGTTTATCTTATTTGTTACAAATTAAACTGTTTGGAAGAAACATTCACGTGTATTGACATAGGCGACCAGAAGTGTAAGTGTCAACAAATGCAAGCGCGGTCGTGAGACTGCGTTCCATTTGACTCCTTAGCGATGCATAGAATTGTATTGCAGATAGTGAGAATAGAGTAAGAACAAGGCATAACGATACAAAGAGATGACATGAAGCCATTACTATATAAAGGCTCCTACTGGTCAATCAGGAAACATACATAACTATATTTTATTGTAGTAATCACTTACAAATTAGGGAACAGATACATTTTTTTCCCAATCTTTTAGATGTGGTTCATGGCTACTGAGATATTGGAACAGATTTGTGGAATTCTTGAGTGGCTACGCAAGATGCAACTTATGATTTTCTTTACTTTGTGTTTAAGTTTTATGTTTCTGTCATGCATGAATGTGCAAGTAAAATGTAATGATAAATCTATGCATTAAGCAAATAATGATGACACTTATGTAGGTTTTACGTTTCTTTTGAACAAGTGTACCCGGAAGATTTAATGAGATAAAGGATAGATTTTAGAGTGATCGTTCGTTGCTAACACAGGAAACAACTTCTGATTTCCAATAGTGATTATTTATAGGTATATAGTTGTATAAGGAATGCATCTATGTCATATCCGTGTTTGACAATAGAGTGAAATCAAGGCATAATGATAAAGATATAAAGGGAATGATATGAAGCCATTACTTTGCTCCTATTGATCGGAAAACATACTATACTATAATTTATAATACCAGATGTAATCATTTATGAAATAGGCCACAGTCACATCTTTTCCATTGTTTCCTAACACTATTAGAGTGAATCTTTTAAAAGTTATAATGCCTACTGAGATAAAGGATAGATTTTAGAGTGATTCTCCAGTGTCTACGCACAGATTTCAGTTGTGTAAGTTTTATGTCTGTGACGTATTAATGTCAACCAATGAGATAAAGGATAGATTTTAGAGTGATTCACCAGTGTCTACACACAGATTTCAGTTGTGTTAGTCTTGCGTCTTTGTCGTATGAATGCAAAAAGGAGATATAATGAGATAAAGGATAGATTTTAGAGTGATTCACCAGTGTCTACGCATAGAGCACAGTTTGATTTCAGTTGTGTAAGTCTTACGTCGCTATCGTATGAATGCAAAAAGGAGATATAATGAGATAAAGGATAGATTTTAGAGTGATTCTCCAGTGTCTACGCACAGATTTCAGTTGTGTATGTTTTATGTCTCTGATGTATTAATGTCAACCAATGAGATAAAGGATAGATTTTAGAGTGATTCACCAGTGTCTACGCATAGAGCACAGTATGATTTCAGTTGTGTAAGTCTTACGTCGCTGTCGTATGAATGCAAAAAGGAGATATAATGAGATAAAGGATAGATTTTAGAGTGATTCATCAGTGTCTATGCAAGAAGCATCATCTGGGTTTTTTGTTTGATTATTTATAGACATAGTTGTTAAAGTTTTGTGATGATTGACAGTTGAGTCAGATAAATCATAGATTTTAGAGTGTCTACTCAAATCCAAGAAGTAAATTCTGATTTCTTTAGTGATTATTTGTAGCTACAATTGTGTAATTTTTGTGTGTCCTTCGTATTGATGATTGACAATAGAGTGAAAAAGGAAGATATAATCATGAAAGAGAAAGCATAGATTTTAGTGTGATTCACCAGTGCCTATGCTGCAAGTAACTTCTGGTTTCTTTCATGTTTATCTATAGGTGGTATGTTAGCCATCTGTGATGTCAATGAGTACAGAAAATCTGTAAAGATATTGAAGGTAAGTAGATTGTCTTGTATGACTTGACAATATCAAAGGCAGACTTCAAGTCCAGATATCACCTCAAAATCTTACTGATCAAACATCATTTTGACATGGAATAATTTCATAGACAGTTGATCGTTTGGAAATTTTTTAAATACTTATTATTTTGTTTTTACATTTTGATAATTACCGTCAGGTTGTCATGTATAGGACTGTTCATCTATTCGCTATGATTTGAACCCCCCCCCCCCCCCCCCCATTCACACTCAAACTGTTCACCAACAAATTTCACCACTCCAGCCTTACTAGCATGTGTAAGCTGAGACATTTCCTGGTTTCATGTGTTCCAGTCAATCACACCACCATATCTACCAGATCAAAACTAAAGGGTATTTCAACAACTGCTAATTACTGACCTTGAACAAAGATTCTTGTATCATACAGAACATTTTCAAATGCCTGTAATTTTTATCTGATGTATATATTCTGAAAATGAAGAATTTTGTATAATTTCATGCATTCTAGTCAATCACACACCACCACTTGTACCAGAGTAAAGCTAAAGAGAATATTTCAGCATCTGCTATTTACTGACCTTTCAAAAAGACTTCTTTAACATAACACATCAAATTATGTTCAAATAGATTGCATCTATTATATATTTTCTGAAAGTGGAAAATTTTGTTGAATATCAGACAATAGAAGACTAATTATCAAACCAGTTATATGTTAGTGACAGCAAGCCGTAAGCATCTACTTAAGCATATTGAGCTCACTGTCAATAAACGTCTACAAACTATCTCACGATCAATTTCCTATTATGAAATCTTTCTACTAAATTTAAAATCTGAAATCAACATTGATATGCGTTTATCTGAACTGACATCCATGAGTGTTGACCCAATCAATATTACTATAACATACAACAATAATAATGATCTTTTATTTATACTGGATACTTCTTTAAGCATATAAACACTTGTCTCCCAAGAAGTCCAGTGAGGGCCATCCGTCATGGGTTCAGTGTTAATGCAGGAGGAAACCGGAGTACCCGGGGAAAACCTGCACTGTTTGGTAGAGTCAAACTGAACGACACTCTTCTTACTTATAGTGTGGTAAATTTAATCAAAACTCTGAATGGGTTTGAACCCTGACTGCAGTGGTAAGAGGCAAGTGGTTTAACCACTTGCCCATCGACAACCCTGTAAAGTAAAGAATATACTTCCATATTGATAAACATATACTTGTCAATTTGTGCTATAACTATCAGATGAAATAATAGGAATGTTCATGTGTGTCATATACAAGGTGTACTGTACCATTGCAAATGATTTTAGTCACTGTTTTGGAAGATTTCAAATTGTTAAGTAGTGTGACACTGACATATGCATCATAGGACATGAATCTTCTCCAATGCTATGACAATTGTCATTAATTTGAGAAAATAGATTCATTCTTTAGAGTTTTCTTTTAATACTTAATTCTCAATCATCCTCACTCTAAATTATTGAAAGGTAAACTTTCTTAAGAGCATCTCAAAGGATTTAAATTTGATCATGGTTTGATAGGTTATATTAACAAGCACAGTTTCCTGATATGATAGTAGACTGTTCAGTTGTTAATAAGAAGTCAACAACATGCTACTCCCTCCCCCACCCTACCCCACCCCACCCCACCCCACCCCACTTCCAAGTTGTTTTATGATTTGTTTAAGTGTTTATATTTATTTGATTCTGTGCTATGTTTTACTTGGCTGCCCACTCAACTCTACTTACATAATAGTTATGTTTTACCATACAATTTAAGTATATTTCTGAATTGTAGTGATAGCCATTGCTGTGATCAGAAATCCCAGATAATTTGTTCATTTCCCACGAGAGAAGTGGGTCGTGTTAAACTTCTGATAGCAGAGACTCCACAAATGTCAAATCCCTATGTACGCATTCATCTTTAGACTTTGATATCGTGCACTGACACAGTGTATGCAAACCTACTAAAGGGATTGATTTTAATATTTCCTATTACATGTTCTGTGCATATCTATGAGACTTGTACAATTCTTGAAGAGATTCAATGGACAGTACAGATAAAACTGGTCAATTCTGATTTTTGGTGCGTAGTTTTTCATTGCAATTCACTAATGGTGGACAGTCTTGAATAATTTAAACATTGATCTAAAAATATTTTAAATGTGCCCTTTATGATAATCAATGTATAAATCAAAGTATGAAGCATGCATATCTGAGTAAATATTGCCTAATTACCAAAGTTAGTAATTATGCAAATGATTTATCAAATCATAAGAAACATTAATAAGCACTTTGTTATAATGTATATAACCAAATTTTACTTTGTTTGAAGCATGTGTTCTTTAGATTATTGAAAATCATAAGTTATGGAAATTGCTCCTGAAAGTGAAAAGCTACAGAAAGAGTCAAATACATATGGTTTGATTTCATGAATGTATACACGAAATTATGTAAAATCATAAGCATGTATTCCTAAGCTTTGCATAATTACCAAAAGTCATTATTTATGTAAATATGTTATTAATATTCATGGAATATTTACCAAAACCTAAAGTTCTAGCCATTACGGTAAAAATATGTGAACCAAGTTTCATTTGGATTGAGCCAGCACACACACACACACACACACACACACACACACACACACACACACACACACACACACACACACACACACACACACACACACACACACACACACACAGACAGATAGACATCACCATATCATAACCTTCCATTACAGAAAGTAAAAAGGATCAACCTAACATAGATTTAATAACTGAATTTGTAAGATCATCATTCACATTTACTGCATGAAAATATAATTCAACTCAGTAGTAAATGACTCCACCTTGAATTGTTTTTAACTGCTGTATGATAACAGATTTTAATATTTCCTCTATTAACCCTCATAATAGTCAACTAAACCACCATCTGCTCAAATAAATATCTTAAAAGTTTTTTTTTTATCCAGGACTCAGTCATTTTTTAACACTATGAGCAACTTTCAAAATTTTCAGAATCCTTTTATCAGTGTTTTCATTTTCTCTGTCCTGTTTTGTTTATATTGTTGCCATCCATCTTTGTCAGTTAGATTTATCCATTCCATGAACCTGTCATTGGGGCAATCTGTTAGTTCCTGAATGAATGAATAAATATATTGTCTCTGTTCAGATTCAATTCCCATAAAACATGAATTCAACACGGAACATTTCTCAGAAAAAAGATTAAAGGATTTTGAAAAGTTAATGCTTTTTGTGTGATTATAAATTATTCCATTACTGATTTTAAATTTTAAAAAGCATGCAATAAGTTACCTGAATAGTATACTGAAGAAGAAAATGACTGAACGTAATAAAAGTCAAATTTTTGAGAGAGAAAAATAACAAATTGATGGTGTGATGAGCAGTAGTAAATAACAAAGATAGTGATTTATAAATGATGTATTGCTCATAATGTGTTCTATGTTAACAGAATGATAGATAATGAAACTATATTTCGTCTTTTAGTAGGTTCATATTTGATATATTGATTAATGAATTAGAATATACTAAGTAAATGGATTCAATAATAACTGATTTGGTACATTAATAATACCAGTGTGAAGCCTTTGAAAATGGAGCACTGTAGTGGTGTACAGTCTTAGCTTGAAAAAGGAGAATGCATCAGTATTTTTTAATCGACCGTAAGGGATGGTCTCAGAATGTGTCATAGGCTGAAGGAAGTGAAATGCCTTCATTTCAGGGGAGGACTTTTTAATCATATCAATTGCTCGGATATATCAACATGATTGCTTCACATTCATTATACACACAGGACAAAATGAACTTTGAAGTTTTAACAGAAAATGGCCATGTTGGGGAGGGGGAGGGGGGGGGGAAAGGGGTTTTGACATAAACATGTGACCTCATCATATGCAAAATTCTGAGACGGTATCTAAGCATAGTTACTGTATGTACCTGAGACGTTGCTGAAAAGGGGAGGGATTTTGACCTAACGAAGGAATTTCATTACCTGAACTTATTCGAAATTCTGAGGCAATCCGTAAGTACAGTTCCTGTATGTTCCTGAGACATTGCTGAATGCCAAGGTTAAGATATAAATTTAAGACTGGTGGCATTAATCATTTGAATGGATGTTGTTAAACAGTATGAGCTTCCTGGCTGTGTGTTCTAAGGAATTGGATTTTAATGGCTTTCTCATTAAATCAACACCCTGGGTAGTTGTACAAATGAGCTTTCCTAAATAATTAGGCCATATATGACACTTCCTAAATGGCCCTAAACCAGAGACATGTCAGTATATTATTTTGTACTTATAATATAAAAATCAATCCTCAAGCACAAGCTTAGCCTGTAGACCAACTTGGAGAAAGAAAATTACCATATTTTAACCTTATCCCTGCCATTTCCAAACCACTTGGGGCATGCCCCAAAAAGTATCCATTTTTTACAGCGTACCAATATACACAGTTTGAATTATTTTCCGGTAACACCATCTTATCAAACTTAAAGGAAGGAAACATCAATATAATAATGGCTAAAGAGAGACTTTGTTAGCTGATAAAAAGTGTAGCCTGGTAATTTGTCACAGAGTAGCAATGCCTGCAGTAGAATCAATCACATCCCTATCATTCCCGGGAGAGATGACTCCTACGTACCCAATGTATTTAGCGTAACAGAGTGTTTTACACTTTTCCTTTGATAAATTTTGTAATCTGTGTTTATTTCTCCCCTAGGTCGGTATTATCTAGGCAGTGCAAATAGGTTCTTATGGTTGTGTCATGTTCTTTGTCTCCAAGCTAAGCTCAGTGGGAGTACGTTTTCAATCATCAGAATGGATATAGCAGATAGTAGCGTTTCTTTCTCTTCATATCCCCGATTACAATATTACACTAGAAGTTCCGATTACTGTTGTCTTGTTTAATCTATAATGTTTTGTAAATCTTTCTCCAATCCACAATAATGGAATTGATAATATTCAGTGACTATACGAGTAGGACACAGACAATCCTTTCAGGCTTGGACGATGTGACTGTAGTTACCATTTGATGTAAGATGGTGCCTTCTAGCATCTATAGTTTACACTGAAAGATGAACAGTAAAACATAACAGTTCATCCTCATTAAATGTTTGGGTATAGGATATTAGTGGTGTGTATTCCAGGCAGGATATTACTTCTTAGGACTTCTAAGAATGTATTAATGTCAAGAAAACTCTTCCGTTGACTAAAACCAGAGGGTTGATGTGCAGTGCAGGTCATTGTGATCTCGCCAATGATTCCCACATTTCTAGATAGTGTTGGGGTACAACACCTGATTGCTGGTGTTATGTTCAAGCTTTGAAAGATGGACCTCAATTACGTGTTCTTTGTCATGTCTCTGTACACCTTTCCTTACGTAACCTTACGTATCTTTCTGACCACAGGCCTCTATGGTCAGCTCTGTCTCATCTTCATTCTTGGTTGATTCTCTAATGTACACATATGGTAATTTTTAGAACAACTAAGCTAAGGTACAGTAGTGATATAGTGGGCATGGATTCATGTGTGATGGTGATCAAGTAACTTGGAAAGGAACAGAAAGAGGGGAGGGGATGGGGAGCTAGAGAATAACTTGGTTAGTCAGTTTGTTAGTTGACATGGGTTTGAGAATCCATGTGTGTACAAAATGGTTTAAAGTTAAAAACTGCTTTGCCAATTTGCGTATTAACTTCATCAGGTTGTTACTTTTGGTGTTTAGTTGGTTGATTCTACTTGCATGTGAATTATACTAACAAACTAAAGTATTATAGGAGTGTTGTTATTAAACTTTCTCAGTGATCCAACGGTATTTTAATCTAATAGTAAAAAGTGTTTCTTTTAAGAAACCGTTCCTTCAATTAGTTACTCTAATAAATGAAATACAGGTTACAAACTCTGAAAAAAACAAGGGCTTTAAGTTGAACAAAGATTGTGATGGCAACTGATCACACGGACAACCAAATATGTACAATCTTTTAATAACTATACTAATGATTATGATATGAACTGATCACACTGACAACCAAAATGTGTATGATTCTTTAATAACTGTACTAATAATTATGATATGATGGTGAATGGTTATTAGCTTTCCTTGATAGCCTTCAGGATACTTTTTTGTTTCTCTCAGCTTATAAACATATTCCTGTAGTCACCATTCTTTGTTTCTGTTATGAGCATTTGATTATCTGGTTAAGGTTTATTGGACGCCATTGTCTTGACAACAGTGTGATTTTATAATCAAGTAAACTGTCTCCAGGCAAAAGTGACAATGGCGTCACCCCACAATTAACAATATATGTTTCATGAAACATGCATTTATGTCGGATGACGCACTTTTGTTTTCCTTTTTAAACATGATATGTATATATGCTGTTTTTACACAGGCTAGTGGTAATAATAAGACAAATATATACCGAAATATTTTTTTTTGAATAATTTAAAAGAGTCAATGATATGGCACATTTATATTCAAATTCACAAATTGATACAATGTATATAGTGTGATCATTACGACAACAGAAAATAAAAGGATGAAAATTGTGCAGTATGCAATAAGAAAATTGAAATGTTCATTATTTATCTTATCCACTTTGAATACATTAAGTATGCAAAAGAAAACATGAACGTTTGTGAAAAAGCAGGGTGAAGTAATTATTTGATGGTTGTTATGGCAACACATGAATATGTTGTAATGTATGGTGTTTTAAACAAATTAATTTCAGATTACCATAATGGTTGTAGACCTGTCCAGAATGTATGTAACCATAATAGACATTCAGAAATGATGTTCATATCTACATACAGTTCAAATTTTTTAGAGAAATTTTCTATACAGTAGTGTAAAATTAGAATAGTAATAATAACATCATGACTTCATTGAAGCTCCACTAGGCAATACTGATTGGTATCTTTCTTTCTTCTTTTTTTTTGTCAGTCTGTAAATTTGTCAATGTATAAACAACTATTTTTTTGTCAATGTTAACCATTCATAAATTTATTTCAAACTTGGTACAAAAGTTAGACACTGCAATGGATCATAACCTTGTGCCTTCCTTTCTCTGCTATATCTGCTATATCAAAGTTGGCTTAAACACAGTAATCTTGTGTAGACAAAGGCAATTAAGCCTGTTTCATAGGAACCCAGGCTGTATTGCCAAGTATTCAGACTAATTATGAATGACCGAGGAGCACTAATTATGAATGACCTAGGAATGACGAATCATAATGAGAATGACCTCATTAATCAGGGTTATCACAAATACTCATGTTGGATTTTAGATGTATACACTTAATCTTTGTATGGCAAGTTCTGAAACACATTTGACAAACAAGAAAGTTGAGAATACCTAATTGAAAGAATGGTTTGTTATAATTTTAGTTTGTGTTTTGTTATTGTTGTTTTGTTACTGAGTAATATCTCATTTTATGAATGATCTTAATGTATGGCTCACAAAAGATGAAACTTGATGTACGATATCAATAATTACAGTTCCTTTTGGGATATATCATTTAGGTTAAGGAAATGTCTTGAATACATCAAAGTGTGATTGAAATCTTTATTTCAAACATAACACTGGAAAACAACAGCAGTACTGCTTATAATGGACTTGTAAAAAGCTTTTTGAGTAACTGTAATATAGTGAGCTGTTCCGTAACTCGTTACTAATTCATGTAGAATGAAATGTACAGTACTGACTCCTGTATGCATGCACAAAATGGAATCTTGAATGGATGTGCAGTGACATTTTAGATATAGTGCAGAGGGGAACCTAGAAACCTAAGATGTGTAAAAGTCCAACTTTAAGAGTTCTTTTCGATATAAATTTTTAGCTCTTACAGAGGATTGTCACGGTTATACAACTGTGAATCTTCTAAAAGACCAGCACATGCATAAGAGGTAGTTCATGAATAAGGATTGTTCTCCCACGAAATGGTAATACTGATAATTGTTCTGTACCTAATAAGTGGTGTTATCAGTAACATTTAGTTAACAGTATTGAGTGGAGTACTGCACAGAATCAGTATAATGGTACAATCGCACTTTCAAGTGATATACCGCTGTACTCGCCATCTAAATTGTAATCCTGTTCTTTGCTATTCCACAGAGTCCATTAGTCAATTCACTGTTTGAAGTCCTACATGCACTTTGTAATCTACTGGTTGTACAGCCGGAAAACCTGAAACAAGTTTGTACTGGGGAACAATTGGTAAGTTATTTGTATCTATTTGTATCTTAAACACTAGTCCTTTTGAATGTCTGGACACGATGCTTGGAGTTGCGACTATTCTGTGCATGTATTTTTAAAACATACAAACACACTACTATTAGCAGATTGTACTGGAAATAAGTGTGCAGACATACATATCTGTGAAAAGTACCTTTTAAGAATGTCAATATATGAACATTTATAAACTCAAATTCATGACATCTTTAAATATTTAATTTCAACTCTATTTCTACAATAGTCACATCTGTAATAGAAGCTTTCATTATATTTCACATAGAAGACAATGTGCCCTTGCTTACAAACTAACCATTTACAGTCACTTTTGTCGATTTTTCCATGCTTTTGAAGCAAAATGCTATCTAGTGCATTGCACCTCTGAGACTTCTTATCAGTTATGCATGATTTATTCAGTGTTGTACCCTTTTCTTTGACCTTGTCATAAATATGAACACAAAATCTAGATTGTGATGATGGAGAAACCACAGTGCCTTTTATTACATGTAATTTACAGTCATTAACAATAACACCCCATGTGGATATTAATACTATCAGTAAACTTTTATTACAAAGTAGATGGTAATTTAGCAATTCCATTAGCCATGGAAATAAATGGCTGAAATATCCACAAAGCTTTGATGTTAGAAAGTGTGGAAATGTGAATTATAACATTAAACTGAAGTAGCCATGTGAAAAGTACAGTCCATTGAATTGTGCTGTTCTGTTTATATATTAATGTAGGCTTTTGTTTTCACTTTATTAAATAGTGTTTTATGATACAAATAATTTCACAACACTGTCCCATACGTTGTTGAAAGCGCTTTTACAATAACTAACCCTGGTATAGACCTATAATGGCACAATTACTCTTTTTTATTTCCTCAACTCCCTTGGAGCATGCACTTCATTGCATCTGCTGAATCATTCTTATAACAACATCTATTCTACCTGGTCCCCATTATTGCACAGCTAGGTTGACTAGGACACATCATGGTTCAAATCCTGCCCAAGTAATTTGGTCATTGAGAAACAAATGGCAGTGAGAAGGCTTTAACCGGCGATGTACAGATTCCATACCAGGCAATCTTAATAATTGTTCATCATGACTAGAAATGAGAGAATGCTTCAATTTTAGCCACTGTATTGTAACATCATACTGATAATCAGTTTTAATTCAATGTGGTGTACTTTCAATATTTCCTTACCTGATCAGAATTAAGAATCTATATTTCATTCAAATGAATGAATTATCATTCTTTAAGCATTAGCATCAGAATATTGGCTGAACTTGACATATATGTAAAATAGTAAAACAAAATTTATTTTTAAATATTGCTTTCTATAAGATTCAGGAATGTGCAAAGAGTGTACCATATGTGAAACAAACATAAACCATGTATAAATAAGTGGAATCTCATAAGTATCAGAAATTAGGCATGTAAAGAGAACTTGTCCCAAGGTCTAAACAATGTGGGCTCCTGTAGGTATTAGAATTAAGGCATGTTAAGAACTGAAGATTACATAAAACTAAACATGTAACCATGCAGAATCTAACAAGTGTTATACTTGAGGTGTATATAAAAAACTTGCAATTGATATAAAACAAAGCCTATAACTACATGTATGTGGAAGTCAATCATGTTGGGAAGGTCATCAAGTAATTTCATACACTTTTTGTCATA